>NC_086446.1:509951211-510270827 GCF_028390025.1 Pseudophryne corroboree
GGTTCGGTTTCTCGGAAACCGAACCCCCCCGAACTTCACCCTTTTTACACGGGTCCGAGCCATACTCGGATTCTCCCGTATGGCTCGGTTAACCCAAGCGCGCCCGAACGTCATCATCCCGCTGTCGGATTCTCGCGAGATTCGGATTCTATATAAGCAGCCACGCGTCGCCGCCATTTTCACTCGTGCATTGGAAATGTTAGGGAGAGGACGTGGCTGGCGTCCTCTCCGTTTATGTTGATGCATTGCAAATATTTTGTGCTTGCTTATTACTTAATTGTGGGGACTGGGGAGCAGCTGTATATAGGAGGAGTACAGTGCAGAGTTTTGCTGACAGTGACCACCAGTAATACGTTGTCTGCCTGAAAAACACTCCATATCTGTGCTCAGTGTGCTGCATATATCTGTGCTCACACTGCTTAATTGTGGGGACTGGGGAGCAGCTGTATTATATAGCAGGAGTACAGTGCAGAGTTTTGCGGACAATGACCACCAGTATACGTTTTCTGCCTGAAAAACACTCCATATCTGTGCTCAGTGTGCTGCTTTATTGTGGGGACTGGGGAGTCGGGACCACCAGTATAATATTATATAGGAGGAGTACAGTGCAGAGTTTTGCTGACCAGTGACCACCAGTATATAATATATAGCATTACGGTACAGTAGGCCACTGCTGTACCTACCTCTCTGTCGTCATTAAGTATACTATCCATCTAGATTCTATACCTGTGGTGCATTTCAGTTGTGCAGTTTGCTGACACAGTGACCACCAGTATATATAGCAGTACGGTACGGAAGGCCACTGCTGTACCTACCTCTGTGTCGTCATTAAGTATACTATCCATCTACATTCTATACCTGTGGTGCATTTTAGTTTTGCAGTTTGCTGACACAGTGACCACCAGTATATATAGCAGTACGGTACGGAAGGCCACTGCTGTACCTACCTCTGTGTCGTCATTAAGTATACTATCCATCTACATTCTATACCTGTGGTGCATTTTAGTTTTGCAGTTTGCTGACACAGTGACCACCAGTATATATAGCAGTACGGTACAGAAGGCCACTGCTGTACCTACCTCTGTGTCGTCATTAAGTATACTATCCATCTACATTCTATACCTGTGGTGCATTTTAGTTTTGCAGTTTGCGGACACAGTGACCACCAGTATACTATATATAGCAGTACGGTATGGAAGGCCATTGCTGTACCTACCTCTGTGTCGTCATTAAGTATACTATCCATCTACATTCTATACCTGTGGTGCATTTTAGTTTTGCAGTTTGCTGACACAGTGACCACCAGTATACTATATATAGCAGTACGGTACGGAAGGACACTGCTGTACCTACCTCTGTGTCGTCATTAAGTATACTATCCATCTACATTCTATACCTGTGGTGCATTTTAGTTTTGCAGTTTGCTGACACAGTGACCACCAGTATATATAGCAGTACGGTACGGAAGGCCACTGCTGTACCTACCTCTGTGTCGTCATTAAGTATACTATCCATCTACATTCTATACCTGTGGTGCATTTTAGTTTTGCAGTTTGCTGACACAGTGACCACCAGTATACTATATATAGCAGTACGGTACGGAAGGCCACTGCTCTACCTACCTCTGTGTCGTCAAGTATACTATCCATGTAGATTCTATACCTGTGGTGCATTTTAGTTTTGCAGTTTGCTGACAGTGACCACCAGTATATATAGCAGTACGGTAGGCCACTGCTCTACCTACCTCTGTGTCGTCAAGTATACTATCCATCCATACCTGTGGTGCATTTCAGTTGTGCGCAGTATATATAGTAGTAGGCCATTGCTATTGATACAGTGTACTGGCATATAATTCCACACATTAAAAAAATGGAGAACAAAAATGTGGAGGTTAAAATAGGGAAAGATCAAGATCCACTTCCACCTCGTGCTGAAGCTGCTGCCACTAGTCATGGCCGAGACGATGAAATGCCATCAACGTCGTCTGCCAAGGCCGATGCCCAATGTCATAGTAGAGAGCATGTAAAATCCAAAAAACAAAAGTTCAGTAAAATGACCCAAAAATCAAAATTGAAAGCATCTGATGAGAAGCGTAAACTTGCCAATATGCCATTTACGACACGGAGTGGCAAGGAACGGCTGAGGCCCTGGCCTATGTTCATGGCTAGTGGTTCAGATTCATATGAGGATGGAAGCCCTCATCCTCTCGCTAGAAAAATGAAAAGACTTAAGCTGGCAAAAGCACAGCAAAAAACTGTGCGTTCTTCTAAATCACAAATCCCCAAGGAGAGTCCAATTGTGTCGGTTGCGATGCCTGACCTTCCCAACACTGGACGGGAAGAGCTTGCGCCTTCCACCATTTGCACGCCCCCTGCAAGTGCTGGAAGGAGCACTCGCAGTCCAGTTCCTGATAGTCAAATTGAAGATGTCACTGTTGAAGTACACCAGGATGAGGATATGGGTGTTGCTGGCGCTGGGGAGGAAATTGACAAGGAGGATTCTGATGGTGAGGTGGTTTGTTTAAGTCAGGCACCCGGGGAGACACCTGTTGTCCGTGGGACGAATATGGCCATTGACATTCCTGGTCAAAATACAAAAAAAATCAGCTCTTCGGTGTGGAATTATTTCAACACAAATGCGGACAACAGGTGTCAAGCCATGTGTTGCCTTTGTCAAGCTGTAATAAGTAGGGGTAAGGACGTTAACCACCTCGGAACATCCTTCCTTATACGTCACCTGCAGCGCATTCATCATAAGTCAGTAACAAGTTCAAAAACTTTGGGTGACAGCGGAAGCAGTCCACTGACCACTAAATCCCTTCCTCTTGTAACCAAGCTCCTGCAAACCACACCACCAACTCCCTCAGTGTCAATTTCCTCCTTACCCAGGAAAGCCAATAGTCCTGCAGGCCATGTCACTGGCAAGTCTGACGAGTCCTCTCCTGCCTGGGATTCCTCCGATGCATCCTTGAGTGTAACGCCTACTGCTGCTGGCGCTGCTGTTGTAGCTGCTGGGAGTCGATCGTCATCCCAGAAGGGAAGTCGGAAGACCACTTGTACTACTTTCAGTAAGCAATTGACTGTCCAACAGTCCTTTGCGAGGAAGATGAAATATCACAGCAATCATCCTGCTGCAAAGCAGATAACTCAGGCCTTGGCAGCCTGGGCGGTGAGAAACGTGGTTCCGGTATCCACCGTTAATTCAGAGGCAACTAGAGACTTGATTGAGGTACTGTGTCCCCGGTACCAAATACCATCTAGGTTCCATTTCTCTAGGCAGGCGATACCGAAAATGTACACAGACCTCGGAAAAAGAGTCACCAGTGTCCTAAAAAATGCAGTTGTACCCAATGTCCACTTAACCACGGACATGTGGACAAGTGGAGCAGGGCAGACTCAGGACTATATGACTGTGACAGCCCACTGGGTAGATGTATTGCCTCCCGCAGCAAGAACAGCAGCGGCGGCACCAGTAGCAGCATCTCGCAAACGCCAACTCGTTCCTAGGCAGGCTACGCTTTGTATCACCGCTTTCCAGAAGAGGCACACAGCTGACAACCTCTTACGGAAACTGAGGAAGATCATCGCAGAATGGCTTACCCCAATTGGACTCTCCTGGGGATTTGTGACATCGGACAACGCCAGCAATATTGTGTGTGCATTACATCTGGGCAAATTCCAGCACGTCCCATGTTTTGCACATACATTGAATTTGGTGGTGCAGAATTATTTAAAAAACGACAGGGGCGTGCAAGAGATGCTGTCGGTGGCCCGAAGAATTGCGGGCCACTTTCGGCATTCAGCCACCGCGTACAGAAGACTGGAGCACCACCAAACAGTCCTGAACCTGCCCTGCCATCATCTGAAGCGAGAGGTGGTAACGAGGTGGAATTCAACACTCTATATACTTCAGAGGATGGAGGAGCAGCAAAAGGCCATTCAAGCCTATACATCTGCCCACGTTATAGGCAAAGGAGGGGGAATGCACCTGACTCAAGCGCAGTGGAGAATGATTTCAACGTTGTGCAAGGTTCTGCAACCCTTTGAACTTGCCACACGTGAAGTCAGTTCAGACACTGCCAGCCTGAGTCAGGTCATTCCCCTCATCAGGCTTTTGCAGAAGAAGCTGGAGACATTGAAGGAGGAGCTAAAACAGAGCATTCCGCTTGGCATGTGGGACTTGTGGATGGAGCCCTTGATTCGCTTAACCAGGATTCACGGGTGGTCAATCTGTTGAAATCAGAGCACTACATTTTGGCCACCGTGCTCGATCCTAGATTTAAAACCTACGTTGGATCTCTCTTTCCGGCAGACACAAGTCTGCAGAGGTTCAAAGACCTGCTGGTGAGAAAATTGTCAAGTCAAGCGGAACTTGACCCGTCAACATCTCCTCCTTCACATTCTCCCGCAACTGGGGGTGCGAGGAAAAGGCTAAGAATTCCGAGCCCACCCGCTGGCGGTGATGCAGGGCAGTCTGGAGCGAGTGCTGACATCTGGTCCGGACTGAAGGACCTGCCAACGATTACTGACATGTCGTCTACTGTCACTGCATATGATTCTCTCACCATTGAAAGAATGGTGGAGGATTATATGAGTGACCGCATCCAAATAGGCACGTCAGACAGTCCGTATGTATACTGGCAGGAAAAAGAGGCGATTTGGAGGCCCTTGCACAAACTGGCTTTATTCTACCTAAGTTGCCCTCCCTCCAGTGTGTACTCCGAAAGAGTGTTTAGTGCAGCCGCTCACCTTGTCAGCAATCGGCGTACAAGGTTACTTCCAGAAAATGTGGAGAAGATGATGTTCATCAAAATTAATTATAATCAATTCCTCCGTGGAGACATTCACCAGCAATTGCCTCCAGAAAGTACACAGGGATCTGAGATGGTGGATTCCAGTGAGGACGAATTAATTATCTGTGAGGAGGGGGATGTACACAGTGAAAGGGGTGAGGAATCGGAGGATGATGATGAGGAGGACATCTTGCCTCTGTAGAGCCAGTTTGTGCAAGGAGAGATTGATTGCTTCTTTTTTGGTGGGGGCCCAAACCAACCAGTCATTTCAGTCACAGTCATGTGGCAGACCCTGTCGCTGAAATGATGGGTTCGTTAAAGTGTGCATGTCCTGTTTATACAACATAAGGGTGTGTGGGAGGACAATTCCATCTTGCACCTCTTTTTTCTTTAATTTTTCTTTGCATCATGTGCTGTTTGGGGACAATTTTTTTGAAGTGCCATCCTGTCTGACACCGCAGTGCCACTCCTAGATGGGCCAGGTGTTTGTGTCGGCCACTTGTGTCGCTTAGCTTAGTCACACAGCGACCTTGGTGCGCCTCTTTTTTTCTTTGCATCATGTGCTGTTTGGGGACTATTTTTTTGAAGTGCCATCCTGTCTGACACTGCAGTGCCACTCCTAGATGGGCCAGGTGTTTGTGTCTGCCACTTGTGTCGCTTAGCTTAGTCACACAGCGACCTTGGTGCGCCTCTTTTTTTCTTTGCATCATGTGCTGTTTGGGGACAATTTTTTTGAAGTGCCATCCTGTCTGACACTGCAGTGCCACTCCTAGATGGGCCAGGTGTTTGTGTCGGCCACTTGTGTCGCTTAGCTTAGCCATCCAGTGACCTCGGTGCAAATTTTAGGACTAAAAATAATATTGTGAGGTGTGAGGTGTTCAGAATAGACTGGAAATGAGTGGAAATTATGGTTATTGAGGTTAATAATACTATGGGAACAAAATGACCCCCAAATTCTATGATTTAAGCTGTTTTTTAGGGTTTTTTGAAAAAAAAACACCCGAATCCAAAACCCACCCGAATCCGACAAAAATTTTTCGGTGAGGTTTTGCCAAAACACGTCCGAATCCAAAACACGGCCGCGGAACCGAATCCAAAACCAAAACACAAAACACAAAAAATGTCCGGTGCACATCACTAATAATAGTTTAGCTCTCCTGATGGCATTTCCTCTCTTATAACACCTGCAGTGTGCAGATCATGAGAGAGAGAAAAGTGATCTAGCAAGGATGCAGTTAGTCTCAGATTGTTTTAAATAAACTAATACAGGAATATACTGTAGGAAATAAGAGTCAGAAATGTGAGTAAATACAAAGCTGAAATTGTAATTTGCCATAAGAGATACACTATAATCTTAGCTTAGTATTTACTCACACTTTAGAAGATGGTTAGAAGGTGTTGGCAAGACTGGACTTCTACACTCACTATAACAGAGTGCACCACCCACTAGACTGCAATCTGGTATGCTATCCAGCTATGTGATGTCACAGTGGCAACACTATGATGTCAGAAGCCAACTGTAAGCCAGCAGGAGAAAAAGCATCACTGCTATTGGGATGAAAGTGGAGGAAAATTAGAGCTGCAATAAGTAGAGGTGAGACAAGAGTTACCTTATTAGAAGATTTACAAATGTATATTTAAGAGTTCACATATTATGACAAACCTTGACATACCATACTACACAAAAATCACAATATTTGAGAGAGTTTCCTAATTCCCACAGTGGAAAGCAACTTGACCTATTGGAAAAAGGGTTTGGCTGCATAGATGTGGATGTGGGTAAATCATGGATCTGTGGTGTAGTTTGGGTGGGTCAGGTGAGGGGATTATTTTGTCCAGGATTTGTTTTTATTTTTAAATATTGTGAGGTATAGAATTTCTTTGCAGTGAACAGTATACTATTGTTATCTGTGATCAGCCATTTTCTGGAAAAGGTTAGCTACAGTTCAGTGTCCAGTGGTATTACTGGAGAGGAAGTCTGCTTTGTAGGAAATTATCTTGCACAACCACAACTTTATCATCTATCTTCCATACCTTGCAACTCTGTGAGATATCAAAATCGGAATATGCGTGTTCACAAATAAAAGGGTGTGTGGCAACATCACATTGGAGAAGTGCACCATCCCCTAAGCCAGTGGTACCCATTTCACTAATGATACTTTTGTTTTAACACCCCTCGCACCTGGGTATCCGTATAATAGATCTACACTGTCTAGTTAGACAGTCAATAGGTCGATAACATATGGTCGACATGCATTGGGTCGACAGGTACAAAAGGCTGACAGATGAAAGGTCGATAGTGCTTAATCTCGACAGGTACAAAAGGTTGATAGCTTCAAAATGTCAACATGACAATAGTTGCTACACAAATGTCACAACTGAGGGCCTGAGCTGACGGGAGGCAGCCTCAGTTGTAGGGGCTGAGATGTACCGGAACCTGGGAGGTTGTATCAGACCCCTGGACATGTAAGTAACATGAATAATAACTGCCCGAAGGCGTGACCACGACAACTTGGATAAAAGTCAATGATGTTTATTATGACAACTCCGCAACACAGCAGCAGTAAAAGAAAACGTAAAAGTCAGCAAAGAATAAATACAGTTCCTGGGTACTACAGGATGGCAGGAGCCACAGGGCACTGGTAGTGTGAGATAGTTCTTATAATCTTCTAGATGGAAAGTCCTTACCAGGCCCGACTGTAGCAATGGAGATAACCCAGGATTGTGCCAGCTGGTGTTCCAGGAAAAGCTGGGTTGCTGAAGATAAAACGGCTGCTGTGGATACTGGCTGGAACCAGACTGTTGTTAGCACGGAGTGGATACTGGCTGGAACCAGTTAAATAATAAATGAACTTGGGAGCGATGAAATATGAACTGAAATGTAGAACTTGAGAGCGGAGAAATAATAATACCGGTGGAGAGTGGTAAAGTGTAGAAAGGACACCGGCCCTTTAAGAGAAGCTGTACTCTGCTGGAAGCTGAGCTGGAAGCAGGTAATGTTGTAGCTGGAAACAGATGAATCCACAATGGATTGGAGAGTCAGGCTACACCGCAGGTGGAATGCTGGTGCGGGTCTCTATGGTGGAAGTCTTGAGACAGGAGCTGGAACCTGGAAGACAATCACAGGAGAGAGACAAACAGGAACTAGGTTTGACAACCAAAGCACTGACGCCTTCCTTGCTCAGGCACAGTGTATTTATACCTGCAGCAAGGAAGGGATTGGCTAGGCAATTATGCAGATTATCAATACTGAGAACAGATTGGTGGAAATGATCAGCTGACAGAATCCAAGATGGCTGCGCCCATGCAGACACTTGGAGGGAAGTTTGGTTTGTAATCCATGTGGTAATGAAAACAGTAATGGCGGCGCCGGCCACCGGAGACAGGAGGCGCCAGGCTGACAGATGCACATCCAACCACGCGGACACAGCGGAGGCCGCGGCTGACGTAATCGCCACTCAGACACTCTGCATGCAGAAGTTCAGGGACGGCGGCGGAGGCCGCGGGAGACGCCATGCCAGGTGTAATATGGCGTTTACTGTGACAGCGTCCCAGAGTGACAGGAGAGGATACAGGAATGTACACATCAGGATAACAGATGGGATCCGGTCCTGGAGCGCTGAGCCAGCCTTAGGAGGCATCTGATGGGTAAGAAATGGCGTCCAGATACCCGGATCGTGACAGCACCCCCCCCTTTAGGAGTGGCCCCAGGACACTTCTTTGGCTTTTGAGGAAACTTGGAATGGAATCTCCGGACCAAGGCAGGAGCATGGACATCAGAAGCATTGGTCCATGAACGTTCCTCAGGACCATAACCCTTCCAGTCAATAAGATATTGTAGTTGACCATAACGGTGACGTGAGTCCAGGATCTTGGCCACTTCATACTCAACGCCTCGTTGAGTTTGGACTTTCGGAGTTGGAGGAAGTGAGGAATGAAACCGATTCAAGATCAGCGGTTTCAACAGGGAAACATGGAATGTCCTGGGTATTTTTAAGAAGGGAGGCAACTGGAGTCTGTAAGCAACAGGATTGATGACTTGTTCAATCTTGAAAGGACCGATATAGCGAGGTGCAAACTTCATACTGGGAACTCTTAACCTCAAATTCTTCGTGGATAACCATACCCGATCACCCACCTTGAGAGCAGGAACTGCTCGACGCTTCTTATCCGCAAACTTCTTGTACCTGAACGATGCCTTGAGCAGAGCTGATCGTACGCTCTTCCAGATATTGGCAAACTGATGCAAGGTGATATCCACTGCGGGAACAGAAGTTGCTGGAAGCGGTTGGAACTCAGGGACTTTAGGGTGGAATCCAAAGTTAGTGAAGAATGGTGTTGAAGCAGATGAAGAATGATACTGGTTGTTATGACAGAACTCGGCCCAGGGAAGTAATTGAACCCAGTCATCTTGAGAGGAGGACACATAGATGCGGAGGAAGGCCTCCAAGTCCTGATTCACCCTCTCGGTTTGACCATTGGTCTGAGGATGGTAAGCCGTGGAAAACTTTAGCTTGACTTGGAGGACTTGACATAAACTTCGCCAGAATTTGGCTGTGAATTGAACTCCTCGATCTGAGATAATTTCTTCAGGAAGACCGTGGAGTCGGAAGATCTCTTGTATGAATACTTGAGCCAACTTGGAAGCTGACGGAAGACCGGTGAGAGGAATGAAGTGTGCCATCTTGGTGAACCGGTCAACTACCACCCAGATGGTATTGAACTTGTTGCACATGGGTAAATCTGTAATAAAATCCATCGACAAATGGGTCCAAGGTCGACGGGGGAACAGATAGTGGAACCAGTTGCCCCGCAGGCGACTGGCGGGATACCTTATGCTGAGCACACTTTGGGCAAGATGCAATAAACTCCAAGACGTCCTTTTTCAGAGTTGGCCACCAATAGGACCTAGAGATAAACTCCAGGGTTTTTTGGATACCTGTATGTCCGGCAAAATGGGAAGCATGGGCCCAATGCATGAGCTTCTTCCTTAGCATCGGTTTCACAAAACTTTTCCCTGATGGGGGCGTAGAGTCCATCCCTACCGTGGAGAATGCCAACGGATTTATAATAGGATGCTTGTCTGAAGACTCTGACTCATTTTCTTGCTCCCATGAGCGGGAAAGGGCATCGGCCTTGCGATTCTGAGAGCCCGGACAGAACTGGAGTTTAAAGTCGAACCTGGAAAAGAAAAGTGCCCATCTGGCCTGACGAGGGTTGAGACATTGTGCGCCTTTCAGATATAAAAGGTTCTTGTGGTCTGTAAGTATGGTGATTGAATGAGAAGCTCCCTCCAACAGATACCTCCACTCTTCTAGAGCGAGCTTGATGGCTAGCAACTCCTGGTCGCCAATGGCATAGTTGCGCTCAGCTGGGGAGAACTTCCGGGAGAAGAAACTGCAAGGGTGTAAATGGCCATCTTTAGCCCTCTGAGATAACACCGCTCCTACTCCAACGGAGGAGGCATCCACCTCTAAGATGAAAGGAGAGTCGATGTCAGGCTGTTTCAGAACAGGCGCAGAGATGAACCTTTGTTTTAAAAGATGAAATGCTTGCATGGCTTCTTCAGACCACTTGGACGGGTTAGCACCCTTCTTAGTGAAAGCAGTAATAGGCGCCACAATGGTGGAAAAGTCTCGTATAAACTTTCGGTAATAGTTGGCGAACCCTAAGAACCTCTGGACCCCTTTGAGGGTTAAGGGTACCGGCCAATTTTGGATTGCTTGTAGTTTCTCAGGATCCATCTCTAGTCCGGAACCGGACACAATGTACCCTAGAAACGGAATGGACTTGACTTCAAAGACGCATTTCTCTAATTGGCAATAGAGATGATTGACACGGAGACGGGACAGAACCTCTTTAACCCAAAAACGATGTTCCTCTAAATCGTTGGCAAAAATAAGGATATCGTCTAGATAGACCACGACATGACGGTATAGAATGTCTCTGAAGATCTCATTGACAAAATGCTGGAAGACAGCTGGAGCATTGCTCAATCCGAAGGGCATGACGAGGTACTCATAATGTCCGTCACGGGTGTTAAAGGCGGTCTTCCACTCGTCACCCTCACGGATCCGGATGAGATTGTATGCACCTCTCAAGTCCAGCTTTGTAAAGATGGTAGCTCCGCTAACTCTGTCAAAGAGCTCAGTAATCAGGGGTAAAGGATAACGGTTCTTGATGGTAATGTCGTTCAAACCTCTGTAGTCGATGCACGGCCGCAGACCACCATCTTTCTTTTTTACAAAAAAGAAGCCTGCGCCGGCTGGAGAAGAAGAAGGTCGAATGAACCCCTTTGCTAGGTTCTCTTTAATATATTCCTCCATAGAATGCGTCTCAGGCAGAGACAACGGATAAGTTCGGCCTCGAGGTGGAACCTTCCCTGGAACGAGATCAATCGGGCAGTCCCATTCTCTATGAGGAGGAAGGATATCAGCAGAAGCTTTACTGAACACATCCGTGAAATCTTGATATGGAGGAGGTGGAACATCAGACGACCTGGGGGAGGAAGAACAGACAGGCAATACTTTAAACAAACATGTCTCAGCACAGGAGGAACCCCATGCCAGGATTTGCGTAGTCGTCCAATCAATTGTAGGATTGTGAAGACGGAGCCATGGAAGGCCCAGGACCACAGGATGTGTGGCTCTTGGAATCACTAAAAAAGAAATAAGTTCGGAATGAAGAACTCCCACTCTCAGACGAACTGGTAGAGTCCTTAAAGAAATAACTGCATCAAAAATTTTGCTGCCATCCACGGCAGTTAAAGAAATGGACGAAGGAAGTCTCTCGGTGGGTAGGGACCACCGTTTAACATAGGCTTCGGTAATAAAGTTCCCAGCTGCTCCGGAATCAAGGAGGGCAATGACGTTCCGATAACGTTGAGCAACTTGAAGCGAGACTGGGAGATTACAATCTTGAGGAGATGGAGAGGAGATCATTACTCCTAGCCGGCCCTCTCCTTGGCGAGCTAGGATTTGGAGTTTCCCGGACGTTTGGGACAGGCATTAATGGTGTGAGACGGAGCTGCACAATAGAGACAGAGAGACTCGGAGAGACGTCTTCGGCGCTCAGCAGGAGTTAAACGGGAACGGCCAAGTTGCATGGGCTCATCTTTAGATGGTGACAGTTGACGAGGAGGAGGAGCAGAAGATTTTGGAGCAGATGATCTTCCACGCTCAGTTGCTCTCTCTCTGAAACGTAAATCAACTTTCGTGCAGAGTGAGATTAGCTCATCTAACTTAGAAGGTAAGTCTCTGGTAGCTAACTCATCTTTAATACGCTCAGATAAGCCATGCCAGAATGCAGCATACAGGGCCTCGTCGTTCCATGCCAGTTCGGATGCCAGGATCTGGAACTGTATCAGATATTGTCCTACAGTACGTGACCCCTGGCGTAAACGGAGAATCTCGGATGAAGCTGAGGTTACCCGGCCTGGCTCGTCGAAGATGCGCCTGAATGTTGACACGAAGGCAGTGTAGGAAGATAGCAGGGTGTCGGACCTCTCCCATAACGGTGATGCCCAATCAAGGGCTGAGCCACTGAGAAGAGAAATAATGTAGGCAATTTTTGTACGGTCACTGGGAAAATTGCCAGGTTGTAGCTCAAACTGAATCTCACACTGGTTGAGAAATCCCCTGCAGAATCTTGGAGATCCGTCAAATTTTGCTGGCGTTGGAAGATGAAGACGTGGAGCAGAAATGGGTAAGGTGGGTGGGGTTATAGCTGGAGTCACTGTGGTTGACGCACCAGACGCGCCTGATCCACGGAGAGTTGTCTGAATCCCATCCAGCCGAGTAGAGAGATCCTGGAGACAGCGGATGATGTGGCCCTGTGCAGCCTCCTGATGTTCTAGTCGGGCTGCCAGTTCTTGCATCGGCCTGGCCGCTTGATCCTGGTCTCCGGCTGGATTCATTAGGTCAGTGCTTACTGTCACAACTGAGGGCCTGAGCTGACGGGAGGCAGGATGGCAGGAGCCACAGGGCACTGGTAGTGTGAGATAGTTCTTATAATCTTCTAGATGGAAAGTCCTTACCAGGCCCGACTGTAGCAATGGAGATAACCCAGGATTGTGCCAGCTGGTGTTCCAGTAAAAGCTGGGTTGCTGAAGATAAAACGGCTGCTGTGGATACTGGCTGGAACCAGACTGTTGTTAGCACGGAGTGGATACTGGCTGGAACCAGTTAAATAATAAATGAACTTGGGAGCGATGAAATATGAACTGAAATGTAGAACTTGAGAGCGGAGAAATAATAATACCGGTGGAGAGTGGTAAAGTGTAGAAAGGACACCGGCCCTTTAAGAGAAGCTGTACTCTGCTGGAAGCTGAGCTGGAAGCAGGTAATGTTGTAGCTGGAAACAGATGAATCCACAATGGATTGGAGAGTCAGGCTACACCGCAGGTGGAATGCTGGTGCGGGTCTCTATGGTGGAAGTCTTGAGACAGGAGCTGGAACCTGGAAGACAATCACAGGAGAGAGACAAACAGGAACTAGGTTTGACAACCAAAGCACTGACGCCTTCCTTGCTCAGGCACAGTGTATTTATACCTGCAGCAAGGAAGGGATTGGCTAGGCAATTATGCAGATTATCAATACTGAGAACAGATTGGTGGAAATGATCAGCTGACAGAATCCAAGATGGCTGCGCCCATGCAGACACTTGGAGGGAAGTTTGGTTTGTAATCCATGTGGTAATGAAAACAGTAATGGCGGCGCCGGCCACCGGAGACAGGAGGCGCCAGGCTGACAGATGCACATCCAACCACGCGGACACAGCGGAGGCCGCGGCTGACGTAATCGCCACTCAGACACTCTGCATGCAGAAGTTCAGGGACGGCGGCGGAGGCCGCGGGAGACGCCATGCCAGGTGTAATATGGCGTTTACTGTGACAGCGTCCCAGAGTGACAGGAGAGGATACAGGAATGTACACATCAGGATAACAGATGGGATCCGGTCCTGGAGCGCTGAGCCAGCCTTAGGAGGCATCTGATGGGTAAGAAATGGCGTCCAGATACCCGGATCGTGACAACAAATGGTCGACACATGTTTTGGGGTTCTTCACGTTTTCTCAACATTTGCTTGATTTACTTTCCACGTGGACTACAATCGGGAACAGTAACCTGCACCTTGCCCAAAGTGTGATGAGCGAAGCGAGCCTGCGAGGGTCTACATTTCTACTGATGGTGGCCACAGAACATGAAATATACAAGATGTGGCCACAAAAAAACCCCAACATAAACATGTGTTGACCATTGTCATGTTGACCTCTTGATACTGTTGACTTTTGGCACCTGTCGACCTTTGCTTTGTCGACCTGTTGTACTTGTCAACCTAATGAATGTCGACCATATGGTGTCGACCTATTAACTGTCTACCTAGACAGTGTACATCTCCTGTATGCACTCTGAACCTGACCTTCATTATGGAGGCACATCTCACATCTGTTCTGGGATCAGGACTGAACTCATGATCAGCACAGCTGCAATACTGTCCTGCTTAATTTGGGACTGTTGTGAGATATACATTTAACTTAAGTGGGGTACTCACGGAGCGATCGCTGCTTAAAATCTAAGCAATCTGACTAGATGTTGGTGGAAACATGAATACCTGATTTGTTGCTATGGATAATTGCAATTTTTAGATAAATAATAAATAAAATAAGAAGGAAAAAGCACTTATACACAAAAGAAAATCTCTCCTATTTCACAAATCAATTCAGTCAGAGCATGTTTCCGATGTTACTTCATATAGCGTTGTATTAAAGCCCATCCACTCAGGGCCGGTGCCAGGGTGTTCAGCGCCCACCTGCAAACTATACATTTGCGCCCTCCCATACCTCACAAAGGGTAAGCACATGACTGAGGCCCTATGAGCACAACAGCCTCCATCATCCATAAATGGAAGAAGTTCAGAACCACCAGGACTCTTCCTAGAGCTGGCCGGCTGTCTAATCTGAGAGATCAGGGGAGAAAGGCCCTAGTCAGGGAGGTGACCAAGAACCCGATGTCAGAACTTCAGCTTTCTTCTGTGGAGAGAGGAGAACATTCCAGAAGGACAACCATCTCTGCAGCAATCCACCAATCAGGCCTGTATGGTAGAGTGGCCAGACGAAAGCCACTCCTTAGTAAAAAGCAAATGGCAACCCACCTGGAGTTTGTCAAAATGCACCTGAAGGACTCTCAGGCCATGAGAAACAAAATTCTCTGTTCTGATGAGACAAAGATTGAACTCTTTGGCGTGAATGCCAGGCGTCATGTTTGGAGGAAACCAGGCACCGCTCATCACCAGGCCAATACCATCCCTACAGTAAAGCATGGTGGTGGCAGCAGGAACTGGGAGACTAGTCAGGATAGAGGGAAACATGAATGCAGCAATGTACAGAGACATCCTGGATGAAAACCTGCTCCAGAGCGCTCTTGACCTCAGACTGGGGCGACGGTTCATCTTTCAGCAGGACAACAACCCTAAGCACACAGCCAAGATATCAAAGGAGTGGCTTCAGGACAACTCTTTAAATGTCCTTGAATGGCCCAGCCAGAGCCCAGACTTTAATCTGATTGAACATCTCTGGAGAGATCTGAAAATGGCTGTGCACCAACGCTTTCCATCCAACCTGATGGAGCTTGAGAGGTACTGCAAAGAGGAATGGGTGAAACTGCCCAAAGATAGGTGTGCCAAGCTTGTTGCATCATATTCAAAAATATTTGAGGCTGTAATTGTTGCCAAAGGTGCGTCAACAAACTATTGAGCAAAGGCTGTGAATACTTATGTACATGTGATTTCTTACGTTTTATTTTTAATACATTTGTAAAAATCTCTAAAAAAAACTTTTATCACATTGGCCCTCATTCCGAGTTGTTCGCTCGCAAGCTGCTTTTAGCAGCTTTGCACACGCTAAGCCGCCGCCTACTGGGAGTGAATCTTAGCTTATCAAAATTGCGAACGAAAGATTAGCAAAATTGCGAATAGACACTTCTTAGCAGTTTCTGAGTAGCTCCACACTTACTCGGCATCTGCGATCAGTTCAGTTAGTTTCGTTCCTGGTTTGACGTCACAAACACACCCAGCGTTCGGCCAGACACTCCTCCGTTTCTCCAGCCACTCCCGCGTTTTTCCCAGAAACGGTAGCGTTTTTTCGCACACACCCATAAAACGGCCTGTTTCCGCCCAGAAACACCCACTTCCTGTCAATCACATTACGATCACCAGAACGAAGAAAAAACCTCGTAATGCCGTGAGTAAAATACCTAACTGCATAGCAAATTTACTTGGCGCAGTCGCACTGCGGACATTGCGCATGCGCATTAGCGACTAATCGCTCCGTTGCGGGGAAAAAATAACGAGCGAACAACTCGGAATGACCCCCATTGTTATTATGGGGTATTGTGTGTAGAATTTTGAGGGGAAAAAATAATTTATTCTATTTTGGAATAAGGCTGTAACATATAAAAATGTGGAAAAAGTGAAGCACTGTGAATCCTTTCTGGATGCACTGTATATATAATACTAACACTAATGGTAATGTAGCGATGCATGTATTATAGAATATTTATATAGAATTTATAAATTGTTAGCAGCTGCCTGCAGCACCACAGTGCTGTGTCTGTCACTCACAGTTCTCAGCTCACAGTGTTGCAGCCTAACAAGCTAGCTCCCGACGAGATGACCAGCCCTGCTGCTGATTCTTACAACTGAGCTGAGCTGCGCCACATCTTAAACCCACGGTCCATGCCCAGCCAGCTGCATGCCTGCCCCTCCCAGTCCCTGTCCACCGCTTGGAGCCTGCTGATTCTGAAGAGCCAGCTGCAGAGATGAAACATGATCATCTCGCAAGATCCTAGCGGCGGCTGGAAGTGGCTGTGAGAGCGTCCACGACAAAGGACAAACAGCCAGGGGACACACACATACGTCCCTCCTCCCGGCTGCTCGACCCACCATTCGCATGCCCGCCCACTAATTTATAATAATGGAAGAAAAAAAAACCCTCCCCCACAAAAAAGTGGCTACTTGTGTGCTATGACCTGGGCACCCTGTCATGCCTGTCTGTACCCCCTCCCCCATCTCTCGGCACCACTGCTTATACACATAATGCCCCCAGTAGTAGTGCTGCTTATACACAATACCCACAGTAGTAGCACCCCTTATACATAATGCCCCCAGTAGTAGCATCCTTATACGTAATGCCCCACATTAATAGTGTCCTTATACGTAATGCCCCGAGTAGTAGCATCCTTATACGTAATGCCCCCCACTAGCAGCATCCTTATACGTAATGCCCCCCAGAGTAGCGTCCTTATATGTAATGCCCACCAATAGTAGCAGTCTTATACGTAATGCCCAATAGTAGGGTCCTTATACGTAATGCCCGCCAGTAGTAGCGTCCTTATACGTAATGCGTGCCTGTAGTACCGTCCTTATACGTAATGCCCGCCTGTAGTAGCGTCCTTATATGTAATGCCCGCCAATAGTAGTGTCCTTATACATAATGCCCGCCTGTAGTACCGTCCTTATACGTAATGTCTGCCTGTAGTAGCGTCCTTATACATAATGCCCGCCTGTAGTAGCGTCCTTATACGTAATGCCCCCAGTAGTAGCGTCCTTACACGTAATGCCTGCCAGTAGTAGCGTCCTTATACGTAATGCCCGCCAGTAGTAGCGTCCTTATACGTAATGCCCGCCAGTAGTAACGTCCTTATACGTAATGCCCGCCAGTAGTAGCATCCTTATACGTAATGCCTGCCAGTAGTAGCGTTCTTATACGTAATGCCCGCCTGTAGTACCGTCCTTATACGTAATGCCCGCCTGTAGTACTGTCCTTATACGTAATGCCCGCCAGTAGTAGCTTCCTTATAGGTAATGCCCCCCAGTAATAGCGTCCTTATACGTAATGCTTGCCAGTAGTAGAGTCCTTAAGTGTAATGCCCGCCAGTAGTAGCATCCTTATACGTAATGCTCGCCAATAGTAGAGTCCTTAAACACAATACCTGCCTGTAGTACAATCCTTATACATAATGCCCGCCAGTAGTAGCGCCCTTAAATGTAATGCCCGCCTGTAGTACCGTCCTTATGTAATACTCGCCTGTAGTAGCGTCCAGAATGTGCGCACACATACACACCTCACATACACACATCCCCACCATACACACACAAATACACACACACATACACACCCCACACACACAGCCCCACCATACACACACACACATACAATACACACATACACATACATTTCTCTCTCACCCTCCACTTACCAAGTCTGGCTGGCCGCCACTGTTTAGTCTCATCCTGGTCCTGTGTAGCTCCGCCCCCTCCATCCCATGTGGCTCTGTCCCCTCGTGCCGGTGTAGCTCTGCCCCCTCTATTCGGGACCAGGATGCAGTGAACACTAGGGATGGTCATCGGTGTGTTCGCCATCGATGGTTGTCATTGATGGCGAAACGGAGAGTGGCCATCGATGGTCACTAACTATGCTATGGGAGACCATCGATGGTTTCTCTCATCGATGGCCATCTATCTATGATAGACCAGCGGGCACAGGTGCCAGGGGCGGAGCTATGCTCCGTGTCCTGGCATCTTGTAAAAAAAAAAAATAAAGATAAAAATTATTCGTTTAGGCCTAGCCATCGATGGAGGGAAACCATCTGGTTCTCCCCCATCGATGGTAAAAGTATGCAACATCGGCCACAGACCATCAATGATTTGAAATCATCGATGGTCGATGGCCATCCCTAGTGAACACAGCCGCTGTTACAGGGGGGAAGAGGAGGCTATAAGCTGCTGGCGCCGCTGCCTGTCATACAGTGACTGGCACGGCAGCCGGCAGCAGCAGGGTGGCTAGGCGCAGCAGCGGGGATGCAGAGCAGGGAGAGCGCCTCTCCAGCCTGGCGCCTACCTGCTTTGCATCCCTTCGCTGAGCGGGTAGCGCCAGGTCTGCATCCACTAAAGACTATACACCTTCAGAGTAAATTTGCCACCCCGGGGGTATACCAAATGCTTTGCGATTAGTCGTGCCATCACCCAGATTTGTTGCTCATGCCAGCAACCTGTGCCATGCTTGTGGGATGCCTGGATAGGCACCAGATTACATGCAGAGCTAGCTCATTGGTCCCAGCCTTCTCTCTGCAGTGCAGTGAAATGTGACTTCATGAAGAGCACTGGTATAGCACTAGGTCACCCATTTACACCCCATTAGTATAGATCTGGAAAAAAGGACATTGTAGGCTACACTGCATGGAATCCCTAAAACAATGGCAGATCTTCCAGTGCAAAAAGATGGAATAGCATACTGTAGGCATTTTAGCAGGGGGAAGGCCCTGCCATGCATGGCAGACTTGCCCTGTGCTAGGCGGCCCCCCGCATGCTAGTGGAAGGAGTTGTAATTTTGCAATTTTTTGCAAAACTACAACTCATGCTGAATTAGGCCCTATACTCCCTACCACATGTACACAGATATATACACTAGAATTAATTTTTATTTGAAAACAATTAACCTACCAATATATTTTGGGATTGTGGGAGGAAGCCAGAGCACACGGAAGAAACCTATGCCAGCACAGGGAGAATATACAAACTCCACACATTTAGGGCCATGGTGGGAATCAAATCCATCTGTGCTGCCCATATATATGGGTATAATTAACAATTTTGATAACAACCATTATAGGAAAGCAAATAAACATTGGAAATAGAAGCATTATGTCACCCTGTTGGTAACATTTCAATATCGAACACCACACTATTTCAGGTATGCTATGTGACACCTAGAATTACATAGCCTCACAATGAACCAAACCTGGAATCAGGGCCGGCCCGCCCGTTACGCAGGTTACGCGTAAGAGTAAGGAGCCACACTGTGGAGGGCGCCGGCAGCGTAGACCACGCTCCCAGAGAAACTAGATGCTGCCTGCTGTATACCGCCAGCTCCTATGCGGTGTGTGGGCTCGCAGACGGAGTTTAGTAGAGGTGCCCCCGGATGCTGAGGCAGCCAGGGTAAGGAGGAGAGGGAGCTGCGCTGTGACAGCGCCACAGATCGGAGCTCTCAACGATCTGCGGCACTGAGCTGCGCTTCCGGCCTCCCTTGGTTGCCCTGGCAACCTTACACCCGCAGCGCCGACCGCCAGGGCAGCCTAACAGTACAGGACAGCTGAGCGACGGCTCAGCTGTCCAATAGCCTTTAAAACAGCAGCCTTCGGCTCGGTAATTGGCTGAGCGCGCAGGCTGCAGGGTAAAGAAATGTCCCCTGGCAGTGGCAGGCAGCATGTGGAGCAGCATGTACGCGCCTTGGAGGAGACAGAGAAGAGTGAGTTCTCACTCTCCTGTCTCCTGTATTACAACAAAAGTAAGCCTGGCTGTTTTATTATTGCTCCGGGTACTGTGTGTATACATATTATAATATATATATATATATATATATATATATATATATGTGTGTGTGTAAATATACACTGTATATAAATATGTATGTATATATATGATATATATATGTGTGTGTGTGTGTGTGTATATATATATATATAGCACAAGAACGGGTAGTACTCACGGGACTGTCAATGGCGGAAATCAATGGACACGGGAGTCACACCTGCATTGTGCCCATTGATTTCCGCCATTGACAGTCCCGTGAGTGCCGCCCGTTCTTGTGCTATGTATCTGGTGGGAAATCACCTTGGAGGGCACCGTGCTCTACCTGTCACAATGTGTATAACGTGCTCTGCCTGGCGCAATGTGTATAACGTGCTCTACCTGTTGTAATGTGTATAACGTGCTCTGCCTGGCGCAATGTGTGTAACGTGCTCTGCCTGGCGCAATGTGTATAACGTGCTCTACCTGGTGCAATGTGTGTAACGTGCTCTACCTGGTGCAATGTGTGTAACGTGCTCTGCCTGGCGCAATGTGTGTAACGTGCTCTATCTGTGTGGTGTAATGTGAATTGGTACTATTATGTGGCCATGCTCGTTCCCCATGAAGCCACGCCCTTAAATTTTGGGTGCACTGTCCCTGTACTCGGATATGGGAGGGGGAGCACCAATTTACTTTCTGCAAAAGGGCACCGAAATGTCTAGTTACAGGTCCGGTGCATTGTCCTGCATGCTACACAGCCCAGCAGCACTGTCACCCCCCACCCCCTCCACCCCCCTTTCAACACTTTGTAGTGTCCAAATCAAGTCTCTGTCTTTATATTTGAATAATTAATAAGATTAATAAAAACCTTCATTCCAATGGGACCCAGAAAAGGACAGGTAGGACCCCCATTTTTAAAAGTTAGATTAATTAGAATACACTTACTTAACGGTTTTGCCCTTTAAGTTTTAACTTTATGGTAGGCAGTTGATTTCACCCATATTTCGCTTAATGCACTTTAAGCTTTTGTGTGTATAATATTTTCCATAAACCATTTCGGGGGGGGTATGGGGGCGCCAAAATCTATATTCGCTTACCAAAAAATTTAGGCTTGGCCCGGCCCTGCCTGGAATTCATTGGAAATACAGTATTACTAAAACTGAAGTACTGTATACTATACTGTCTGTGAGCCAAGGAAATTATTAGCATGATCAAATGGTCAACATTTGGATATTGCATCAAATACCTTACTATTTCAAATCATTTAACTGGCTATGTTAGGATGATAAACTATAGAACACCACTGTTCGATATGGTAATATCTGCAACATTATCATTGGCTGCTACGTAGGATTATAAACGGGATGCATTTGGCAACACGGGGGGACGGGATGCCGGTGATCATGTGACCGACGCTGGAATCCCAACACCGCTCAGGAGACCGGCGCCAGGACACCGACAGATGACATCCCGGCGGTATCGTGGTGGTATTAGGGTTAGGGCCTGTGAGGGGGTAGGGTTAGGGTTTACTGGGGGGTTAGGCACTAGGGGGGTGGTTAGCCATAGCTGCCACCCCAAAATTTAGCCCTAGCTGCAAAAGTGTGTCACTCACTCTAATTACACCCAGTGCAGCCATGGCAAAAGCGTGGCTTCGTGGGTGGGGCAGGGCTAAGTGTCCCGACCCCCATTTGTCATTCCGGGGTCCAGGAGATGTGGCCTGCCCCCGGAGACTGGTGTGCCTGCTGTGCTGGCTTCTACAGGGTGACAGGAGCCAGGCTGCTTCATGTAATGTTACAGTACAGCACCAAGCTCCTGTTACTGAGCAGGAGCCGGCACTTTGGTGTCACCCCTCAGCACTGCCTAGCAGACTCCCCCTAGATTTAACCCTAGCCACTACCAGAGGAGGGTTAGGGTTTAACTTGGCGCACTTAGCCCCCAAACGTGTCAAGATTCTCGGTCATGTGACCGCCAGCATCCCAAACGCCCTTATAAACAATGATATATAAATAAGAGAGAGAGAGATTTTATGAAAAATACATGTGCATGAAACAGTATCGTTGGGAAAAAAGAGATGTAATAAAATTTGGGGTGGAAGACTGACAAGGGTATGACAGAAATAATATTGGGGGAATCATATGGTGATGAGATGGGGCAGAGTGAATGACATGTAATAGTGGGCCTGATTCAGACCTGGATGCAGTCCCAATTCAGATGTTACTGACCGATGTTTTCGGCACTGTGCCTTGTCTGCCTCAGTCAGATTGTCAGGCTGCATTCTGAGCTACCCCACTCTAGAGTTGCTCTGCGGTCCAATGGTCATGATTTTGATACGATGCTGCATCTTCAGACACAGGCAGCGGATCAGAGAAGCTGGCAGTGGTGTATTTTACACAATATGTCTCCTGCAGCATTCACTTGCTGTTAAGGGACTGTTACTGGTATTTTTTTTTTTTAATCCAGACAATGATCCCTTTTGTTTTCCTGTGGGCAAGACAATTACAGTTGATCCGCCGTGCTGCCTAGCTCCGCCCCCCCCCCCCCCCCTCCCTTGGTGGTTTAACTGTAAATCAGTACTTTTGATGTTAATGATTGCACACTTTAAAAAAAACACACAAAAACTTTTTTTTTAAAAGACTGTATCACATCAACAAAAGAGTTATAGGGGGTTATTCAATTAGCAGTTTTTAAACTTTTTTGGGCAATCCCCCCCCCCCTTTAATTAAATTATTCCCCCGTTTTCTGTGACAATTTTTTTGGCAAATACGCTTAGCGGTAAGTGTACTAAAGGTTCTAAAAATGGAAAGTGGTGATGTTGCCTGTAGCAACCAATCAGATTCTGTCATTTTCTAGGATGCAACAGAGAAATGATAAACAGTATCTGATTGGTTGCTGTGGGCAATATCACCACTTTTCATTTTAGAACCTTTAGTACATTTACCCCTAGTATCCAGGATAAGTTCCTGGATTTATGTATTTTTGGGGCAATTTATCAGGGATTTGTTTTTGCCTGCCTCAGACAAATGGAAAAAAAATCCAGATGAGTGGTGGCTTCGGGGCTAATTGGATATCCCAAAGGTGATCAATTTGCCACAGTAAATTACTGCTGTTAATTGAATATCCTCCATAGTCACATTCAGGTAACATAATGTAAAGAAATACAGGGAAAATTGTGGCTAAAAAGTACATATATGTAGAAACCACCAATGGGAAACCCAATCCCCATAATTCATTCATTTACAAGTAGCAACTGTAACAGCAGAATTATTCCTTAACTGTAATCACATTAGTAAACTAAACAATATTATATATAGTATAACACAATACAGAATATAACAGGATAGTGGTAGGGAGCTGTGCGGATATCCACACCAGTTTGAGATGAGGCACCTTAATTGTTGGCTGTCGATGTTTAAATATCTATTATTATCGGTAAATCAGAGAGCAGGCTATTTTCATACTGGGACGTGTGCTAAAGGAATCTCTAAAGGGGGGTACTCACGGAGCGATCGCTGCTTAAAATCTAAGCAATCTAACTAGATTGCTTAGATTTTAAGCCTGATCGTTCCGTGTGTACCCCCTACAGCGATACTGATGCGCAGCCCCGCGCATCGCTATCGCTGGTGCTAGATTGGCCTGCCGTGCAGGCCAATCTAGCGGGTCGCTCATTTCACCCGCTGGGTGAAATGAGTGCCCCCCCCCCGTCTCCTCTCGCACGCTCAGCACACATCGCGCTGTGCTGAGCGGCGGGAGAGATGTGTGCTGAGCGGTTCGCTCAGCACACATCTCTCCCACATCGGCCAGTGAGTACTGGCCTTAACTCTCCATTGGAAATCAGGCTGCAGAGTAGCTCTATAGCAACCATCCCGATTTTAGCGGCACAGTCCTGCTTTTCAGACACTGTCCTCTGTCCCACCCACAGGCTGCAGTGTCCCATGGGTTAAGGGGGGGCACTCTGTCATGTATGCAGCATCTATTAAATGCCTGGAGAGGCTAGGAGCAGCGAACAGGGCATTTCTCCCATGCTAGAGCCAACATAATTGGTTTTATAGTAGTATAAATAGGATTTTAATTACCTACCGGTAAATCCTTTTCTCGTAGTCCGTAGAGGATGCTGGGGTCCACATTAGTACCATGGGATATAGACAAGTCCCTTGGGAGCCATGGGCACTTTAAGAGTTTAATAGTGTGGGCTGGCTCCTTCCTCTATGCCCCTCCTACCAGACTCAGTTTAGAAAATGTGCCCGGTGGAGCCGGTCACAGCTAGGAGAGCTCCATAGGAGTTTTTCTAGTTTTATTATTTTTTAATTAGAGTTAGGCACAGGGAGGCTGCTGGCAACAGCCTCCCTGCTTCGTGGGACTTAGGGGGGGAGTAGTGTCCAACCCTTTGAGGTTAAAATCCTATTTTCTCTTACGTCCTAGAGCAGGCATGTCCAAACTGCGGCCCTCCAGCTGTTGAAAAACTACACATCCCAGCATGCCCTGACACAGCTTTAGCATTCTCTGACAGCAAAACTGTGTCAGGGCATGCTGGGATATGTAGTTTCACAACAGCTGGAGGGACGCAGTTTGGACATGCTTGTCCTAGAGGATGCTGGGTTCCACATTAGTACCATGGGGATGTACCAAAGCTCCCAGTACGGGAGGGAGAGCGTGGAGGCCCCTGCAGAACTGATTGACCAAACTTTAGGTCCTCAGAGGCCAAAGTATCAAACTTGTAGAACATAGCAAACGTGTTCGATCCTGACCAAGTAGCCATTCGGCAAAGCTGTGAAGCTGAGACACCCCGGGCAGCCGCCCAGGAAGAACCCACCTTACGAGTAGAGTGGGCCTTAACAGATTTTGGACACGGTAAACCTGCCGTAGAATACGCATGCTTGATAGTAAACCTGATCCAGCGAGAATTTGTCTGCTTAGAAGCAGGACACCCAATCTTTCTGTGACGAGAAGTTCTCTTCACATAAATCTTCAAAGCCCTCACAACATCCAAGGACTTTGAGGTAATTGAGGAGTCAGTAGCCACTGGCACCCCAATAGGTTGGTTGATATGAAAAGCTGACACAACCTTCGGAAGAAATTGCTGACGCAACCTGAGCTCAGCTCTATCTTCATGAAAAATCAAGTAGGGGCTCTTGCAGGACAATGCCCCCAATTCTGACACACGTCTAGCAGATGCCAATGCTAACAGTGTGACCGCCTTCCAAGTAAGAAACTTGACCTCAACCTCCTGTAAAGGTTCTAATCAATCCGTTTGCAGGAACTGCAACACCACATTAAGATCCCAAGGTGCCGTAGGAGGCACAAAGGGAGGCTGGATGCGCAGGACCCCTTTCAAGAAAGTCTGAACCTCAGGGAGGGAAGCCAATTGTTTCTGGGGGAAAAAAATGGACAAGGTCGAAATCTGGACCTTAATGGAGCCGAAACGCAGGCCCACGTCCACACCTGCTTGCAGGAAGAGGGGAAACCGTCCAAATTTAAACTCCACCATAGGAAACTTCTTGGACTCACACCAAGACACGTACTTTTTCCAAATGCGATGGTAATGTTTAGACGTTACTCCTTTCCTAGCCTGTATCAGGGTATGAATAACTTTGCTGGGAATGCCTTTCCGAGCTAAGATCTGGCGCTCAACCTCCATGCCATCAAATGTAGCCGTGGTAAGTCTTGATAAGCGAACGGCCCCTGTTGCAGAAGGTCCTCTCGAAGAGGAAGAGGCCTCGGATCTTCCAGCAGTAACTCCAGAAGATCTGCGTACCAAGCCCTCCTCGGCCAGTCCGGAGCAATGAGGATCGTCTGAACTTTTGTTCTCTTTACGAGCTTTAGAAACCTTGGGATGAGTGGAAGTGGAGGGAACACGTACACTGACTTGAACACCCACGGAGTCACCAGGGTGTCCACCGCCACAGCCTGAGGGTCTCTTAATCTGGAACAGTACAGCTGAAGCTTCCTGTTGAGGCATGAGGCCATCATGTCTATTTGAGGTATACCCCAAAGACTTGTCAACTCTGCAAACACCTCCTGACGAAGGCCTCACTCTGCTGGATGGAGATCGTGCCTGCTGAAGAAGTCCGCTTCCCAGTTGTCCACTCCCGGAATGAAGATTGCTGACAGCGCCACCGCGTGTTTTTCTGCCCAGAGGAGGATTCTTGTCATTACTGACATTGCAGCTCTGCTCTTCGTTCCGCCCTGTCGGTTTATGTAGGCCACCGTCATTACATTGTCCGACTGCACTTGAATGGCTTGATCTTGCAGAAGGTGCGCCGCTTGTAGAAGACCATTGTAAACGGCTTTTTTTTTTTTTTTTTAAATTCAATAAGTTTTTATTGATTTTTCCAAACAAACAGACAAACCAAAAACATTGAGTACATAATCGTACACTATGTGAATACAGATAAGAACCAGCGAATGTTCTGTAAATCAACAGACATATATGAATAAAGTTGCAAACAGCTACATATTATACATAACGATTGTTGTGACTTCTTTTCATTCGTTCATACACTCTTATTGTGTGAAAAGACCAGAGATCAATGCGGGGCAGAGACACGAGTCCCCTGGTAAAGTGGAGACGATAACCATCTATCTCATACCTTGTAGAATTTATCCGGGGCTTTCCTAGAGATATATACAAACTTTTCATGGGACACAACAGAGTTCACTAACGGGATCCATTTGTTAATATCAGGACCCGTAGTCGCCATCCATGAGCGTGCTATTATTACTTTGGCCAGTGCACATAGATTAAGAATATATCGTCTAGAGTGTGCATCCAATATCTCCTCATCTATAACCCCGAGGATACACACCAGGGGGGTGAACACGTCAAGAGGGATTCCCGTAGAGGTCTCCAACCGTGTCACCGCCCGCCAAAAGTCCCGCACCACCGGGCAAGCCCACAATAGATGCCAGAAGGTACCATCCGGAGAGGCGCACTTCGGGCACCTAGAGGGGGTGCCCCCCTATACTAACAAGACGGGTGGGAGTGATATAGACTCGGTTCAATATGAACAAATGTATCTGCTGAAAATGAGCCGAGGTAGTAGAAGTACGTGAGGTCCCCAAGGCCTCTTCCCAGGTATCTATGGAAACCGGCCCCAAATCAGCTTCCCATTTAGATTTAAGGTGTAAAAGACTGTCAGAGTGATGGGCACCAAGCAGAGCGGAGTACAAACCAGAAACAGTCCCAGAGCCTAGAGTATCAGCCAGGAGCTGGTGAACCGGTGACTTCCGAAGGAGAGGTGGAGAATCGCCGAACTGAGACGCGCATGCGTGGCGAAGCTGAATATATCTATAATAATAGGATGTGGGTATATTAAACTCAAGCTGCAATTGTCCAAAAGAAATAAATGTGCCCGAGGAGTACAAATGGTTGAGGGAGCAAACACCCCAGCGCCCCCACACCGATCCCATTTGTAGGGACGTGAAATGAGTAAGAGCGTGAGTGTGTATCAGTGGGGTGTCAGGATCCCATCCCTCCCCCCCCCCAACATAGAGTGTACCTGCCTCCATACCATAATCGCTTGTTTAACCAACGGCATCTTAAGGACATTGTAAACGGCTCTTAGTTCCAGGATGTTTATTGGAAGAACGGATTCCAGACTTCTCCTTGTTGGCTCCAAATGTGACTTTGGAAGATTCAGGATCCATCCATGATCCCTGGATGACGCTTTTAATCAGAAGATCGTCCAGATATTGAATTATATTTACTCCCTGCCTGCGGAGGAGAACCATCATCTCTGCCATCACCTTGGTGAAAACCCTCGGAATGGCAGAGCCTGGAACTGATAATGAGAGTCCAACAGTGCAAATCTTAAGCCTGGTGAGGCAGCCAGATTGGAATGTGAAGCTACGCATCCTTGATATCCAGGGATACCAGGAATTCCCCCACCTCCAGACCTGAGATCACCGCTCTCAGAGACTCCATATTGAACTTGAATTCCCTCAAATAAGGGTTTAGCGACTTCAGGTTCAAAATTGGTCTGACCGAACCATCCTGTTTCAGGTACCACAAATAGGTTTGAATAGTAACCCTTGTTTTCCAGATGAGCTGGGACTGGAACAATGACATCTGCCCTTTCCAATTTTTGAATGGCTTCCTGTAGGATAGCCCTGTCTGTCAGCAAAGCTGGTAAGCCTGATTTGAAGAATATGTGAGGTGGGATCTCTTGAAACTCCAGCCTGTACCCCGGGACACAATATTTTGTACCCAGGAATCCAGGCAGGAGGACACCCAGACGTGACTGAAATGTCTGAGACTTGCTCCCACCTGATTGACCTCCAGGCTGTGAGGTCCACCGTCATGCTGAGGACTTTGAGGAGACAGAGGCAGGCTTCTGCTCCTGGGAACCTGCAGGTGCAGGTCTTTTGGATTTTGCTCGACCACCTCTGAAGAAAGTGGTAGGAGGCTAGGACTTTTTCGCTTTTGCGGACCGAAAGGAATGCATCGTGGACATAGAAAAATGTTTCTTCGTTAACTGAGTGGCTGAGGGAAGAAAGGTTGACTTACCAGCGGTTGCCGTGGAAATCCACGCATCCAATGCTTCCCCGAATAGAGCCTGACCTGTGAAGGGTAGGTTCTCCACACTTCTCCTGGATTCCGCATCTGCCGACCAATGGCGCAGCCAGAGTCCCCTGCGTGCTGAGGCATCCATGGAAGAGGTCCTTGCATTCAGATGACCCAGATCCTTCATGGCCTCCACCATGAGACCCGCAAAATCCTGTATGCTACGTAAAAACAATTCAACGTCACTTCTGTCCAGATAATCTAATTCCTCTAGCAATGTGCCTGACCACTTAACTATGGCTTTATAAATCCATGCGCAGGCAATAGTTGGCCTTAACGCCACGCCAGACGCAGTGTATATGGATTTGAGCGTAGTCTCAATCTTTCTGTCTGTCGGTTCTTTCAAAGCGGTAGACCCAGGGACAGGCAACACCACCTTTTTAGACAGTCTAGATACAGAAGTGTCCACTATAGGTCGGTTTTCCCACTTTTTCCTTTCTTCCTCAGGGAAAGGAAAGGCAACAAGAACCCTTTTTGGGATCTGGAATTTTTTCTCTGGGTTTTCCCAGGATTTCTCAAATAATGCGTTTAATTCCTTAGACGCAGGGAAGGTCAGGGAGGCTTTCTTATTGTCAGTAAAATAAGCCTCCTCAACCTGCTCAGGTGCTTTGTCAGTTATGTGTAACACATCCCTAATGGCCTCAATCATGAGCCGAACCCCTTTTGCAAGGGAAGCCTCACCCCCTGCATATCCCCCTCACAGTCTGCCGTGTCAGAGTCGGTATCCGTGTCGACCTGCATAATCTGGGCAAGCGCACATTTCTTTGGGAATATACAAGGGGAATTTGAGGTAGTGGGAACAGAACCAGATAAAACCTCCACAGATTGTATTAAAACCTGTGCTTCAGTCTCATAATGCGCAATCCTAGTAGAAATTTGAGATATCATTCCCTTAATAGAAGCCACCCACTGGGGTTCGGATTCGGCAGGCTGAGACACAATATTACATTCCTGAGTACATGGAATGGATTCCTCTGGTGAAGATACATACTCTGCAGCAAGGGATACAGAGTAACTGGACACAGTAATGTGAGATTTACACACACACACACACACACACACACACACACACACACACACACACACACACACACACACAAATGTCAGACACAGTTTCCCCCAAGTACCTTCAGAGAGATACAGAGATATTGGAGCTAGCACACCCAGCGCCCCAGTAGACAGTTAGAAATAATTGTCTGGTGCAGACTGTGTACCCTTAATAGACTACACAGTTAGAAAGCACTCTCCCCTCCCTTCTATAACTCCCTGATACCGCACAGGATGACTGGAGCTCTGTGGAGGGTCAGTGTTCACTGTCAGCGTTGCTGTGTGACTTCTGCATGGAGAAAATGGTGCTGGAGAGCTGCTGGATCCGCTCTGAGGAGAAGCTCCACCCCTGAAAATGGCAAGTCTTCCCGTACTTGAAATTCTTTATACTGGCCTAAGTTTAGTGTCTAGCAGCAGTTCACAGACCCTGATAGAGGTAGCGACAAGTGTAAGGGTATTGCGTTGGCCCAGGGCGCCCCTCACAGCGCCGCACCGCAGTACCGCTGAGCCTCCGGAGCGCAGCTTCAGTACTGCACTCCCACCCTATAGCCGCCATTCACACCGGTTCCCCGCTTGTCGGGTTGCCAGTGACTAACTCACCACCGCGATCTTCTGGCTTTGTTAGGGGGTGGCGGCATGCTGCGGGAGTGAGCGGTCACCTCGGGGGTTTACGATCATCACCCTCAGGAGCTTAGTGTCCTGTCAGCGGAGATAGTGTCCATTAACCTCAAAGGGTTGGACACTACTCCCCCCCTAAGTCCCACGAAGCAGGGAGGCTGTTGCCAGCAGCCTCCCTGTGCCTAACTCTAATTAAAAAATAATAAAACTAGAAAAACTTCTATGGAGCTCTCCTAGCTGTGACCGGCTCCATCGGGCACATTTTCTAAACTGAGTCTGGTATGAGGGGCATAGAGGGAGGAGCCAGCCCACACTATTAAACTCTTAAAGTGCCCATGGCTCCCAAGGGACCAGTCTATACCCCATGGTACTAATGTGGACGCCAGCATCCTCTAGGACGTAAGAGAAATCAACAAAGCAACCTATCCTAAAACACAGAAACATTGAATCTGATGACAGATAAGAACCAAATGGCCCATCCAGTCTGCCCTTTAGTGTTAGAGTATTAGAGTTGGTTTAGTGGTTTGCGTTAGGGTATTAGGTTTAGTTTAGGGGATGGTGTTAGGGATTAGGGTTGGTTTAGGGGTTAGTTGGGGGGGTTGGGTCAGGTGTTAGGGTATTAGGGATAGCATATTAGGGTTGGTTTAGCGATTTGGGTTAAGATATTAAGGAGGGTATCTTTTTAGCAGCTGTACTTTACCGCTGCTAATAGGATCGTGGGTCCAATTTCAGCCGATCAAAATGGCCTCTAATAATATGATTATAGTGTACTGCTTGTGGAAAATGAATGCTTCCCTTAGATCTAGTTTGTTAGAACTTAAAAAGTGCTATGTGTGGTGTAAAATGGGTACTTGAAATAAGGACTCTCAGGCAGGTTTTCCGGTTACAACACAGTGTCTTTACTGGCATCAGACACTGTAGAACAGCATACACAGGCTTGGGCCTGGTCCCACAGGTGTATACAGAAAATAAACCAATAAACATAAAAGGTCCTAGCACTTCCTATGCTCAATAGTCATTCTCCTGCAGTGGCTTGCAGTCACACATGCCATGCCCTCTTGGCACGGCCTCTAACAGGCATCAGCGCACAGAACTCTGGGTAAATGGGATTTTTAAACCCCTCTCTTGCACCTGACTTCCTGCTGGAAAACCAGTTGAAGCTGTGCAATTCAGAAAGCTTGGAATTATAACCCTCCACTACAGGTGCAGAATGTGCAGGCCTTGTTTTCTTTTCCCTTAGAAGGAGCTGATCCCATCAGAATGTGGGCAATTGTGCTGAGACACAAGCCCTCTCAACCCAGTGGATATTGCTTTTCCAGATATATAATACTGATCTTTGCTATGCCCACCTGTGTAAGCAGCAAGTGTATAGACTGCAACAGATACATAGGGCATGATTCAGAGGTGGACGCAGTGGCCATGTAGCATGAAAGCAGCCAATGTAAGTATGCGATTGCGTCTGTCACACCGCATAGGCGCTCGATTGTTACCACGCAGTACAGTTCCGGACAGTGTAATGTGAATACTAGTAGGTATAGCTGGGAGGTAACGAGGAGGGTGTGTGTGTGCATTTGGGGGGGAGGTGGCTAAGCAGACGCTAGTGTGTTGCTAAAAGCTGCGGCATCCAAAGACGTTAAATTGCTCACACAGGAGGCCATACTCAGATGTAGAGACTGCACCTTCCACACGGCTGGTGCAAGTGGTGATGGTGCATCTAAAGACCCTCCAAGACAAAAATATACGTTATGGTAAGAACTTACCGTTGATAACAATAGGATATGATGAAGCGACAGTGGATTTGCACCAATCGGTCAAAGCTTACTGGCCTCCCAGCATGCAACGGGCCCATCCATATATCCCCGCCTCCTGGCTCAGGCAAATCAGTTGTATTCCAAAGCTCAAGGCAGAAGCATCATAGACAGCCCTAATCAGGCGATAAGAACACACATGTACACCCTTCCCTACAAGAAGGAAGAGGTTAGTGAGTAAAAGGATCCTCAAATCAGGTGCGTCAGGGTGGGATCCCTGTGGATTTAGGAGAAAAAAGCAAATTATACTTACCGATAATTTCATTTCTCCGAGATACTTCATGGCAGCCCTTACTCTTGGGAATTGTATCCTATTCCTAAACTTAGACAGGGAATCCTCTCAACACTTTAGGACCACCCACCTTGGGTATATAGCCCTGCTCCTCCCCTTCCTCCATTAGTCTTTTGAGTGTCTCCTGTGACCAGGCTATATTTATACTTTACTAAGGGACGTTATATTGTAGGCTGCCATGAAGTATCTCGGAGAAATGAAATTATCGGTAAGTATAATTTGCTTTTTTCTCCTACACTACTTCATGGCAGCCCTTACTCTTGGGATATACCAACACTCAATATAGGGAGGGCAATAAAAAATACCACAAACATCTTGTCAATGCTGAAAATTATAATTTGTTTAATTCAATGCTGCATCAAAGACACGTTTTCCAAAGTGTGCATCAATAACATCCACCGCATAATGACTGGAGAATGTATGCATAGAAGACCATGTGGCTGCTGCACATATATCCTTCGCCGAAAGCCTTGCCTTCTTAGCCCAGGAAGCTGCCATGGCCCTGGTAGAGTGTGCCTTTAGCTGCTCCGGAACCTCCTGACCATTCTGTTTGTAAATAAATGCCAGGAGTTCTGTGATCCATCTGGAGATGGTCTGTTTCGTAGGTTTCTCACCCTTCCTTGCACCTGAATATAACACAAACAGGTGTTTCGTCTTACGGAACTCCTTCACTCTGTCCAGATATACTGAAATTGCTCTGATTAAATCCAAACTATGCATTCTCTTCTCCACCTCATTCTGCAGATGTGGGTAGAATGATGGTAACACGATGTCCTGATTCAAATGGAAATCTGACACCACCTTGGGCAAAAAATCTGGATTAGTCCTTAACACAAGTCTACCCGGGAGGAAATTAAGGTAGGGCTTCTCCGACCACAGGGCCTGTAGCTCTCCAACTCTTCTGGCTGATGTAATGGCTACCAGGAACACTACTTTCCAAGTTAGAAATTTAACCGAGACGTCCTGCAATGGCTCAAACAGAGACAACATTAATGAATTTAAAACTAAATTCAGATCCCACGGAGCGACAACCGACCTAAAGCGAGGTCTTATCCTTTTAATTGCCTGACAGAACTTCCTCACTAAGCTCTCATCAGATAATCTTCTCTCCAATAGGACACTCAGTGCTGCTATCTGGACCTTGATGGTAGATACCGCCAGCCCCTTCTCAAACCCATCAAACAAGAATTGAAGGACCTGCGATGTCTCTGCTTTCTGTGGGTTAAATCTTGAGCCGGACCAGGAAATGAAGGTTTTCCAGACTCTATAGTAGATCTTAGAGGATACCTTCTTTCTCGACTGAATCAGCAAATTAACAACTTGCTCAGACAACCCTTTATCTCTCAATAATTGCCGTTCAATTTCCATGCCGTCAAATTAAGTTGTCGCAAATTCGGGTGCAGCAATGGACCCTGATGTAACAGGTCCGTTATCAGCGGCAACGTCAAAGGTTCCCCTGCTGCCATCCTCAGTACTGAAGGAAACCACGCTCTCTTCGGCCAATATGGAAGAACTATTATGACCTGCGCCCTCTCTTCTCTGATCTTCCTTAGAATACGTGCAATCATTGGAAACGGAGGAAAAACATATGCTAGTCTGAACCCCCATGGGAGAGAGAAGACATCCACCCCGCTTGACCCTGGGAGATGATATCGGGAGAAGAACAGAGGAACCTTCGTATTGATGTGTGTGGCCATCAGATCCACCTGTGGCTGGCCGAACCTCTGTACAATCTGATTGAACACTACGTCGTTCAATTCCCACTCTCCTGGTCACACTTCTTGTCTGCTGAGGAAATCTGCCACATAATTGTCTACTCCGGGAACATGTAGCGCTGATAGAGATACTGTTAGGGTCTCCTGCCCTGTGCTGCCACGTCGTCATGGCAACCGGGAGACAAGTGCTAGTGGAGTAACCTGAGCGCAGCTGATACTCCGGTTCGGGTCTTTTGCTGTGCAGTGGTTATAGGCTCTGTGCACGGCAGGGGATCCGGTGCTGGTTTTTGTGCTCACAGTCTGTGAGGTCTGAGTGGGGCGTGGACAGCACCTGCTTTATAAGGCCTCTTTTCAGGGTAAGCAGATGCTGCTGAATCTCTGTTGGTTAGTCAGTTCATGAAAGTTAGCCAGTACTGTGTAGCTTTGTATTTGTTTGTTGCTTACTGCAAATAGGCCTGGGGATTTGGTATTACACTCTGCCAATCCAGACCTAGCAGTAAGACTGGAGTCAGTCGTTTAGCTTGCTGGGGTTCTGTTATTACTCTGTGAACTTAGCAAGTTTGCGGCTGTATTCTAACACGTGCCTGTCTAATCCTGTCTCACTGTGCTAGGTGTCAGGGGTCAGTTTAGTGGCAGTAAGCTTAAACCTGTGCACTGCAAGTGAGAATCAGGATTGTGGAGGCTCTCCTTGTGTCTATCATTCCATCTCTGACCAAGGAGTTTACTGCCACACCCGTTGGTAACCCTTTAGGGTTTTGCTGTTGCCCTTAGCAACAGCATTTCGGGTTCTCTACGTATTAAAACACAACATCTTGCTTTTTACATCTGAGCAGTTCTAATACAAGGGAGATACCCAGTTCCTTAGCCTCTGGGCTTCTCTGTTCACTGTGTGTGTATTTTGTTACCCTATCACCTTCTGTGTACGTTATGTCATATTCCCCAGTTTGTCTGTGAGTCCATTTGTTTTGCATAACAGTTCAAACACCAGTACATTCCTGCAGACACTGGAGTGCATAACAGTTCTGACACTAGTACTTTCCTGCAGGCACTGGTGTGCATAACATATTTAGCAGCCTAATACTCCTGTTGAAATTTTGTGGGAATATGGAGCATACCCCTCAAAATACGTTGCAACAGGTGGTCGATCAGGTGCAGGTCCTGACTCGGCAATTTAATGATTTGTCCATTAAAATGCACACCTCCCAGGCTGCTGGCGGAGCTCCCGCAGCAGCAGCACCTGCAGGGGTTAAGGAGCCGAAAGTAAATCTCCCGGATCGTTTTTCTGGAGATCGCTCGCAGTTCTTTTGTTTCAAGGAGAGCTGCAAGCTATACTTCCGGCTTAGGCCTCAGTCTTCTGGGTCGGAGATTCAGCGGGTGGGCATAGTGATTTCCTTGCTACAAGGAGACCCACAGGTCTGGGCATATGGGTTGCAGCCTGACTGTCCGTCGCTTAAAAGTGTTGATGCTTTTTTTACGGCACTGGGCATGTTGTATGATGACCCTGACAAGACGGCCTCAGCCGAGGCTCAGATTTCGATCCTTAAGCAAGGGCGAAGGCCAGTTGAGGTTTACTGTACGGAGTTTCGGAGGTTGGCCCATGATACCCAGTGGAATGACCCAGCCCTGAGACACCAGTACCGAAGAGGTCTTTCTAACCAGATAAAGGACCAACTGGTACAATATCCCTTGCCTGATAGCTTGGATCAGCTCATGCAGTTATCCATCCGGGTGGATAGACGGCTGAGAGAGCGTAGGCTTGAAAGGGAGACTGAGATTTCCTTCCTTCCCAAGGGAACCTCAGACTCTGAGGAATTTTCTGAGGAGCCTATGCAGATTGGGGCTACCCGCCTCTCCTCGCGTGAGAAGACGCGGAGGAGACAGCAGGGGTTGTGTTTGTACTGTGGGAATAAAGGTCATGTGGTAGTATCATGCCCAGAAAAGCCGGAAAACTTCAGGGCCTGAGGGTGATGGGAAATATCCTGTCAGGCCAGAAGTCAGAATTTCCCAAGAAGACTTTTATCATTCCGGTGACCTTGAAGATCCTCGGTCAAACTGTCAAGACTGAGGCCTTTGTGGACAGTGGGGCCGACGGGGTTTTTATGGACCGCCAATTCGCCCTAAAACACTCTGTTCCCTTAGTACCCTTGGCATCGGAAATTGAGATTTGTGGGTTAAACGGGGAACCATTATCCCAAGGTAAAATTACCTCTTGCACTAGCCAGATTTCTTTGTTTATTGGAGCCACACACTCTGAAAAATTGTCCTTTTATGTGACTGTCTGTACTTTTGCCCCATTGGTGTTGGGGTTACCCTGGTTAAGGGCCCACAATCCTCAATTTGACTGGGTCTCTGGGGAGATTCTTAGTTGGGGTACTGATTGTTTCAGGAGTTGCTTGAGCCTTCCAGTCAGGCTCTCGCAGCTAAGTTTGCCAGGATTGCCAGGGTGTTATGCAGATTTTGCGGACGTGTTCTCCAAAAAAGTTGCAGAGGTACTACCTCCCCATCGCCCCTATGACTGTGCCATTGATTTGTTGCCAAATGCTAAGCTTCCCAAGAGCAGGTTGTACTCCCTGTCACGTCCTGAGACTCAGGCTATGGCAGAGTACATTCAGGAGAACTTGGCTAAGGGATTTATCAGACCTTCACAGTCTCCAGTTGGGTCGGGGTTCTTCTTCGTGGGTAAAAAGGACGGTTCGTTGCGACCCTGCATCGACTTCAGGGAATTGAACCGTATCACGATTAAAAACTCATACCCACTGCCTCTCATTTCGGTCTTGTTTGACCAGCTTCGTACTGCCACCATTTTTTCTAAGATTGACCTACGCGGTGCGTACAATCTAATCCGAATAAGAGAGGGGGATGAATGGAAGACTGCCTTTAATACCCACTCAGGGCATTATGAATATTTGGTGATGCCTTTTGGGCTCTGTAATGCCCCGGCAGTCTTCCAGGATTTCATGAACGATGTGCTCAGGGAATATTTGGATAGATTCTTAGTTGTATACTTAGATGACATCCTAATCTTCTCCCATTCCCTGGAGGAACATCGGAAGCATGTACGCTTAGTCCTCCAGAAACTCAGAGACCACCGGCTTGGGGCGAAGCTGGAGAAGTGCGAATTTGAAGTTCAGCAAATCGCATTTCTAGGATATATTATCTCCCCAGAAGGTTTCCAAATGGAGGGTTCCAAGGTACAGGCAGTCCTGGATTGGGTGCAGCCCACTAGTTTGAAGGCGCTTCAGCGTTTCCTGGGCTTTGCGAATTTTTATAGACGATTTATCGCTGGATTTTCGTCTATAGTGGCGCCCTTGGTGGCACTCACTAAGAAAGGGGCGGATGTTGCTCACTGGTCTTGTGAGGCTAAAGCGGCTTTTGCCCGTCTCAAAAGGGCATTTGTTTCGGCCAAGGTGCTGCGACACCCAGATCCAGAGCGTCCTTTTGTGGTGGAGGTGGATGCCTCTGAGATGGGTATTGGGCAGTGCTTTCTCAGATGGGAGTGTCTGATAATCGCCTTCATCCCTGTGCTTACTTTTCCCGTAAATTTTCGCCTGCCGAGATGAATTATGACGTGGGTAACCGGGAATTGTTGGCTATTAAGGATGCACTCGAGGAGTGGAGACACTGGCTTGAGGGGGCTAAGTTTGTGGTCTCAATTCTCACTGACCATAAGAATCTGGCATATTTAGAGTCAGCGAAGCGTCTCAATGCCAGGCAGGCACGATGGGCTTTGTTTTTTGCTCGCTTTAATTTTTTGATAACATATCGCCCTGGGTCAAAAAACATCAAGGCTGATGCGCTCTCGCGGAGTTTTGCTCCAATCCAGGAGACCACCGAGGAGCCGTTGCCCATTGTTTCCCCATCATGTATTAAAGTGGGCATTACCCAGGACCTCTTATCATTAGTCCTTAGAGCACAGGAGCAGGCTCCTCCAGACCTTCCGGTAGGTCTTTTGTTTGTGCCTCCTAGGTTAAGACAGCGAGTGTTCCTGGAATTCCATGCCAAGAAGTCGGCAGGTCACCCGGGTATTGCCAGAACTCGGGAGTTGCTATCTAGGGCGGTGTGGTGGCCCTCAGTGGCTAAGGATGTGGATCAGTGGGTTCGGGCATGTGACATCTGTGCCCGAAATAAGACTCCTAGAGGGGTTCCTGTTGGCCCATTACATCCACTCTCTATCCCATCTAAGCCATGGACCCACATTTCAATGGATTTTGTGGTGGACTTGCCCAAATCCTCGGGGATGACAGCCATCTGGGTTGTCGTTGACAGGTTTTCGAAGATGGCGCACTTCGTTCCACTGGTTGGGCTGCCATCAGCCAGACGCCTGTCTGAATTATTTATGCTGCATGTTGTGCGTCTCCACGGGTTGCCACTTGATGTGGTCTCTGACCGCGGATCCCAGTTTGTGGCCAAATTCTGGAGGGCATTTTGTTCCGATCTCCAGATTTCTGTCAGCTTGTCGTCAGGCTACCATCCGCAGTCTAATGGGCAGACTGAAAGGGTGAACCAGTCCTTGGAGCAGTTCCTCAGGTGTTATGTCTCCAAGTGTCAGACTGACTGGGTTGCTCATCTGTCCATGGCGGAGTTTGCCTATAACAACGCGGCTCACTCTGCTACAGGGATCTCTCCCTTCCTTTGTGTGTATGGGCATCATCCTAAGGCCAATTCTTTTGACCCCCTGGACTCCACGCCTGGTGGTTCCTCTGTGGTTTCGGTCCTTAGAGGTATTTGGCGGAAAGTGAAGAAAGCCCTTGTATCTGTGTCATTAGTGACCAAAAGGGTTTTTGATAAGCGGAAAAGACCCTGCAGCTTCAAATTAGGAGACTTCGTCTGGTTGTCTACCAAGAATTTGAAGTTGAGACAGCCATCTCATAAGTTAGGGCCCCGGTTCATCGGCCCTTATAAGATCACCAGGGTTATCAATCCGGTGGCATTTCAGTTAGATCTGCCCCGTTCTTTGGGTATCAATAAAACATTTCATTGTTCCCTTTTAAAACGGGCGATTAGTAATCCTTCTTCCAGTGGAAGACCTTCCCCTCTTCTGATACGTGGCCAGAGGGAGTTTGTTGTTGAAAGGATTCTTGACTCCAAGGTGGTTCGGGGTCGGCTGTCATTTTTGGTGCACTGGAAGGGGTATGGCCCGGAGGAGCGGTCGTGGGTGCGCAGTTGTGATCTTCATGCCCCCAGACTGATACGCTCTTTCTTCTCGCAGTTCCCCGATAAACCCGGTGGTAGGGGTTCTTTGACCCCTCGTCAGAGGGGGGGTACTGTTAGGGTCTCCTGCCCTGTGCTGCCACGTCGTCATGGCAACCGGGAGACAAGTGCTAGTGGAGTAACCTGAGCGCAGCTGATACTCCGGTTCGGGTCTTTTGCTGTGCAGTGGTTATAGGCTCTGTGCACGGCAGGGGATCCGGTGCTGGTTTTTGTGCTCACAGTCTGTGAGGTCTGAGTGGGGCGTGGACAGCACCTGCTTTATAAGGCCTCTTTTCAGGGTAAGCAGATGCTGCTGAATCTCTGTTGGTTAGTCAGTTCATGAAAGTTAGCCAGTACTGTGTAGCTTTGTATTTGTTTGTTGCTTACTGCAAATAGGCCTGGGGATTTGGTATTACACTCTGCCAATCCAGACCTAGCAGTAAGACTGGAGTCAGTCGTTTAGCTTGCTGGGGTTCTGTTATTACTCTGTGAACTTAGCAAGTTTGCGGCTGTATTCTAACACTTGCCTGTCTAATCCTGTCTCACTGTGCTAGGTGTCAGGGGTCAGTTTAGTGGCAGTAAGCTTAAACCTGTGCACTGCAAGTGAGAATCAGGATTGTGGAGGCTCTCCTTGTGTCTATCATTCCATCTCTGACCAAGGAGTTTACTGCCACACCCGTTGGTAACCCTTTAGGGTTTTGCTGTTGCCCTTAGCAACAGCATTTCGGGTTCTCTACGTATTAAAACACAACATCTTGCTTTTTACATCTGAGCAGTTCTAATACAAGGGAGATACCCAGTTCCTTAGCCTCTGGGCTTCTCTGTTCACTGTGTGTGTATTTTGTTACCCTATCACCTTCTGTGTACGTTATGTCATATTCCCCAGTTTGTCTGTGAGTCCATTTGTTTTGCATAACAGTTCAAACACCAGTACATTCCTGCAGACACTGGAGTGCATAACAGTTCTGACACTAGTACTTTCCTGCAGGCACTGGTGTGCATAACAGATACGAGATGACCTTCCGCCCAATGCAGTATGTTTGATACCTCTTCCATTAATACATGACTTTTGGTGCCTCCTTGCCGATTGAGATAGGCTACCACTGCTACATTGTCTGAAAATATCCTGAGATGTTTCCCCTGTAACTGCTTCTGGAAATATTTCATCGCCTTCCACACAGCTCTCATTTCCCTGTGGTTTGAGGATAATCTTCTCTCCTGGTGGTTCCACCTTCCTTGGCAGTTCTGTTGCAACAGGTGCGCCCCCCAACCAACTGCACTTGCATCTGTTGTTAGAATGAGGAAGTGACGATCCGACAAAGTCGTCTTCCTGTCGACCAGTTCTGTTTCCATCCACCAGTCTAGGGAACGTTTTGCCTCTTGGCCTAACCTTATGTGATGATTCAGGGAATAACGTCTCAGACAATAGCCTAGGATCTCTAGCTGAAGGTCCCTCATCCGCCATGTCGCCCACGGGACCACGTCTATGGAGGAGGCCATCATGCCTAAAAGACTCATCCCCTGACGCAGAGTCACACTGTTGCATTCCCTTAGCAAAGAAGCCAGACTCCGAATCTTTGAGCATCTTTCTTCTGAAAGACCTATTGTGTAATTGGCAGTATCCACCTGTACTCCGAGAAACTGAATTTCTTGCCTTGGTTCTAGTTGACTTTTCTCCCAATTTATTAACCAGCCATGTCCTTGTAGGATCTGCAGCGTCACTTCTAACGCCATCTCTACTTCCTGTTTTGACTCTCCGCACACCAGTAGATCGTCTAGATATGCCCAAATTGCAATTCTTTGTCCTCTTATTACGGTTACCAGTGCCGACAGCACCTTGGTAAATATCCTTGGAGACGACTTTAGACCGAAAGGGAGGCATGTAAATTAAAATGCTTGCCCATGACAAAAAACCTCAGGTATCTTCTGTGCCGTGTGTGTACCGACACATGAAAGTAAGCATCCTTTAGGTCTATGGACGCTAGGAAATCCTCTTTCCTTACCCCTGACAGAATAGATTTCATCGTCTCCATATGAAATTTTATCGTCTTTACATAATTGTTGAGCTGTCTGAGATCTAGTATCGTTCTGAAATCTCCCGACGCCTTTCTTATCAGAAAAATTCTGGAATAAAATCCCATCTTTCTTTCTGAAGGCGGAACAGGCTCTACCGAATTCACCTGGATCAACTTTTCCAAACTGTCTTCCAAAGCCTTTAGTTCCAGACTCGCAGCTGGGCTTCTTGAACTCACAAATTTATCCCTCTTTGGAACTTCGGAGAACTCTATCCGGTATCCCTGAGATATCACATCCAGTACCCAAGTGTCCTGAATTGAATACTGCCAGAGACTGGCAAACTTCTGGAGCCTGGCTCCCACCGGAAAGGATACCGGAACTCCGCGACAGTCATTGTCTTCGTCCACCTCTCCTATAAGCCTGGCGAAAGGACTGCCTATTCGTCCCCGAGGAATACCTTCCCATATAAGCTCGCCCTGGCCTATAACTTCTCGCTTCCTTAAATTGTTGCTTAGAAGAAGGAAACGGAAATTTATTCCTCTTGTCCTGAGGCAACCTCGCTGACTTACCCCCTGACATCTTTTGTATAATAGCCTCAAGCTTATTTCCAAATAATAGGGAACCCTCATACGGTAATGACACCAACCGGTTCTTTGAATGCATATCCGCCGACCATGATCTAAGCCACAAAGCTCTTCTAGCCATAACACCTGCCGCCATGGATTTCGCTGCGAAATCTAACACATCCAAAGAAGCTTCGCACAGATACTCTATGCCCTTGAGCATAATACCCAGGCTTCTCTGCAAATATTGCCTTGAGATTTTCTCTTCAACATCTGTGGACAACACTGATCCCCAAACTCTCAAAGCTCTGGAAACATACGCAACAGCCACACCAGACCTTAAGGATACCGCCGAGGACATATGTAATTTCTTCAGCGCACTCTCCATACGCTTATCCATGCCATCCTTAAGGACAGCTCCGTCCTCTAACAGAATCGTAGTTTTAGACACCATTTCCGCCACCGCCGCATCAATCTTAGGCACTGAGCACCAGCACAGAAATTGCTCATCTTCTACCGGAAACATCCGATCCACACGTTTAATACTTCCAAGTCTCTTATCGATGTTCTGCCACTCCTTAGACACTACATCCTTTAATGCTCTGTGAACCGGAAAATATCTGCTCCTTTTGGATTTATCTCCAAACAAAACATCCTTATCTTCATCTCCTTTATCCTTTTGCCTATAGTTCATGGTCTTAAATATATTCTTTAAGAGACTGTCAACAAGATCCAAATTAAACTCTCTAACTTCCTCCTTCTCTTCTGACCCAGAACTAGAGGAAGCCTGATAATCAGCATACAAAGAGGCTGACTCGTCCTGAGAGTCAATACTAGCCAGGGATCTAGATCTCTTATTTCCCTGCAAATCAGCCAGCTGTTCTTTCGTAACAAAAGACCTCTTCATCCAGTCCTTTAATTCCTGAATCTGACTGGATTGACTGGCCTGCTGAATGTCACTCTGTATACAGTCCTCACAGAACTTCACATTCTCAGTAGAAGAAAAGATCTTATCACATGCTGCACACTGTATATCCATATGCCTCTTCTTGCATAGCCTCTTCTTAGGAGGAGACACACTAAAAAATGAACAGCAGTAGCACTACATTAAAATCCTAACTATGCAGAAAAATCAAAACCTGGGAAAAGAACATGTCCTCTATGAGGACTTACCTCTTCCGGGCACTCATCGGCTTATGGGGAGAAGGCTCTCTATCCATCCTGCTGGTAAGCATACACCTGCCCAGCTCATAGGAGACTCTCACTCCTAGTGTGCAGCACCATTATTTAAACTCCAAAAAATAATAGAGAGCGGCGCTGAGCAGACCGTCCCAGCCTACAGGACGGCCGCTCCAGCACTTCCGCCCGCCAACCGCCGCACGCTGTCTCTCACAGCGCTTCCGCCCGCCAGCCACACTTCCCCTTCGCCCCGCTGCCCTTCCGGCCACCCGCACTTCCGGTCCCGCCGGAGATACAGGCGCTGCGGCTAGCGGAGCAAAGCACCCGGGGAGACGGTTTCAGACAGTGGCGTGAGGGAGACCAACAGCAAATACCAGCGGGCGGACACCATAAGCTGAACAGCGGGGACTTACAACCGCCCCAAGCACACTCTGCCTTCTCCAGGGAGCCACCCTCTTCCAGTACGGCTACACAGAGGCGTATTACTGGGAATAGAGGTAAATGTTCTCAAAAAAAAAAAAAAATAACACATAATCCCCTGTCAAGCTAGGAGACAGGAAAAAAGACTAATGGAGGAAGGGGAGGAGCAGGGCTATATACCCAAGGTGGGTGGTCCTAAAGTGTTGAGAGGATTCCCTGTCTAAGTTTAGGAATAGGATACAATTCCCAAGAGTAAGGGCTGCCATGAAGTAGTGTAGGAGAAATACCGTTATCAACGTTAAGTTCTTACCATAACGTATATTTCTCCGGCAGGGTCCACAGGTTATCCACAGGATAACAATGGGTTTTCCCAATGCAATTTAGTGGTGTGGACGCTCCTGATTGGACAGGAGAATCCTTCACCTAAATTCAGCATCATGAGAGGCAAAGGTATCCATGGCATAATGTCTAATGAATGTGTTAATGGAAGACCATATAGCTGCCTTACATATCTGTTCTGCTGAAGCACCACGTTGTGCTGCCTATGATGGACCTACCTTACGAGTAGAGTGAGCAGAGACATTAGCCGGAACAGGGAGATCAGCTTGAGAATATGCTTCTGATATCGTCATCCGAAGCCATCTTGCCAGCGTCTGCTTATCAGCAGGCCATCCTCTCTAGTGAAATCCGTAGAGAATGAAAAGATAATCTGTCTTTCTGATGGCACTGGTACGATCCGTGTAGATCCTTAATGCACGGACCACGTCCAGCGATGCATCTCCCACAGAAAGACCCGGTACCTGGAAAGCCGGGACTACAATTTCTTCATTAAGGTGGAATTTAGACACCACCTTCGGAAGATACCCAAATCTAGTTCTAAGAACTGCTTTATCTGGATAAAAAAAACCGAAATGGGGAACAACATGATAATGCCCCTAAATCTGATTCTCTACTGGTTATGGAGTCAGCTAGAAGAGTGAGAGCTTTAGCTGTCAACCATTTAAGATCTACTTTATTCAAATGGGGCAACTTGAAGGGCTTTCAGGACTAGACATAAGTCCCAAGGCACTGTAGGAGGAACAAAAGGAGGTTGAATGCGCAGCATTCCCTGGAAAAAAGTACGCACATCCTGTAAGTTGGCAATTTTCTTTTGGAACCATACAGCCAATGCTGACACTTGCACTCTCTAGGAAGCCACCTTCAAACCTTTATCCATTCCTGCCTGAAGGAATGCTAAGACCCTGGAAACTCTGAAAGACTTAGTGTCCATTTTCCATTTACTGCACCAATGAATATAGGTTTGCCATATTCAGTGATAAATGCGAGCTGAGGAAGGTTTCCTTGCTCTGAGAATAGTTTGAATTACCTGAGGAGAATCCTCTTGACTTCAGGATAGAGGTTTCAAGAGCCACGCCATCAAAGACAGTCGATCCAGATGTCTGTGATAACAAGGACCCTGCATCAGTAGATCTGGACATTGAGGGAGCAGAAGTGGAGCATCCATCGACATTCTCTGCAGATCTGTGTACCAATGCCTTCTGGGCCAAGCCGGAGCTATTAGTATCACGGCACCTTTCCCTTGCTTTATCTTTCTCACCACCCTGGGTAATAGGGTGATTGGAGGAAACACATAAGCCAGATGAAAGTCCCAACTCACCGACAGGGCATCCACAAAGATCGCTCTAGGATCCTTTGTTCTTGACCTGTATGCGAGAACTTTGTTGTTCAGATGGGACGCCATGAGATCTATCTCTGGCAACTCCCACTTGTCTACTAGAGTCTGGAAAACCTCCGGTTGCAGAGCCCATTTGCTTGCCTGAATAGCGTGTCGACTGAGAAAGTCCGCTTCCCAGTTTAGGACTCCCGCAATGAACACTGCGGACAAGGCTGGATGATGAAGTTCTGCCCACTTTAGTATGTGACTTACCTCCTTCATCGCTTTTCGGCTGCGAGTTCCTCCCTGATGGTTGAGGTACGCTACTGCCGTCGCATTGTCCAAGCGGATCTGGACTGGTTTTCCCCGAAGAATGTCCTTTGCCTGAATCAGTGCCATGTATATGGCCCGAAGTTCCAATATATTTATTGGCAGGCAATCTTCTTCCTTGTTCCATTGCCCCTGGAAACACAACCTTCCTGACACTGATCCCCAGCCCTGGAGACTGGCATCTCTCATCAGAATTTCCCAATCTGATATACAAAAGGGTCTCCCCTTGTCCAGATGAGATGTCTGTAGCCACCAGGCTAATGACCTTCTTACTTCTATCGTAAGAACCATAGTCTGTGTTTTTATCGTCTGATGCAACCCATTCCATTTGGCAAGAATCAGACGCTGCAGAGGCCTCAAGTGGAATTGTGCATACTCCACCATGTCGAATGTTGACACCATCAAACCCATCACACGCATTGCTGCGTGAATGGATATCTTTTGACTGTGTAGCAAGTCCTGAATCCTTGACTAAACCTTGAATATCTTGTTCAGAGGTAACATTACTCTCTGTAGACTTGAATCCAGTACAGCCCCCAAGTGAGTCATCTGCTGTGACGGAACCAGAGACGATTTTGCCCAATTTATGAGCCACCCGTGCTTCTGCAGACACGTTATTGTCTGTTGCAGATGACATAGGAGCAATTCCTGCGACTGCGCCAGGATTAAAAGATTGTCGAGGTAGGAAAAAATTCTTAACCCCTGCTGGCGAAGATAAGCTGCCATTACCACCATAATCTTGGTAAATACTCTGGGGGCTGTGGCTAACCCAAAAGGTAGGGCCTGGAACTGAAAATGCTGCTGGAGGATGACGAACCTAAGATAGCACTGATGGGACAGTGCTATAGGAACATGTAGGTAAGCATACTGTATATCCAGGGATACCATATAATCCCCTGGCTCCATGGCCAAAATTATGGAACGTAAAGTCTCCATGTGAAACCGAGGTACCCAAATGTATTTGTTCAGCACTTTGAGATTGAGAATGGGCCAAAATGACCCATTTGGCTTCTGAACTGAAAACAGGCTTGAGTAAAACCCCTGTCCTAGTTGTGCATGAGGAACTGGAATGACTACTTCTGACTGAAGCAATTTCTAAACTGCCTCTTGCAAAGCCCTGGCCTTCGTCTCTACCAGAGACGGGCTGGTACAAAAAAACCTTTGAGGAGGGTGCTTCTTGAAGGCAAAAGCATAACCTAGAGATACCGCTTCCTGCACCCAGGCATCTGTTGTAGACTGCTGCCAGATCTGTGCAAACTGAAGAAGTCGGCCCCCTACCCTGGGATCCCCCAGGTGGAGGCCCGCACCATCAGGCTGATGGCTTATCTGTTTTACCAACCGGTCCTCTGGTAGCCCAATGCTTTATAGTCTTACCTGACTTGTTGTATTGGGACTGCCTGCTATCACTTTTACCTTTAGCTTTTCCTTGAGACCGAAAAGCCAGAACTTTAGGTTTGAAATTGTATATGGAAGGAAACTTTACTTTCTTGGAGTCTGCTTCTGACTCCAAAATATTTGTCAATTCTTTACCAAAAAGAATATCTCCAGAAAAGGGCAAAGATTCCCAAACCTTCTTAGATTCTGAATCAGCTTTCCACGTACGTAGACAAACTGCTCTACGAGCAGCAATTGTTGAAGCTGATGCCCTGGAGGCAATAGTACCCATAGCCAATGCTGCTTCTTCCAAGACCATTGCAGCCTGTTTTATATGTGCTATATGGGATTTTTGTTCTCTAGATGCTATTGAAAAATCCCCCTCCAATGCATCAGCCCAGGCAGACACTGCCTTTGCCATCCAAGCTGAAGCCATGGCTGGCCTTATGACTGCCCCAGACACGGGAAAAATGTTTTTTTAGAAAACCATCCACTCTCCTATCCTTGACATAATTTAATGATGTTGAAGGCAAAGGTAATATAGATTTTCGCACTAATCGAATCACATGCTTATCTACTTTAGGAGCCACCTCCCTTTTTAAACAATCCCCAGCTGGAAGAGGATAATTGGAATTCCATTTCTTAGGAATTCTAAACTTATTAGGCGTAGCCCAAGCCTCTTCCATGATTTCCGTCAGCTGATCTGACCCTGAAAACTCAGTCTGAACTGTTTTGGGACGTTTAAACACAGGTGCCTTGGTTTTTAACACAGCTATATCCACTGAGCTGAGACCTTCCTCCTCTTCATATGCCGAAGTAGAATTAATTGAGCTTTCATCCTCCGATGAATCCTCATCTGAAACATGTGTAGCCTGTGAGGATGAAGATTTACTTACCACCGGATTATCAGCCTGTTTCTTTTGAGAGGCAGCTGCTGGAAGTGATACAACACAGGTGGGAAGCTGCATGTAAGGGTTAATCGTGTGACCTATCCCAGGTACAGGAGTTGGAGGAATTATCCTTTCACCTATACTGGATAAAGTCTGTGCAAACATAGCCCAAGGTAGATCAATCTGTACCTGAATGTGCCTTGTATTTTTCAAGAACCCCGCGTGAAAGCTAAGACAATTTGCACACAAACCATCCTGAACCAGATTCTGAGATAAACATGTGAGTGTTGGTGTTGCTGTGAGTGTATCTTCCTCACCTTTGCCGCTCCTAGACATGATAAATAATCAACACTTCCACAGTGTACTACACAATTTGTGACTGTAATCACTTTAAGCTTTTTTAAAGTGACATACAATCCGACCCTACCCATGCACCAGCATTGAGGATCGGAATAGAACAAAACTGACAGCATATAGTAAAGTCAGCAATTACACTAGCAGTCAGTCACGTTATACATTAGCATAATAAGCAATATGAGCACATCATCAACTACAACTACATTTCAAGTACGTTGGAGAACATATTACTGAATCATGTTTAAACAGATCTGCCAAATTCAGACGCATTGTGAAAGAAACAACAGTAAATGTATACAGACTCATATGCAATAGGCACTTATCTAACTATTCATACTCAAAAAGGTAGATAGAGACTTAGGGGATCATTCCGAGTTGTTCGCTAGAAGATTTCGGTCGCTGCGCAGCGATCAGGCAAAAAGACGAGTTTTATGGTAAGAACTTACCCTTGTTAAAACTCTTTCTGCGGGGTACACTGGGCTCCACAAGGATGGACAATGGGGTGTAGAGTAGGATCTTGATCCGAGGCACCAACAGGCTCAAAACCTTTGACTGTTCCCAAGATGCATAGCGCCGCCTCCTCTATAACCCCGCCTCCCTGCACAGGAGCTCAGTTTTTAGTTAACCAGCCCAATGCAGTAGCAGGAAAAGAGACGACAACAGTTAGTAGCCACATACACCACATTCTCACGACAGGAGAAGTGTCAGCGGCTAATGCCATATCAACACAAAGAAGCTAAGTGTGTCAGGGTGGGCGCCTTGTGGAGCCCAGTGTACCTCGCAGAAAGAGTTTTAACAAGGGTAAGTTCTTACCATAAAACTTGTTTTCTGCTGCGGGGTACACTGGGCTCCACAAGGATGGACAATGGGGATGTACTAAAGTAGTTCCTTATGGGAGGGGACACACTGTAGCGGGCACAAGAACCCAGCGTCCAAAGGAAGCATCCTGGGAAGCGGCAGTATCGAAGGCATAGAACCTTATGAACGTGTTCACTGAGGACCACGTAGCCGCCTTGCACAATTGTTCAAGGGTCGCACCATGGCGGGCCGCCCAAGAAGCTCCAACGGACCGAGTAGAATGGGCCATAATGTGAGCAGGAGCTGACAGACCAGCCTTCACATAAGCATGTGCAATCACCATTCTAATCCATCTGGCCAAAGTCTGCTTGTGAGCAGGCCAGCCCCGTTTGTGAAATCCAAACAGAACAAAGAGAGAATCAGATTTCCCAATAGAAGCAGTTCTCTTCACATAGATACGTACCACATCCAAAGACCGCTCTTTGGGAGACAGATCAGGAGAAACAAGTGCCGGAACCACAATCTCCTGATTAAGGTGGAACGAAGAAACCACCTTAGGTAAATATCCGGGACGAGTCCTAAGAACCGCCCGGTCACGGTGAAATATCAGATATGGGGAACTACAAAACAAGGCACCCAAATCCGACACTCTTCTAGCTGAGGCAATAGCCAGCAGAAACACCACCTTAAGGGAAAGCCACTTAAGGTCAGCTGAACCAAGAGGTTCAAACGGAGACTCTTGTAACGCCTCCAAAATCACCGACAAATCCCAAGGAGCCACAGGCGGGACAGAGGGAGGTTGGATACGCAACACACCCTGAGTAAAGGTATGCACATCAGGTAAGGTCGCAATTTTTCTCTGAAACCACACTGACAAGGCAGAAATTTGAACCTTGAGGGAGGCCAGACGCAGGCCTAAGTCCAGGCCCTGCTGAAGAAAAGCCAACAACTTGGCTGTACTAAACTTGGAAGCGTCATAATTGTTAAATGCCCACCAAACAAAGTAAGAATGCCAGACCCTATGGTAAATCCGAGCAGAAGCCGGTTTTCAGGCCCGCAACATAGTTTGAATGACCGCCTCAGAAAACCCTTTAGCCCTCAAGACGGAAGCTTCAAGAGCCACGTGGTCAAAGACAGCCGGGCCAGGTCCTGGTAGACACAGGGGCCCTGAACAAGGAGGTCTGGGCGTTGTGGAAGTAGAATTGGACGCTCTGACGAGAGGCCCTGAAGGTCTGAGAACCAGTGCCGTCTGGGCCACACTGGAGCTATGAGAAGCAGGATTCCTCCTTCCTGCTTGAACTTCCGAATTACCCTGGGCAGAAGTGACACCGGAGGGAACACGTACGGCAGCCGAAACTTCCATGGCACCGCCAGCGCATCCACGAATGCTGCCTGAGGATCCCTTGTCCTTGCTCCGAAGACCGGGACCTTGTGATTGTGTCGAGACGCCATCAGATCCACGTCTGGAAGGCCCCACCTTTCCACTAGGATTTAAAACACTTCTGGATGGAGGCCCCACTCTCCGGCGTGTACATCTTACGACTGAGAAAGTCCGCTTCCCAATTCAGGACTCCCGGAATGAATATTGCCGATATGGCCGGTAGATGACGTTCCGCTCATTGAAGAATCAGTGAAATTTCGCCGCCTTGATGATTTATATAGGCCACAGTGGTGGCGTTGTCCGACTGTACTTGAACAGGACGGTTCCGAATTAAATGCTGGGCCAGGTTCAAGGAGTTGAAGACCGCCCGCAATTCCAGAATGTTGATCGGGAGGAGAGACTCCTCCTTGGTCCACCGACCCTGAAGGGAGTGTTGCTCCAACACCGCGCCCCAACCCCTTAGACTGGCATCCGTCGTCAACAGGACCCAGTCAGATAACCAGAAGGGACGGCCCCTGCATAATCATTGGTCCTGGAGCCACCAGTACAGCGACAGACGGACCTCCGGAGTCAATGAGATCATGTGAGACCTGATCCGGTGAGGCAGGCTCTCCCACTTGGCCAGAATCAGCCTCTGGAGGGGGTGAGAATGAAATTGAGCATACTCCACCATGTCGAATGCTGACACCATGAGGCCCAGCACCTGCATCGCCGAATGTTTCGACACTTGCGGACGAGAGAGGAAGCAACGAATCCTGTCCTGAAGCTTCAGGACTTTCTTCTAAGACAAGAACAACCATTGGTTGTGTGTCCCCAATAGCGCTCCCCATGCTCCATGCTCCCCCGTGCACCATGCTCCGAGCAGGGACCAGGGAGGATTTCTTCCAGTTGATGAGCCACCCGTGGGCTTGCAGAAACCGGACAGTCAGATCTAGGTGACGTAGGAGAAGCTCTGGGGAATTTGCCAGGATCAACAAGTCGTCCAGATACGGTAGGATCCTGACCCCTTGACGGTGGAGTACCACCGTCATCACCGCCATAACTTTGGTGAAGGCTCGCGGAGCTGTGGTTAAACCAAAAGGTAACGCCCGAAACTGGTAATGGAGGTTGCCAATCGCAAACCTCAGGTATTGCTGATGTGACACTGCTATAGGAATATATAGCTTGGGCTACCATAAAATCCCCAGGTTCCAAGGCTAGAACGATAGAGCGAAGGGTTTCCATACAGAACTTGGAGACTCTCACAAACTTGTTCAATGCCTTTAGGTTGAGAATGGGCCGGGAGGACCCATTCGGTTTCGGGACTAGAAATAGCGGAGAATAGTACCCCTGGCCTCTCTGAGCAAGAGGCACCTGTACTACCACTCCTGTGTCCAGGAGGGTCTGTACCACAGACAGGACCGTCTTAACAGCAGTGTGGGCCCCTGGGCACAGCAATGCACTGGGGCCCCTACCCATCCTCCAGGGGGGTGCTATCAGCGGCAGCTTAGATGTCCCGCGGGCGGTATGGGGTATACTAACTTCCGCCCAGCATATAGGACCTGGAGCAGTAATTTCTGCTAATTACTCCTTTACTGCACAGATGGGGTGGGAGGGAGAACACTGAACTGTAGAAGGTAGCATTAGGCTGACTGAAGGGGCCCCGGTACATGACTTCCAGGGTGGTATGGGGTGTTTAATATGTAAGGGAGGGGTCGATAGTGGAGTGGGCTTAATATTTATCATTTTCTGGTGAGAGAGCAGCTTGCTTGACTGCAGATATCTCCAGTTCCTGGAAAAATATTTCTTAGTTTTGAATGGGATAAAAAATTAGAGTGTCTCACCGGTCAGGAGGTACAGGGGACTTGGGATTCAGGGTTCAGGAGCCAGAGCAATCCACCAACGAATATATAAAACTGCATATTAGGTGTGTGGAGCTGGAGCAGGGACCAGCTGCTGGAAGGCTGATATCTCTGGTTCTGGACATAGCAGAGACAAGCTGCCAATGTCCACAGAAAGTGGAGAGTCCCAGATTTTGCTATATACCCTCAGAAAAACTCAATCATACAGAGCCCGAGATATCTGGCTGGGAAGAGCAATTAACAGGCTTGGATGGGGACTACTGCTTTGAAGTCGGATATCTCTGGTTCCCTAGGGCCGATTTTCAAAAATCTGGTACCTCTGGAAAGAGGGGACCCTCAGCTATCAGACTAGGGCCCTTATACTCCTGGGGCCCTTGGGCAAGAGCCCATTGAGCCCATACGAAAAGACGGCCCTGACCACAGAATGAAGAGTCTTTGCCTTTGTCTGGTCCGAAGGGACGTCTGTCAGGCAAACTCGATGAGGAGGACGGTTTTTGAAGGCTATGGCGTAACCTCGAGTGACGACTTCCCGTACCCAGACATCTGAAGTGGTCTTCAACCATTTCTGGGTATACCCTAGAAGCCGGCCCCCCACCCTGGGGTCCCCCAGGGGGAGGACCGCCCCATCATGCGGCAGGCTAATCGGTCTTGGAAGCTGGCTGACGGGCAGCCCAGGCTCTTTTGGGCTTTGGCTTACCAGGTTTGGAAGTGCGGGCCTGTTTGTGGTACGCCTGACCTTTTGCTTTACCGGAAGGACGAAAGGAAGTACCTTTAGCCTTTGACACAGAAGCAGCAGTACTTGGCAGACAGGCAGTTTTGGCAGTAGCCAAATCAGCCACTATCTTATTTAAGTCCTCCCCAAACAGAATATCTCCCTTGAAAGGGAGATCCTCAAGGGCTTTTCTAGAATCCAGATCCACTGACCAGGATCTCAGCCACAATATCCGCCGAGCCAGGACTGATGTAGTAGAGGCCTTGGCTGCCAGAATACCGGCATCAGAAGCCGCCTCTTTAATATAGTGAGAAGCTGTGACAATATATGACAAGCACTGTCTAGCATGGTCAGAAGAGATTTCAGCTTCCAACTCTAGGGCCCATGCTTCAATAGCCTCTGCAGCCCATGTCGCTGCAATAGTGGGCCTTTGTGCAGCACCCGTGAGGGTGTAAATCGCTTTCAGACAACCCTCCACACGTTTACCCGTAGGCTCTTTCAGAGACAGGACGGTAAGTGACAGGTAAAGCTGAGGAAACCACCATCCTTGCCACATGCGAGTCCACTGGAGGAGGCGTTTCCCAATTTTTTGACAGCTCTGGCGCGAGGGGATAGTGACCCAGTATCTTCTTGTGAGGCACAAACTTCTTCCCTGGATTTTCCCAGAATTAAAACTTGTTTAACCACCTTCTGATGCTTGAACCTATCTGGTTTCTTAGGAGGGACGGATGGCTCGGGTTCATCCGTGATCTGTAGAATCAAGTTAATAGCCTCCAAAAGATCAGGAACATCCACTTGTGACCTACCCTCCCCATCAGTAGTATCTGTGTCAGAATCTGTGGGGTCAGTGTAATCGCCATCTTCATCAGACGAGGTGTCAGTGACAGCAGTGGATTGTGAGGAGGTAAGAGCTCGCTTAGAGGACCCCTTGGTCTTAGGCGAGCGAGGGTCAGACTTTTTTGTAGTCAAAGACTGGTTCAATTTCTTCAATTGAGCAGACAAGTTATCTGCCCACGGCGGATTAGCCGTGGGGACCACATACGGTTCAACCAGCATAGGAGGTCCCATAGGGGGCGTCAGTTTAGTAACTAGCGTATTCAGAAGTGTGGAGAAGGTAGCCCACGGTGGGTCATTATGGACCCCCATTGCCACAGTCCCCAGAACCAGAGCCCTCAGCTGCTATATTCTCCTCATAGGGATCTGTGGCGTCGGCAACACCAGTAGTGTGTTCAGCCCCAGACCCGTTACCCTCAGAAGCAGACATGATATAACTTGCAATATCAGGTAACACAGTACAATTACTTGAAAACTGGAGAGAAAGAAAGCTCTTGTGTGGGCGCACTCTTTAGGAGAAGAAAGAAAAGATATTCTTCAGATACGAATCGGAAAGATATTTAAAACATATATTTAATTAACAATTAATTAAAATAGTATCCCACTGAGATCCAGATTTTTTGGTTTTTTAATAGTTATATCAAAAGAGAAAAATATGCGAAAAAAATATATAATGTTCTGGTCTGAATAGTCACATAAGACAGATTAGAAAGGTTGCAGACACCTGATAGTCTGACAACCGTTTCTCCTGACCAGCACAGAAATTATGTGTTAATAAGACCAAGCAGGAAGATCCAAAATGCTGTCTTTGAAAACCCACTGAGAGGGTCAATACTGGACAGATTAATGGTCACCTGTTTTTCATATGGCACAATTTGTCAGCATATCTTATACATTCCTGAACGTATAAAAGGTAGATGTGAGATTTAGAGAGGAAAAAAGACAAAGAGAAGACCCAGATTGGGTGGAGGGATGGGGGAAAGGGAAGGAGTGAATAGTGGTGATACTGCTGTTGGTGTCCACCCTTAAAATGAAGGGGAATATCCTTGTCTACAACACCAGGTATTCCCAGGGAGTCTCCTCTCAGGTACTAACCTGGCCCACCGCTGTTTGGCTTCCAAGATCGGACGAGATCGGGCATTGACAGCGGGGTATGATAGTAGAGAGGCTATCTACCAATGAGAGTGCACCTATATGAGAAAGGTGAGAGAATGAGATGATAGAAAGAATGGGGTCTGGTAAATGTGTGGATCTGCTTTCCACGTTAGGCAAGGCGAGTCAGTCACCATTGGTGACATGGTGCACCCTGGATCGTGGATGAGAGTCCACTGAAAAAGGGGGTGGGCCAGTGAAGATGGGAAAGAAAAACAGGGAAAAGAAGAAAAAGAAAAAAAAAGAAAAAGAAAAAAGGATTGTACAGGAAAGAGGGAAGGAGTATCTACATATGGGAAAATTATAACATGAGAAAAGGCGTCAGGTAAATTAGTGAATCACAATACAGATGTCAGATATGTTCAGTGCATAAGCACCTATAGGTACAGTAATACGGATTCACTGTTGATATGAAGACAATGCACCTGGGCACCGATGAGTATAGTGATATCAATTCACTGTTGATATAGGAACAGTGTAATGTACTGCTGCAAGTGAAAGCTGGTGACAGAATGTGCAGCAGGTTAGTTAACCTATATGCATGAGGATTATTGAAAACAAGGGGAAATCCCAAGGTTATAATCACTCGTATATCTAATACATTATACACGTCACCATAAAGATAAATGTTAGTGTTAATGTGCAGCAGGTTAGTTAACCTGCATACATAGGGATTAATGAAGAAAAGGAGAAATCCCAAAGGTTATAAACACTAATATATCTAGTACATTATACGCATGTCACCATAAAGATATGAATGTTAGGAATGATACATATGGTGTCAAAATCCGGGAACCAATGGTGACCAGAAAAACCTCCATGGATGAATCTCCTGCTGGGATCCATGGAAAACGCGTTTCGCCCATTGGGCTTGTTCACTTCCGAGATCCCGGAAGCCTAGGCTGCTGGTATTCTAGCTATGATGTGACAGCTCTTTGATGATCTTTGTGTCCCCTGATGACGGTCTGGATGTGACCGAAAACGTTTGGGCTTTATACAATAATATTGGACTGCAGTAAACAGTCATGCTGTGCTGTCTGGAAAATAAAACTTCGATTTGATATTTAAATGAAGAAAAGACTGGTGAGTGCTCTATTGTCTTTTTCTATAATTGGATTCCCTGGAGGGGATCTGTGGATGGCACCCCAGCTGCTGTGTTGAGCATTTAAAACGTGAGTGCGACCTTCCTTTGATATATATATATATATATATATATATATATATATATAGCTATGTAGTCAATAGATATAACACTGCACAGTAAAAACTGGATGTATAACCCTGACTAAATGCACTCTTTCTTAACTATCACTGTCTAAATGACATGTAGAATACTTAAGTGTCATGTAAAGGCACAGCGCTGACTATCAGGCGGCTTTACAAAGGAGGATTTGCCCAAGCAGTCCCAGGAACAGTGTAGCTGAGAGAAATGGCGCCCAAACACTGACAGGGAGTGAGGGAGAGACAGATATGCAGCTCCAGGGTGGGAACATTTACTGTAAATGGCGGGCTGGGGAAGGGGCTCTAGGTCTAGGTCTAAGCCTTATCCCCCTGCTGGCAATACCACCTGGTACTGCGGGCTACTAGTAAAACGGTTTAGAGAGAAAACCTGACCTGCACCCATGCCCTGGTGATCTAGTGGGATCGCTTGTATGCCACAGTGTCCACCGCCAGCGCGCACGGCCCGCCTCCCACCGACCGCGTCGGATCGCGATACAGCACGGGTCACGCGAGCGGGACCCACTCAGCACCTCCCGAAGCGTGGGCACGCGATCCCGGAGAGCCCCAGTCGTGTGTGCCTGACGAGAAGAAAACCGGAGCCTCCTGCTGTAGGTACCCGGCAACCAGTGCGCGGGAGTGTACAGCGCCGCTGAGGAGAGATGGAGCTGCAGCAGTGAATGTCTCCTGACATCTACACACTGCTGCAGCCCTTGAAGTCTTCACTTTTCTTCATAAAAAGCTCTTCTTAGGGCTGCCTGGAGCAGCCCCTCTGTTATGTGCCTGCTATCTGCGGCACCAACTACAAAACTGAGCTCCTGTGCAGGGAGGCGGGGTTATAGAGGCGTCGCTATGCATCTTGGGAACAGTTAAAGCTTTTGAGCCTGTTGGTGCCTCGGATCAAGATCCTACTCTACACCCCATTGTCCATCCTTGTGGAGCCCAGTGTACCCCCGCAGCAGAAATCGGCACTTCTGCGTATGTGACGCAATGCGCACGCGCATCGTACTATTACAACAAACGATGTGGTTTCACACAAGGTCTAGCGAAGCTTTTCAGTCGCACTGCTGGCTACAGAGTGATTAACAGGAAGAGGGCGTTTCTGGGTGTCAACTGACCGTTTTCAGGGAGTGTTCGGAAAAATGCAGGCGTGCCAGGAAAAACGCAGGCGTGGCTGGGCGAACGCAGGGTGTGTTCCTGACATCAAAACAGGAACTGAACAGTCTGAAGTGATCGCAAGCGCTGAGTAGGTCTGAAGCTACTCTGAAACTGCACAAAATTATTTTGTAGCCACTCTGCGATCCTTTTGTTCGCACTTCTGCTAAGTTAAAATACACTCCCAGTGGTAGGCGGCATAGCATCTGCACGGCTGCTAAAAACTGCTAGCGAGCGAACAACTCAGAATGACCACCTTAGTGCTGTATTACCCGTACTCGGTAGAGTGGGTTACAGGGAGACTCACCTCGCTTCCAGGACCGATCAATACGTTAGCGAACGCCGAGTGGATCCTGACGCTACTAGTGTACACTGCTGCTCCATGAACCTATAGTGAACACAGACGCACCCGTCACACAGCTGCCTATGCTGCGACTGGGTCCCCTTTGTGTACAGCGTCTGAGACGGAAGCGGGAAACCGTTCATGGCGGGAGACTCAGAGGAAACTGGTCATGAACCAGGGGGAGGTGCGACCAGGATAGCGTCTGACTCCCCACAGCTGACACCAACCCTAGGGATCGCGGGTGGCATCATACTATTCCTGGAGCCTATGATCCCTAAGACCTAGCGCTGGTGCACCTGAGGTGGCAGCCGCGTCAGTCTGGGAGTAGTCTCCTCCCAAAACAGTATGGCTGTGTCCGTATTCCCCTTCTAAGCGGAACCGATGCCTTACCTTCTCCCCGTGCTCCGGCCTTAGCCTGGTAACGTCTGCTGGACCTGCTAGTATATCCGACACAGACACCCACCAAAACAGCACTGTACTCGTGGGTAAGTGTTGTCGCGACCCAGCGTAGAGTTGTTGGAGCGACTCTAAGGTACGTATAAGACGCTGTTTAGAAAGATTGCTCCGAAAAATAGTTAGACTATAAAAATAAAATAAGAAAGCTTAGGGCTGCTAAAAACCAGCAGCCCTCTGACCATTATCCGGCTCCTGCCGCACCAAACAAAAAACTGATTTGCCTGAGCCAGGAGGCGGGGATATATGGACGGGCCTGTTGCATGCTGGGAGGACGGAAAGCTTTGACCGAATGGTGCAAATCCGCTGTTGCTTCATCATATCCCATTGTTATCCTGTGGATAACCTGTGGACCCTGCCGGAGAAATGCACATCTTAAGACGCTATAAGCAGACATCTCAGTGTGTAGAAAATCATCCATGCATTAGCTTCAGATGCAGACGAAACGGCAGCAGACATACAGGTGTGGCTAAGCCAAACTCAAGATCAAGCACATTATCTGTGTGTATGTACATTTTAATTAGACTTGTCCTGCCTAAATAGGGTAAAAGTAGATGGCTCCACCAGCTTCACCGATATAGCTGAAATAGTTTTAGTAATATTGATACGATACCGTTCTGATGGCCGGTTTGGAAGTTCGATACCCAAATATGTAGTGTGTGACTTTGCCCACATCCAGAGCCGGCCTTAGGCATAGGCAAACTAGGCAAATGCCTAGGGCATTTGGTATGCTTAGGGGCACCAGCAGCTTCTGCTGATTAAAATGATATGCAGCATGCCTATATTCTGTGTGTGTGACTGCGGCTGTATCTGCATACAAAATGCTACATTACAGTGTATTCCTGGAAATCACTGTAATGTAGCATTTCATATGCAGTTACAGCCGCAGTCGCACCCAGAATATAAGCATGCCGCATATCATTTTAATCAGCAGAAGCTGCTTGTGCATCCTAGCCACATAGTAATGCAAATGTTATGATGCATTTTCATAAACAAAAGGCGCCCGACGTTAGCAGAGCTGCCAGCTGACTCATGCCAGGCATCTCCTGCAGAACTAGCGGTGGTGCTAGGGGGCACCAGCCAAAATCTTGCCTAGGGCATCATATTGGTTAGGGCCGGCTCTGCCCACATCAGGGTAGTTGGAATGCTCAATGCTGGTTTACTTACCTTTGGAGTTAAACATAAGCCTATGGATTTAGTAATATTAGCCTCAAACCCAATGGCACTGCCAAATTCATGTAGCTTTTGTAAGATCAAGGATAGAGGTTGGGAATTGTTATATACAATAATACATCATGTTTTACTTTAGCAGTGCCAGCAAAAGAGATACAAAACAATGCTGCGACTTTGTTTGAGTGTGAGCAATGTCGCAGACAGAGATCGACACATGCGCAGACAGATCCTGAGTATGCACTGACCTGTAAACATCAGAGTTGTACGTAAACCATCGTGTTTACGTACATATCTGAATCAGGCCCAAGATGCACAGATGAAGGTCAAAATCATGTTCCTCGAGTAACTTAAACAAATGGGGTTAGGCCGCTGTGTCAAATGCCGTGTGCTTGTCAATGCTCAATTATATACTTCTCAATAAGGAGTTTAAAGAAGCTGCAACAACTGCTGTGCAAATCACTTTTACCGAATGTCGACATGGACAATGCCAATCTGGTGCGGTGTCAATAGGTCAGGGAGAATAAGTTGCAACTGGTTGGCCATTATATTTTAGAAAGTTTTTTTAAAATTTGTATTCAATAGAGATATCGGTCTATAAATATATATATGCACTATATATTTGTATAGGCCAAGCTGATTCTGCTAGGTAATGCAAATTGAAACATTATTGCATAGTATGTGATTCTGAAGTACTTTTTTTAGTTTAGAATGATATAGACCCAGTTTAATCTTTGTGGAATGCCTGGTTGTTTTTCTAAGTTAATTTATTGCCTGGCACTTGAGGGGGTGGGGTGTGGTTACAGATTTCAATTATTGGTTTCACTTGTATTAGTCCTTTACTTAAATCCAATGGTGTAGGCTGTGCATCTATGATCTAAGCGTGCATTTTTATCAAAGCGTGATAAAATTGACACACAACTGCAGCGTTCATACGAAGTGAAAAAGAAGGAAAACAGAAGCACACCAATCTAACAAAACAAAGAAACCAGAGGAACTAATAACAAATGTGAGTCACTTACTCTTCAGACCACTCACCTCCTGATTGTTGCATCTGATTAAATAGCACGGAACTACCTTACTTGGACATTTCATAAACCATCCATTTCACCAACAAATGCTTGTATCTGTATTATTGGAATTTTGTTTTTCATGCACAACTGCACCAATGCAATCTTCCCTACAAACACCCAAAAAATCTTACAGAACCACCATTGCTTCTTAAACCTCACAATCTTTTCATTACATACGGTCCAAATACATCTCAACACCCACTTTATCTACACTTCTGATTCATTTCATACTAAATCTACACCCACTGAGCCGACACTGCTTTTCCAATCTGCATTTCTGCAATTCTTCAACTCTGAATTCCTTACAGCCTCCACTCCTACTTCCACTTTCCCACAACCTATTTGTCACGATCCGGGTATCTGGACGCCATTACCTGCCGTTTAGGTGTCTTCTGAGACTGGCCCAGCGTTCCAAATCCGGATCTCATCTGTGTCAACACTCTGCACATCCCTCCTGTCATTCTGAGACACTACCACAGCGGCGCCATGTTTGAATCCAACATGGCGTCTCCCGTCCTCCGCCGCCGTTACTGTGTTATTGCTGCAGGTTCTCAGAATCATGTATCATGCCTGCCGCGGCCTCTGCTGCCCTCCAAGTGTCTCAGCATTTAACAGTCATCTGGCGTCTCCTGTCCTCTGCGGCCGGCGCTGCCATTATCACTATGTTTGCACATTTCATTTCAAACCAGTTTTCCCTCCAGGTTCCAGCATGGGCGCAGCCATGTTGGATTTGATCACATGCTCCAATTCCTCCAATCCACCGTCTCTGGAATCTGCATAATTGCCCAGCCAATGCCTGCATAGCAGCAGGTATAAGTATCCTGTGTCTGGGCCAGATAGATGTCAGTGCTTTGAATGTCATACCTTGTTCCAGTCTCTCTCTCCTGTGGCTTGTTTCTCCAGGTTCCAGTTCCTGTCTCCAGCATCCACAAAGAGACCCGCACCTGCTTTCCATCTTGCAGTGCAGCCCGACTCTACAGCCTTCCGTGGCTGTCCAGTTTCCAGCTATCTACTATCTGCTTCCAAGCAGCCAGCTTTCAACTGATTCCAGCTTCTACCAAACACCGGTACTGATCCAGCGGATCCTATCTTACCAGCAGTATCCACTACCACCGGTAATCAACTATCAGCTATTCTGTTTCTACGCTCACTAGCATCTCACATCATCCATTCTATATTTCATCACCTGGCTGGTTCCATCCTGCACCCACTCCGTGACTTTAGTACCTGGCTGATTTCATTCAGCACCCACTCTGTGTTTCATTACCTGGCTGATTCCATTCAGCATCCACTCCGTGTTTTACCACCTGGCTAGTTCCATCCAGCTGATACAGCAGCTTACTCAAATTACCAGATTCACCTGTTACAACTACTGGCATGTTCCTCGGCTATCTCCACTACTACAACCAGGCCTGGTAAGGATTTCTATCAAAGGACTTTAACATCTGTTCTAACCTACCAGTGCTCTGCAATACCTTCTACGGTTACGTGTTCCAGGAACTGTGTTATTTGCCACTGTCTTTGATTTACTTTGAATGCTGCTTGTCATTTCACGGAGTCTGTTAAATAAACTTTTATTTTGAATTTTAAACTGGTTGTCATGGTCACACCTTCGGGTAATCAATCTGCACTTACATGTCCAGGGGTCTGATTAAACCTCCCAGGTTTAACTTCATCTCAGCCCCTACAACTGAGGGTTCCTCCCGTCAGCCTAAACCCTTAGTTGTGACAGTAAGCACTGACCATATGAATCCAGCCGGAGACCAGGATCAAGCGGCTAGACCTATGCAAGAACTGGCAGCCAGACTCGAACATCAGGAGGCTACACAAGGTCACATCATCCGCTGTCTCCAGGATCTCTCTACTCGGCTGGATGGGATTCAGACGACCCTCCGTGGACCTGGCACGTCTGGTGCGTCCACCACAGTGACTCCAGCTGTAACCATACCACGTCTTCATCTTCCAACGCCAGCAAAATTTGACGGATCTCCAAGGTTCTGCAGGGGATTTCTCAACCAATGCGAAATCCATTTTGAGCTTCAACCTGGCAACTTCCCCAGTGACCGTATCAAAGTTGCTTATATTATTTCTATCCTCAGTGGCTCAGCCCTTGATTGGGCATCACCGTTATGGGAGAAGTCTGATCACCTGCTGTCCTCCTATACTGACTTTGTAGCATCATTCAGGCGCATCTTCGACGAGCCGGGCCGGGTTTCCTCTGCTTCATCTGAGATTCTCCATCTACGCCAGGGAACACGTACTGTGGGACAGTATCTTATACAGTTCAAAATCCTGGCATCTGAACTGGCCTGGAACGACGAGGCCCTGTATGCTGCATTCTGGCATGGCTTGTCAGAACACATTAAAGATGAGTTAGCTACCAGAGACTTGCCTTCTAAGTTGGATGAGCTAATTTCACTATGCACGAAGGTTGATCTACGGTTCAGAGAGAGAGCAACCGAGCGAGGAAGATCATCCGCTCCTAAATCATCTGCTCCTCCTCCTCGTCAACCATCTCCATCCAAGGATGAGCCTATGCAAATTGGTCATTCCCGTCTATCTCCCGCTGAGCGCCGAAGACGCCTCTCCGAGTCTCTGTCTCTACTGTGCAGCTCCGTCGCACACTATCAACGCCTGTCCCAAACGTTCGGGAAACTCCAGATCCTAGCTCGCCAAGGAGAGGGCCGGCTAGGAGTAATGATCTCCTCTCCATCTCCTCATGATTGTAACCTCCCAGTGTCGCTCCAAATTGCTCAACGTTACAGGAACGTCATTGCCCTCCTTGATTCCGGAGCAGCTGGGAATTTCATAACCGAAGCTTATGTTAAACGGTGGTCCCTACCCACCGAGAGACTGTCCTCGTCCATCTCTTTGACTGCCGTGGATGGCAGCAAGATTTTTGATGCAGTCATTTCCTTAAGGACTCTTCCAGTTCATCTGAGAGTGGGAGTTCTTCATTCTGAGTATATTTCTTTTCTAGTGATTCCAAGAGCCACACATCCAGTGGTTTTAGGCCTTCCATGGCTCCGTCTCCACAACCCATCGATTGACTGGACGACTACGCAAATACTGGCATGGGGTCCCTCCTGTGCTGAGACTTGTTTAGCCAAAGTTCTTCCTGTTTGTTCTTCCTTCCCCAGGTCATCTGATGTTCCACCTCCTCCATATCAAGACTTCACGGACGTGTTCAGTAAAGCCTCTGCTGATATCCTTCCTCCTCATAGAGAATGGGACTGCCCAATCGACCTCATTCCAGGGAAGGTTCCACCGCGAGGCCGAACTTATCCGTTGTCTCTGCCTGAGACACACTCCATGGAAGAGTACATCAAAGAGAACCTGGCGAAGGGTTTCATCCGACCATTTTCTTCTCCAGCGTTAAGAAGAAAGACGGTGGTGTGGCCTGATAGCAGACCCGAATAGATGTGTTTAGCTGGAGCTCCTGCCTGGGGAAAATATTTACCCTATTTAACCTGCTCCCTGGTGATCTGGGGTACACTCTCCCGCATATTGGAGATCCCCTGCATCGACAGGGGTGATCTGAGGAGCAGAAGAAAGTGTCCTACATCTATATAAACTGCGGCCTACCAGCCCTTCAGAAGCCGGGGCCTCAATTTGTGCAGGGACCCACAGCTAAAGGTACTCAGCCCCACCCCTGTTATACCCTCTGGCTTTCCCTGCCACCCCTGGGTCTGCCCACGGCTGTGAGAGGGTACCTGCGGTGCCGTGCACCGTTTCCACAACATCCCGAGATTGCGGCCTACTGCACCTCCGGAGGCCGGGGACTAAAGTTGCGGGACTGCCCGGAGACGAGCCCTAGAAGCGCGGCCCGACGGAAGCTCCTGACAACTGGGAAACGTCTCCCCCACCTACCGCGGCCCGCCCTGCTGCCTCCACACCTCCGTGTGATCCCCCCAGAGACCCGCCGACCGCAATCCCCGTGTAGCACCGTCCGCGGCATCCTCCGGCGGCCCGCGGCCTACACATACTCCAGAGACCGGGACCTGGAGTTCGGAGGCTCCCCATCGCGGACCTCCAGGAGACACGAGTGGCGGCTGTTTGGGACCCGGACAGTGTACCCTGGTCCCCGCACCCCCTCACCACCCCTCCTGCAGCTCTGGCCAGGCTCTAACCTGCAGTTACATCCCCAGAGGGCCTCTCTGCTCCTAGACCCTGTGTTGCAGCAGCCATCATCCCCTCTCCGCTGGTCAGTTGTCAGAGGGGAATCACCCTGCTGCTGCATGAGCCCTGTCCTGCCTGGCCTGCACTGAAGGGAACCCCGGAGCCAAGTGATTTCCACCGTCGCTGGTGCCGCACATTGAGGGTCAGCTGCACTAGAGTTGCAAACTCCGAGCCACCAGCTGCTGTCTCTCCCCCCCTGATACAGTGTGATCCACGCCTGCCCCAGCCTGCAGGGAATCAAGCCTCTGGATACCAATATTTCGGTGTGGCTACTGTCCCTCGCACATCACCCGGGACAATGACCTAATACTGCAATTTGTCCTATCTGGACCGTGACAATTCTTTTAATAACCAACACACCTTTCTACTTAACCTACATCCACTAAGCAACGTCTGTGTCTCCCTTCTTTTTAGTTTTAGTTTTTTCATTTTTATCTACTCGCCTATCCTATCAGTCCACAATGGCACAAAAAAATAAAAAAAATTCGCAGGCCCCCACAAATTTTTTTGGGACAAAAGCCAAAGGCCCATCCACTCCTGCATTGCTCACGGACTCTCCTTCCTCCCCCTGTTCATCAGAGACGGGTATAGATCCACAGATCCAAGCAGTTATGACAAGTTTACTTGAGGGGGTCCAATCTGCCTTTAAGCAAGAACTCTCTACAGCTATTGGCGATTTCAAATCTGACCTTACGGCTCTTGGCAACCGCACGGACGCACTCGAATCCAAGACAGGCGACCTATGCCGCTCTCAGCAACGCCTAGACTCTGAACTCTCTAGACTCCACGATGAGATGGAGGAACTCAAAGAACGGCAAGAAGATCAGGAGAATCGTTCCCGTCGAAATAATTTACGTATCCGCAATATAGCGGAATCGGTTCTTAGCTCGACCCTACCGTCCTTTCTGAAAGATTTCTTTCAACACGTATTGCCTGACCTTTCTGATAGCGACTGTCTATGCGACAGGGCACACAGAGCGCTCCGAGCGAAACCAGCTCCTTCACAACCGCCCAGAGATGTCATAGTGCGTCTACACTATTTTCGCTCAAAGGAACGGATCCTAATGTCTGTTCGAGACTCCCCAGTGATTGACTTCCGGGATATTCAATTGCAGGTCTTCCAAGATCTAGCCCCGTCTACTATTCAGAAACGCCGTGATCTCCAGCCCGTTACTAGGATTTTACGGCAACATCAAATACGATACAGATGGGGATTCCCCTTCATGCTGCAGATTACGGTGAACAACTCCACCCACTCCGTTAAAACCTTAGCTCAGGGTCAGGATTTGTTGGCTAAGCTGGACCTCCTCCCTGTACCGCCACCTGATAGCGAGACTGCCTCTCTCTCAGATCCACGACACCCTCGGATCCCACCGCCTGAATGGACAAGGGTGACCCGTCATCGCAATGGCACTACTGACCCTACTTGATCCTAGTAGACTCTCTTGATTACAACAAGATAGTTCTCATTACTCTAGAGATATGTCTCCTCCTTAAATGTTCTTTGTTGGCAGGTGGGGGCCATAGCCCCCATCTTACCTTTTTCACTCAACTGTTATTGGTTATTACATGGTTAATCGGGCTTTGGTATAAGCTATATGTTGAGCCTAGCCCTATGATATTGTGCGGAGCTGGCTTTGCTTACCCCGATATTCCCTAGTCTTATTATCTCTCCCCCATTGCCTCCCCCATCTACCCCCGTACCCCTCCCCCTTCTTTATTCCCCCCCCCCTTTTTTTTTTTTTTTTACGACACAGTACGTTTTTCTTTATCTTTTGTGTGTGTTCCGAGTTATGTAGCTGAATTTTCGGCCGTTGCCGATATAACTGTTGCGGTCCAGAGGGACCTGGTTTTCTGCTCCCACTACCCCCGTGCTCCCTTTATCTGTGATTAAGTATATAATGTCTATTATGTGTATAGCGGTCCTCGACTGGGACCCTATGTTTCAGGGTTCTTTCCCGTATGGGTTTTCTATCACTCTCTCTTTCTCTATATCTCTACTCCTTGTTTCCTGCCGTCCCTTTTCTCTTTCCTTCTCTCTTCCTCCCCGGGATGGGTCTCTGCTGATTCTCTTCCATTCTCTGGTATCACATGGCACTTAAGTTGTTCTCTGTAAATGTTAACGGGCTTAATTCTCCCAAGAAGCGTACAGTGATGTTATCCGCCTGCAGGAGGGAAAAGGCTGACATAGTCTTCCTTCAGGAGACCCACCTCACTGGCACACACTCTCGACTTCAAGGTAAGCAGTTTTCACAAACCTTTTTTGCTTCTGCCGACTGTAAAAAACGGGGGGTGGCTATACTGATTCACCGTAGTATCCCATTTGTACATACCGCAACAATAGCTGACCCCGCAGGCAGGTATGTTATGGTAATTGGCACGCTTCGCACAGAAACTCTAACACTTGTGTCCGTATATGCCCCGAACCAAGACCAATCACGCTTTTTCCGCACACTCTTTCAGCGCCTTAACAGAGTAGCGCAGGGCCACATCATTTTAGGTGGGGATTTTAATACCGTGATCGATCCCCTCTTAGATAAATCTAACCCTCCTAAGAATAAGAAGGAAGCAACCCCGACGGAGGCCTCTCTCACATTGATTTCCTCTCTGGCACAGCTTAATCTGAGAGATACCTGGCGTCTTAAACACTCCACTGCTAGGGATTATACTCACTTCTCTGCACCTCACCAACACTACTCTCGGATCGATATGATCCAAGTGTCTCAATCACTCACGACAATGATTTCTGACACAGGTATCACCCCTTGTTCATGGACAGACCATGCGGGGGTCTACGTCCTCATAGAAATCTATAGAACCCCTAATAAAACACGTAAATGGCGTCTAGATGACACCCTTCTTACACATTCATCCACTCTTTTAGACACCAAATCAACTTTGGAATTTTTTTTCAAGGAAAACGCCTCCCCAGAAGTCTCTCCTAGTCTAGTCTGGGAAGCGCACAAAGCCACTATCCGTGGTCACTTCATGTCCAAGGCTTCTGCAATACGTAAGAAAGCAGCACAAGAAATCTCCGCACTAGAATCAAAAATTTCTGCGCTCTTAACCCAACATAAAATCACCCCAAGCGACTCCCTACGCTCCCAGATTGATAGCTTCAGAGGTCAGTTAAACGCCCTTTTATCGCGACGCGCAGCTGCTATATTACAGAAGCTCCGTCAGAAATTTTATGATAAAGCGGATAAAATTGACAGTCTCTTGGCCAACAAATTGAGAAGCAAGCGTGCTACGGGAATGATAGAAAAACTTCACTCCAATACACTGAATATACCTACTTATGACCCAAGACAGATGGTAGAAGAATTTAGGGAGTTTTATAGCTCCTTATATAACCTTCCTGCCCCCCCTCTCTCCTCTGATGGTCCAGAGGGTATATGCTCATACCTATTAAACACCCCCCTGCCACGTCTGACAGAGAGACAGATCTCTCTTCTTAACGAGTCTATCTCGTTGGAAGAGACAGTTGCCGCTATCAAATCCATGCGTTCATCAGCTGCACCTGGCCCAGATGGCTTCACCGCCCAGTATTACAAAACTTTCCACGCAGAACTGGCCCCTTACCTCACCTCGCTCTTTAATAAAGTTTTAGAGGGGGCATCGTTTGCGCCGGCAACTGTGCATGCTGACATTATCGTGATCCCGAAACCGGAGAGAGATCCCACACAATGTTCCAATTATCGCCCGATATCATTACTAAATGTTGATCTTAAGATTTACGCAAAAATCTTGGCCAATCGACTAGCCCCCCTGCTTACACAATTGATACACCCAGACCAAGTGGGCTTTATTCCTGGCCGACAAGCCTCCGATAATACCAGGAGAGCTATAGATCTGATATGTTCTATCCATAAACAAAAATTACCCTCACTGTTACTAGCACTGGATGCCGAGAAGGCATTTGACAGGATATCTTGGTCCTTCACCTTCTCGGTACTCCGAAAGATGGGCTTCTCTGGCAAATTTCTGGAAGGTGTCTCTGCGCTTTATAGATCCCCTACTGCCACGGTTTCTGTCAACCGCCTCACCTCCGCCGTTTTCGGAATCGCTAATGGCACCAGACAAGGATGCCCGCTCTCCCCCCTATTATTTGCCCTGGTCATGGAACCACTGGCGGCAAGGATCCGAACTAATACAGATATTGCTGGAGTGCGGATAGGCCAGTCTGAGCATAAAATTGCATTGTACGCGGACGATGTCCTCTTATCCCTGGGATCCCCGACTCAATCGCTGCAGCCACTTCTCTCTGAAATTGACCTCTACTCTAAGCACTCAGGCTACAAAATCAATGCGAGTAAAACCGAAGTATTGCATTTTTACATTCCTGGCCCGGTTAAGCTCTCTTTAGAAAAATCCTTCCCATTTCAGTGGCACAAACAAAAGATCAAATATTTAGGCATTTTCCTAACACATAGCCACCACCAACTATACCAGGCTAATTTCCCTAGACTTTTAGACCGCATCAAATCGGATTTGTCCACTTGGTCCGGCCTTTTTATCTCTTGGATAGGTAGAGTGAACTCAGTAAAGATGAACGTGCTCCCTCGGATACTATACCTATTCCAAACTCTCCCGATATTTATCCCCCCATCTACCTTCAAATTCCTACAGTTTCACACATCACAATTTATATGGGCGAATAAACGTCCCCGAGTCAGACTGAAACTATTACAGCGCCCCTCATGCAGTGGCGGTTTGGGCATCCCAGATTTTAGAAGATACTACCTAGCAGCGCAGCTCTCACACTGTGTGCAATGGTGTAATCCAGAGTCACAGAGGGTCTGGGTATCTATAGAAGCAGCTGAATTGGGTCTTTCTACCCTCTCTTCTCTTCTTTGGCTTCCGAGATCCCGCCGCCCTAGAAACGTGGCCTCTCACCCTTTGGTATCTCGCTCACTGACGATTTGGGACTTTGCCAATAAAAAATACAACTTGGCCCCGGCCCCCTCCCCCATCATCCCTGTATTACACAATCCAGCATTTACCCCTGGTACACACAAATCACTATTTGCCCCTTGGCAAGATAGAGGTATTTTATATTTAAATGATATCACCAAAGACACTAGTTTTCCTCAGTTTTCCCAGATCCAGGAAGATATTGATATCCCGTCCAAATATTTTTACCAATATCTACAACTTCGGCACTTTCACTCCGCAATGGGCCACACCCTCTCTAGCAGACCTCTGACCACGTTCGAGGCGGTGTGTTTCAGACGTCACTCAACCAAAGGTTTAACATCCCTCTTATATGCCGCCCTTGACGGAGAATCACCCTTTCAGCGTGACCCACACGAGAGAGCATGGGAACTGGATCTGGGCTCGGCCTTAGATAATGAGGAATGGACCGAGGTCTGGGGTAACGCCGCATCTAGCTCCATTTGTGTCCGAATCAAAGAAAACGTCTACAAATTATTATATAGATGGTACTATGTACCATCTCGCCTAAGCAAAATGTACCCGGATACGTCGGATAGATGCTGGAGAGGATGTGGTGCAGAGGGCTCTTTCCTACATATATGGTGGTCGTGCCCTAAAATTGTAAATGTTTGGAGAGAGGTGATTGATCTCATCACTAATATGTTACAGATTCCCATCCCTAATGACCCTAAATACATTCTTCTCCCCCTAAACCTGCCAACGCTATCAAGCCACCAAAATAAACTACTGCGGCATATAGCTTCGGCAATGACATGTCAACTGGCCGCGGATTGGAAAAGCCCCACCCCACCTTCCATGCAGTCTATAATTACCCGCATATGGTACGTTTATCGTATGGACTATATGACTGGTATCATTAATTGCTCCTCCAAGTCATTTGATAAAATATGGGGTCCTTGGCTGACTACACAACATGCCCCTTCACCTTTCAACTAATACCCCATGTTATACCTGATGGAACCCTCCCGGGGATCCCAAACTACCATACTCTACCTGTCTATATCTTCCTCTTTCTCTTCTCCCTCTATTTCTCTTTTCATATCTTATCTTATACTATTTCTCAGTATTAGTCGGTTTGATTTCTGGCCGACTGCTATTCTATATGTCTCATTATACCCACTCTCAGGGTCAAAAATGGATCATCTTTCCCTGATTTTCTACGTTTGTACCAACTGTTAGGTTATACCTGCACTGTATTACGCTATAATTGCCATCTGTTGGTTTCTGTTTGCTGACTATGATCTCAAGAATAAAAATTTCATTTAAAAAAAAAAAAAAAAGAAGAAAGACGGTGGTCTGCGTCCGTGTATCGACTACAGAGGTCTGAACGACATTACCGTTAAGAACCGATACCCTTTACCCCTGATTACAGAACTCTTCGATAGAGTTAGTGGTGCAACCATTTTTACAAAGCTGGACTTGAGGGGTGCCTACAATCTCATCCGGATCTGTGAGGGTGACGAGTGGAAGACCGCCTTTAACACCCGTGACGGACATTATGAGTACCTCGTCATGCCCTTCGGATTGAGCAACGCTCCAGCAGTCTTAAAGCACTTCGTGAATGAGATCTTCAGGGACATCTTATACCGCCATGTCGTGGTTTATCTAGATGACATCCTCATCTTTGCTAATAATCTAGAAGATCATCGTTTCTGGGTAAAGGAGGTTCTTTCCCGTCTCCGTGTCAACCACCTCTATTGTAAATTGGAGAAGTGTATGTTTGAAGTTAAAACCATTCCGTTTCTAGGTTACATTGTGTCCGGTTCCGAACTAGAGATGGATCCTGAGAAACTCCAAGCAATCCAGAATTGGCCTATACCCTTAACCCTCAAAAGGGGTCCAGAGGTTCTTAGGGTTCGCCAATTATTATAGAAAGTTTATACAAGACTTTTCCACCATTGTGGCGCCTATCACTGCATTAACCAAGAAAGGTGCTAATCCGTCCAAGTGGTCCGAAGAAGCTACGCAGGCCTTTCACCTTCTGAAGCAATGGTTCATCTCTGCACCAGTTCTGAAACAGCCCGACACCGACTCTCCTTTTATCTTAGAGGTAGATGCCTCCTCCGTTGGAGTAGGAGCGGTGTTATCCCAGAGGGCCAAAGATGGACATCTACATCCTTGCAGTTTCTTCTCCCGGAAGTTCTCCCCAGCTGAGCGCAACTATGCCATTGGCGATCAGGAGTTGCTAGCCATCAAGCTCGCTCTGGAGGAGTGGAGATACCTGTTGGAGGGAGCTTCTCATTCAATCACCATACTTACCGACCACAAAAATCTTTTATATCTCAAAGGCGCACAATGTCTGAACCCTCGTCGGGCCAGATGGGCACTTTTCTTCTCTAGGTTTGACTTTAAACTCCAGTTCTGTCCGGGTTCTCGGAATCATAAGGCCGATGCCCTTTCCCGCTCATGGGAGCAAGAAAATGAGTCCGAGTCTGCAGACAAGCATCCTATTATTAATCCGTTGGCATTCTCCACGGTAGGGATGGACTCTACGCCCCCGCCAGGGAAAAGTTTTGTTAAGCCAGTTCTAAGGAAGAAGCTCATGCATTGGGCCCACGCTTCCCGCTTTGCTGGACATACAGGCATTCAGAAAACCCTGGAGTTTATCTCTAGGTCCTACTGGTGGCCAACTCTGAAGAAGGACGTTATGGAATTTATTGCCTCCTGCCCAAAGTGTGCCCAACACAAAGTCTCCCGCCAGTCGCCTGCGGGGCAACTGGTTCCATTATCTGTTCCCCGTCGACCATGGACCCATTTGTCGATGGACTTTGTTACCGATCTACCTATCTGCAACAAGTTTAATACCATCTGGGTGGTAGTTGACCGGTTCACCAAGATGGCACATTTCATCCCTCTCACCGGTCTTCCGTCAGCTTCCAAGTTGGCTCAAGTGTTTTATACAAGAGATCTTCCGACTTCACGGTCTTCCTGAAGAGATCATCTTGGATCATGGAGTACAATTTGTAGCCAAATTTTGGCGAAGTTTGTGTCAAGCCCTCCAAGTCAAGTTAAAGTTTTCCACAGCTTACCATCCTCAGACCAATGGTCAAACCGAGAGGGTGAATCAGGACTTGGAGGCCTTCCTCCGTATATATGTGTCTTCCTCTCAAGATGACTGGGTTCAACTCCTTCCTTGGGCCGAGTTCAGCCACAACAATCAATACCATTCCTCATCTTCTTCGACACCATTCTTCATTAATTATGGATTCCACCCTAAAGTCCCAGAATTTCAACCGCTTCCCGCAACTTCTGTTCCAGCAGTGGATGTCACCTTGCGTCAGTTTTCAAATAACTGGAAGAACGTCCGCGCAGCCCTGCTTAAAGCCTCATCCAGGTATAAGAAGTTTGCCGATAGGAAGCGTAGAGCGGTTCCTGCTCTCAAGGTGGGTGATCGTGTGTGGTTGTCCACGAAGAATTTGAGGTTGAGAGTTCCCAGCATGAAATTTGCACCTCGCTACTTTGGTCCCTTCAAGATTGAACAAGTCATCAATCCTGTTGCCTACAGATTACAGTTACCACCCTTCTTGAAAATACCCAGGACATTTCATGTTTCCTTGTTGAAACCGCTGATCCTGAATCGGTTTCATTCCGCACTTCCTCCAGCTCCCAAAGTTCAGACTCAACGGGGAGTCGAGTACGAGGTGGCCAAGATTTTGGACTCACGTTTCCGTTACGGTCAGTTACAGTATCTCATTGACTGGAAGGGCTATGGTCCTGGAGAACGCTCTTGGACCAATGCCTCAGACGTCCATGCTCCTGCCTTGGTCCGAAATTTCCACTCAAAGTTTCCTTTAAAGCCTAAGAAGTGTCCTGGGGCCACTCCTAAAGGGGGGGGGGGGGGGGTGCTGTCACGATCCGGGTATCTGGACGCGATTACCTGCCGCTTAGGTGTTTTCTGAGACTGGCCCAGCGTTCCAAATCCGGATCTCATCTGTGTCAACACTCTGCACATCCCTCCTGTCATTCTGAGACACTACCACAGCGGCGCCATGTTTGAATCCAACATGGCGTCTCCCGTCCTCCGCCGCCGTTACTGTGTTATTGCTGCAGGTTCTCAGAATCATGTATCATGCCTGCCGCGGCCTCTGCTGCCCTCCAAGTGTCTCAGCATTTAATAGTCATCTGGCGTCTCCTGTCCTCCGCGGCCGGCGCCGCCATTATCACTATGTTTGCACATTTCATTTCATCCAGTTTTCCCTCCAGGTTCCAGCATGGGCGCAGCCATGTTGGATTTGATCACATGCTCCAATTCCTCCAATCCACCATCTCTGGAATCTGCATAATTGCCCAGCCAATGCCTGCATAGCAGAAGGTATAAGTATCCTGTGTCTGGGCTAGATAGATGTCAGTGCTTTGAATGTCATACCTTGTTCCAGTCTCTCTCTCCTGTGGCTTGTTTCTCCAGGTTCCAGTTCCTGTCTCCAGCATCCACAAAGAGACCCGCACCTGCTTTCCATCTTGCAGTGCAGCCTGACTCTACAGCCTTCCGTGGCTGTCCAGTTTCCAGCTATCTACTATCTGCTTCCAAGCAGCCAGCTTTCAACTGATTCCAGCTTCTACCAAACACCGGTGCTGATCCAGCGGATCCTATCTTACCAGCAGTATCCACTACCACCGGTAATCAACTATCAGCTATTCTGTTTCTACGCTCACTAGCATCTCACATCATCCATTCTATATTTCATCACCTGGCTGGTTCCATCCTGCACCCACTCCGTGACTTTAGTACCTGGCTGATTCCATTCAGCACCCACTCCGTGTTTCATTACCTGGCTGATTCCATTCAGCATCCACTCCGTGTTTTACCACCTGGCTGGTTCCATCCAGCTGATACAGCAGCTTACTCAAATTACCAGATTCACCTGTTACAACTACTGGCATGTTCCTCGGCTATCTCCACTACTACATCCAGGTCTGGTAAGGATTTCTATCAAAGGACTTTAACATCTGTTCTAACCTACCAGTGCTCTGCAATACCTTCTACGGTTACGTGTTCCAGGAACTGTGTTATTTGCCACTGTCTTTGATTTACTTTGAATGCTGCTTGTCATTTCACGGAGTCTGTTAAATAAACTTTTATTTTGAATTTTAAACTGGTTGTCATGGTCACACCTTCGGGTAATCAATCTGCACTTACATGTCCAGGGGTCTGATTAAACCTCCCAGGTTTAACTTCATCTCAGCCCCTACAACTGAGGCTTCCTCCCGTCAGCCTAAACCCTCAGTTGTGACACTATTTACCTACTAAACACTATGTCAAGGCTTTCTTATACTCCCCACATTACTCAGTGTCTACCTAATCATGCGTTTTTATCCTTCCCCCCTAGTCTCCTACACCTCCTGCTCCCTCCCCTCCTCTGTCTCCCCTCCATCTCTCTGTATACTTTCCCCTCCTTTCCTGTTACCCCACTTTCACTCACATCTACCCCATGGTCCTGCTACCCCACAACTCAGGCCTGCTCCCTCTCTCCCTTCCCTGTCACCTCCCCACACCCCCATCCACATCACACTGACCTCCCTCCCTACCCACCTCCTGCAGTTTCCCCTCCTAGCTCTGGCACCCGCACTATCACTACTCTCTCATCATCCCTGCACTCAAAGTTAATCTCTCCTCATCGCTTCAGCAACCCTGATAATCTCATTCACATCTCTCCCACAAACTCATACCCCCTATCCTGTGCCCTGTGGAATGCCAGATCTGTTTGTAACAAACTGGTCCCCACTCATGACCTTTTCATTTCCAACTCCCTACACCTACTAGCCATTGCTGAAACTTGGATTACGCCCTCTGACACTACTTCTCTTGCTGCTCTCTCTGCTGGGGGCTTCGCATTCACACACACACCCCAACCTGGGGGTCGCCATGGGGGTGGTGTTGGAGTCCTTTTACCTTCTAGTTACTCCTACCAACTCATACCACCAGAACCATCCCTTACATTCTCTACATTTGAGGTCCATACTATACGCCTCTTCCAACCAGTCTATCTTAGAGTAGCTGTCATTTACCGCCCCCCTGGCGTTGCTTCCAAATTCATCGACAACTTTGCTTCCTGGCTTCCTCACTTCCTCTCTTCTGACATTCCTTCCATTATCCTAGGCGATTTCAACATCCCTATTGACATCCCCACACAATCCCCTGCCTCTAAACTCCTTAACCTCACCTCTTCACTTGGTCTCTCCCAGTGGACCTCCTCACCCTCCCATGTGAATGGGAGCTCACTGGATCTGGTCTTCACTCACCACTGTGATATTTCTGATTTTTCTAATTACCCATTTCCCCTCTCTGACCACCACCTGCTCTCCTTTAACCTATCTCTCTCGACTTCCCCATCTCTACCTCCCAAGGCTACCATCACTAAGCGTAACATTGAGGCTATTGACACCACATTCCTTTCCTCCCTATTTGACTCACTTCTCTCTCCTATTCTCTCTCTCTCTCATGCCCTGAACAAGCCACTTCCATATACAATGCATCCCTTACTTCTGCTCTTGACTCTGTTGCTCCACCAACCACTATTCACCCTCGCAAATTAACACCTCAACCCTGGCACACCAAATGCACCAGATATCTGCAAAAATGCTCACGTACTGCTGAGTGACACTGGAGGAAATCACGCTCTAAGGCAGACTTCCTCCATTTCAAACTTATGCTCTCATCCTACAGTGCTGCCCTTTCTCTTGCTAAACAGTCATACTTCAAGAACCTCATCTCCTCCCAGTCTTCCAACCCCCGGCGCCTCTTTGCCACTCTCAATTCACTCCTCTGCCCACCTCCACCTCGTCTCCCTTCCTCACTCTCTGCTCTTGACTTTGCCACTTACTTCACATCCAAAATTGACTCCATACGTAAGGACATCACATCACACCAGACCATCAGTAGCCAGCTTTCCCCCATCCCTTACCACCCCTCCCCATCCCTCCCACCTACTCTGACCTCTTTCTCCCATGCAACTGGAGAGGAAGTCATGACCCTCATTCGTTCCTGTCCCCTCACCACCTCCCAACTTGACCCTATCCCCTCCCGTCTCCTCCGCTACCTCTCTCCTTCTGCTTGTTCCCACCTTCTTAATCTCTCCCTCTCATCAGGCACTGTCCCCTCTGCCTTCAAGCATGCACTCATCTCTCCTATTCTTAAAAAACCTACCCTTGATCCAAACACTCTCTCCAACTACCGACCCATCTCTCTCCTCCCTTTTGCCTCCAAACTCCTTGAGCGTATTGTCTACAACCGCCTTACTGCCTTTCTTTCCTCACACTCACTACTTGACCCATTCCAGTCTGGCTTCCGTCCTCTCCACTCCACTGAAACTGGCCTTACAAAAGTATGCAATGACCTCCATGCTGCTAAATCTAAGGGACACTACTCTCTACTTATTCTACTTGATCTCTCTGCTGCTTTTGACACTGTGGACCATCCTCTTCTACTGCAAATCCTTCACTCCATTGGTCTGCGCGACACTGCCCTCTCTTGGCTGTCTTCCTACCTCTCTGACCGTTCATTCTCCGTCTCTTCTCATGACTCCACCTCCCCCTCACTTCCACTAACTGTAGGCGTACCCCAAGGTTCTGTCCTTGGTCCTCTCCTCTTCTCTCTCTATACGTCCTCACTAGGTAAGCTCATTAGTTCTTTTGGTTTCCAATATCATCTCTATGCTGATGACACCCAAATCTATCTTTCCTCTCCAGACCTCTACCCTGCTCTCCTCACTCGTATCTCCAACTGTCTCTCTGCTACCTCTTCCTGGATGTCCCAGCGCTTTCTTAAACTTAACATGTCTAAGACCGAACTGATCATCTTTCCTCCCTCCCGCATAACCTCACCTCCTACAATCTCATTATCTATTGATGGCACTACTATCTCCTCTAGCCCCCAAGTGCGCTGTCTTGGAGTAATCCTTGACTCCTCCCTCTCCTTCAAACCACACATTCAGCACCTCTCACAAACCTGCCGTTTTCATCTAAAAAATATTTCCAGGATCAGACCCTCTCTGACCCAGGATGCTACTAAGACTCTTATCCACTCACTGGTCATCTCCAGACTGGATTACTGTAATCTCCTCCTGACTGGCATTCCTGACAAACACCTCTCTCCACTCCAATCTATCCTCAATGCTGCTGCCCGGCTCATTTTCCTCACCAAACGCACTACGTCTACCTCTCCTCTCTTACTAGACCTTCACTAGCTCCCCTTCCCTTTCAGAATCCATTTCAAGCTTCTCACACTCGCTTACAAAGCCCTCACCCACATCTCTGATCTCATCTCCCTTTACATTCCCACACGTCCTCTTCGCTCTGCTAATGCACGACGACTTTCCTGCCTACGGATCACCTCCTCCCACTCCTACCTCCAAGATTTTTCACTTGCTGCACCACTTCTCTGAAATTTCCCTACCTCTCCCCCTCAGACTCTCCACCTCTCTACAAAACTTCAAACGGGCTCTCAAGACCCACTTCTTCACCAAACCCAGCCAACTCTCATCCTAACCCTCTGTTCTACACTCTCCATGTACCCCATCTGTGTCACCCCTGTCTGTCTACCCCTCACCTTTAGAATGTAAGCTCTCACAAGTAGGGCCCTCTTCCCTCATGTGCTTATCCTTTCTTACTTTAATAATCTTCAACTGCATCAACTCCAGCAGTCTTCTGCCACCTGATACTTGTTCCAGTGTCATCTGCTGATGTAACTATGTTTATTTACCCTGTACTTGTCCTATACTGTCATCAACTGTAAGTTGCTGTTTTCCTGTTTGATTATTCATGTACTCTGTAATTGGGCGCTGCGGAACCCTTGTGGCGCCATATAAATAAAGGATAATAATAATAATAATAATAAGAAGAAGAAGAAGAAGAATCTACACATAACAGATCTCTCCCAGATCTACCAATAATTCTGTATTCAATAGAGATATCGGTCTATAAGAATCTACACATAACAGATCTCTTCCAGATCTTACCATTATTATGGTAAGAACGTTAGTAGATGATGGATAGGAAGAATTATCTCTATGATCCATCCGATAAAGTTCCAGCAGAGTTGGAGTGAGCTCCAAGTCATAGTATATTTATAGTATTAAACCGGCAGAAGAATGGGAAGATGAAGGTGGACGTGCACTGATAAAGCATTCTTTAGCCAGCCTGGGATCAGTGAAAATCAAGGGACGGCCATTTTCCATCACCCTCAATATGGCTGGGTACGAAAGTGCAAACTGTTTGTTCTGCTGAAATAACATTTTGCAGACCTATGATAACTCTTTTCTCTTTTGTGTCACACTGAGTAAAAGTGAAATATTAATATGCTGTGATCATCAACACGCAAGTCTACAGCAGGCATGTCCAAACTGCGGCCCTCCAGCTGTTGAGAAACTACACATCCCAGCATGCCTTGACACAGCTTTAGCATTCTCTGACAGCAAAACTGTGTCAGGGCATGCTGAGATATGTAGTTTCACAACAGCTGGAGGGTCGCAGTTTGGACATGCCTGGTCTACAGAATAGCTTCTTCCCAACTGCCGTGCGCGTGATAAGCACTCATTGGGAATAATGTGTCAGATGTATTAACCTGGAGATGGCATAAGGAAGTGATAAACCAGTGACATGTGTAAGGTGATAAACGCACCAGCCAATCAGCTCCTAGCTGTTAATTTACATATTGGAGCTGATTGGCTGGTGCGTGTATCACCTTGCATTTATCACTGGTTTATCACTTCCTTATGCCTTATCCAGGTTAATACATCTGCCCCAATGTGTCATCTCTCATATGTGTGCTACGAGTTGGGTATGTGTGACCGCCGGTCACAATACTGACGGCGGGATCCTGGCTGATGAGTGGGAATAGTCCCTGTTGGTTGTCATGCAGACCGGTGGGATTTTCAGATGCCGGGATCCCGGCGTTGGTGTTGTGACTGGTGGTCTCCTGACCGCCGGTCACATAACCACATCCCGTGTGCTACTGTGTGCTCTTTTTTATACCTATAGTATGTCCTTATTTTTACCATTGTCTTGGTGTGTTGGGCAAACTGAATTTCGCTGTCACATTTGTTTGCTAATGACAATAAATGTATCGTAGAACAAAGTTTTTCTTAGGCCTGAAAATGAGGGAATTTAGTTATGGTTGATATGGGTTTGTCATCTCTACCCTGGCGTCCTAGACCTAATCTATGCACCCTTTCAATGTTAGAAGCAGTGGGGGTCATTCAGGTGCAGTCGGAGGAGCTATCACTGCAGCTTAGTCGGTACTTTGCAACGATGGGCGCACCTGAATGACACCCGGTTTTATCGTCATAGACATGATAGTATGTGGTGTGGAAGAGGGAGCAATAAATAATGAAAATATAGCCTCTTGTCAGGACAGACCCGATAAACCTCTAAACAGAAATTGGTAGTACAACATAACAGAAAATATCCACATTAAACAAGGTTAAACTGCTATTCATCAGTTACGCTAAGTACCACTAGATGGCATTGTCACCTTGAGAATGCAAAAATATTAAATTCACAAGGTGTCAAATATCAACTTGGCAATAAACACAATATAGATGACTACAGTGTCAATGTTATCATACGAGATAAATTCCTTCAAAGACAAGGCGACCTTCCCAAAAAGAGACAGTCTTTGGAGTGGACTGTGGCTAGGTAGCGTTTGAAAAAAGTACAGCAATGTAATATATTTATATTCATCTTAACAGAAATAATGCAGCCAAACCAGGAAATAATCATATTATTTTAAGTAGTTGAGTGACTATTTATGAGACTAGCAAGAGGGTATAATTTGCTTGGTACAAAGTGCCAACTCTCTTAGGGTGTGATTCAGATCTGATCGTAGATGTGCTAAATTTAGCTCATCTACGATCAGTTTCTCTGACATGCGGGGGGACGCACAGCATGTCAGGCTCTGCCCACCCACTGCACGGTTGCAAAAGCATTGCACGGTGGTGATGCTTTTGCACCTGTCGAGTAGCTCCCTGCCTGCGCAGCCTAGCTGCGCTGGCAGGCGGCTACCCACTGCATCCCGGGTCGTAGCGGCTGCGCGTGACGTCATGCAGCCGCCTCCTGCCCCCACAACGTCCCGGAAATGCCTGCGTTGTCCGATCCGCGCCCCTCCAACAGCATCGACTCTGCCTGTCAATCAGGAAGAGGCGATCGCAGCCCTGAGCTGCTTTTAGCACACGCAACCCCCCAAAGGGCTTCAGACTGCGATCGCAGCTGTTGCAGCGATCCAGTCTGAATTATGGGTCCTACACACTGGAAGATAACACTGAATGATATGGCCCCGTGCTCATTTATCTTTGGTGCCCCGCCGCTTACGCATGCAGGCCAATATGGACAATCTCGTCCATATTAGCATGCACTGCTATGGAGCCGAGTGACGGGGGGGGGGGGAGAAACTTCACTCTGCCGTCACCTCCCCTCCGCCGCCGCATCGGCCGTCGGGCAGCTCGGCGGCGGGTCGACAAGTGTGTAGGCCCATAGTCATTAAGATCCCTAGATATTCACCAAATAGTTTTACTACTTGTGGTGAAATAATAGGATTTTAATTACCTACCAGTAAATCCTTTTCTCGTAGTCCGTAGAGGCTGCTGGGGTCCATATTAGTACCATGGGGTATAGACGGGTCCCTTGGAAGACATGGGCACTGTAAGAGTTTAATAGTGTGGGCTGGCTCCTCCCTCTATGCTCCTCCTACCAGACTCCATATAGAAACTGTGCCCGAGGAGACGGACATACTTCGAGAGAAGGAAATAAACAGATAGTGGTGAGATTCACAACAGCTCACGCATAACAGAAATCCAAGCCAACCAGCTTGAAACAAGTCAGCAACGGCTGAACAACAGTACTTAGGCCCTCATTCCGAGTTGTTCGCTCGCTAGCTGCTTTTATCAGCATTGCACACACTAGGCCGCCGCCCTCTGGGATTGTATCTTAGCGAACGAAAGAGTAGCAGAACTGTTACTAAATAATTCTTTGCAGCTTCTGAGTAGCTCCAGACCTACTCACAGATTGCGATCAGCTCAGTACGTTTAGTTCCTGGTTTGACGTCACAAACACGCCCTGCGTTCGGCCAGCCACTCCCCCGTTTCTCCAGACACTCCCGCGTTTTTCCCTGACACGCCTGCGTTTTTTAGCACACTCCCGGAAAACACTCAGTTACCACCCAGAAACGCCCCTTTCCTGTCATTCACTGATCAGCAGTGCGACTGAAAAGCGCTGCAGAATCCACAGCAAATCTGCTGTTTTTAGTTAAATAACTAAGCGCATGCGCCCTGCGTGCCTTGCCTTGCGCATGCGCAATTAGCAACAAATCGCAGCATAGCGAAAATCGGCAACGAGCGAACAACTCGGAATGCCCCCCTTAACCAAGTAAGAATGCAGTAATTAACCAAGTAACAAGGCAGTACTGAACCAAGTAACAACTGCAGGAAAACGAAGCGCTGGGCGCACAAAACCAAGGGGGTGATTCAGACCTGATCGCTGGGCTGCTAAATTTGTTGTACCGCGTTCAGATAGTCGCCGCCCAAGGGGGAGTGTATATTCGCGTGCAAATGTGTGATCGTATGTGTACGCAGAGCTGCAAAAAATCCCTCAGTAAGCGGACAGGTGCAAATCTGTTTGCACCACACTCCCCATCAAATGATTTTTCCACTGTGTGCAGTCCGTCGCTGTCTGGCAATGCCTGTTTGCTGACACACGTGCGCATTGTGGCTCATATGCATTCTATCAACGATTGCCCGCTGTGCGAAAACGCACAGCAGTGATGAGGTCTGAATCGGGCCCCATGTGCCCTGCAGGTTGGGCAGATACAACGTGCATAAAGAGTTATATTTGGGTGGGGTGTGTTCAAACGGAAATCTAAATTGCAGTGTAAAAATAAAGCAGCCAGTATTTACTCTGCATAGAAACAAAATAAACCACCCAAATATAACTCTGTCTGCACATGTTATATCTTTCCAACCTGCAGTGCACAGGGTTTTGCCCATTAGAGAAAGATTTTGCTGCTGCGATCAGGTCTGAATTAAGCCCTAAGTACAGATCACTGGGCTACTCCACTAGTAACATTTCCCTCGCTAGAATGCACTCCATTTACTACAACTGTCTGTTTCCTATCCTGCAACCAGGTTCTCATCCATTTAACCGTTTTGTTATCCAATCCCACGCTTTCAAGTTTATTTAACAGTTTGCGATGTGGGACCATGTCAAATATCTTACTAAAGTCTGAACTCCCCCCCCCCCCCCGGGGGGTTGGCTGCATGGACACTGTGGGGGGTACTGGCTGCAGGGACACTATGGGGAGGTACTGGCTGCAGGGACACTGTGGGGGGGGAGGGTACTGGCTGCAGGGACACTGTGGGGGGGGGGGGGGGTACTGGCTGCAGGGACACTGTGTGGGGGAAGGATGGCTGTACGGACACCGTGGGGAGGGCTGGCTGCATGGACACCGTGGGGAGGGCTGACTGCATGGACACCGTGGGGAGGGCTGACTGCATGGACACCGTGGGGAGGGCTGACTGCATGGACACCGTGTGGAGGGCTGACTGCAGGGTTACTGTGCGGGCTGGCTGCGAGGTCACTGTGCGGGCTGGCTGCGAGGTCACTGTGCGGGCTGGCTGCGGGGTCACTGTGCGGGCTGGCTGCGGGGTCACTGTGCGGGCTGGCTGCGGGGTCACTGTGCGGGCTGGCTGCGGGGTCACTGTGGGATGCGGGACAAGCAATCAGCCTGTACCTGCCAAGGCCCCTAAAAATTTTTTTTAAAAAAGAGTGTACCAGGCCCCATGATTTCTGTTGCCGTTTCCGGTCCTGCTGGGGACACAGGTCTGCATTGCCCTGCTGGTAGGAGGGGGGTAGCCGGAGGTCTCAGCTTCCAGAGGTATGCTGACACAGCAGGGACGGATGTGAAAATATTATCAGGGGCTATATGCCATCTCAGGATGGCATACATTAACACCCCTAAGTTCCGAAAAAATAGGATTTTAATACCTACAGGTAAATCCTTTTCTCTTAGTCCGTAGAGGATGCTTCAATAACCATGGGGTATAGATGGGATCCGCAGGAGACATGGGCACACTATAAGACTTTGAATGGGTGTGAACTGGCTCCTCCCTCTATGCCCCTCCTCCAGACTCCAGTCATAGGAACTGTGCCCAGGGAGATAGACATTTCGAAGAAAAGGATTTATTTAATTATTTAAAACTAAGGCGAGATACATACCAGCTCACACCACTAACACGCCGTACTACATGGCATTCAACAACAACGCATGCAACGGCATGACCAACAACAGTCACAGACTGACTGAACTCCACGCAATATGAGCGTAACTATAACCAAACTGCAGATACAGCCCGCAGTGGGACGGGCGCCCAACATCCTCTACGGACTAAGAGAAAAGGATTTACTGGTAGGTATTAAAATACTATTTTCTCATATGTCCTAGAGGATGCTGGGGATGCTTCAAGAACCATGGGGTCTATACCAAAGCTCTAGAACGGGTGGGAGAGTGCGGATGACTCTGCAGCACCGATTGACCAAACAAGAGATCCTCCTCAGTCAGGGTATCAAACTTGTAAAACTTTGCAAAGGTGTTTGAACCCGACCAAGTAGCAGCTCGGCAAAGTTGTAACGCCGAGACTCCCCGGGCAGCCGCCCAGGATGAGCCCACCTTTCTGGTAGAATGGGCTTTCACCAATTTCGGTAACGGCAATCCTGCCGTAGAATGAGCCTGCTGAATCGTATTACAAATCCAGCGCGCAGTAGTCTGCTTAGAAGCAGGAGCCCCAAACCTTGTTGGGAGCCCACAGGACAAACAGAGCCTCTGTTTTCCTAATCTGCGCCGTTCTGGCGACATAGATCTTCAAAGCTCTGACCACATCGAGAGACTTTGACTCCGCCAAGGCGTCAGTAGCCACTGGCACCACAATTGGCTGGTTAACATGAAATTATGAAACCACTTTTGGCAGAAATTGCTGACGAGTTCTCAACTCCGCTCTATCAGCATGGATAATCAAATAGGGGCTTTTGTGAGACAAAGCCGCCAACTCAGACACTCGCCTTGCAGACGCCAAAGCCAACAACATGACCACTTTCCAAGTAAGGAATTTTAACTCAACCTTGCGCAAAGGTTCAAACCAATGTGATTGCAAAAATTGCAACACCACATTAAGGTCCCATGGTGCCACTGGGGGCACAAAGGGAGGTTGGATGTGCAGCACGCCTTTTACGAAGGTCTGAACTTCTGGAAGGGAGGCCAATTCTTTTTGAAAAAAGATCGACAATGCAGAAATCTGTACTTTAATAGAGCCTAACTTTAGGCCCGCATCCACACCTGCTTGTAGGAAATGGAGCAAACGCCCCAGGTGAAATTCTTCCGTAGGAGCCTTCTTGGATTCACACCAAGACACATATTTTCTCCAAATACGGTGGTAATGATTTGCCGTTACTTCTTTTCTAGCCTGAAGAAGTGTAGGAATGACTTCACTGGGAATACCCTTTCGGACTAGGATTTGACGTTCAACCGCCACGCCATCAAGCGCAGTCGCGGTAAGTCCTGATACACTCACGGCCCCTGTTGTAACAGGTCCTCCCGAAGAGGAAGAGGCCAGGGATCTTTCTTTTTGGCCAATCTGGACAACGAGGATCGCCTGAACCCTTGTTCTTCTTATAATTTTTATCACCTTTGGAATGAGTGGAAGTGGAGGGAACACATAGACCGACTGAAAACACCCACGGTGTCACTAGGGCATCCACCGCTATCGCCTGAGGGTCCCTTGACCAGGAACAATATCTCTGAAGTTTCTTGTTGAGGCGGGACGCCATCATGTCCACTTGAGGAACTCCCCAACGACTTGTCACTTCTGCAAAGACCTCTTGATGAAGACCCCACTCTCCTGGATGGAGATCGTGTCTGCTGAGGAAGTCTGCTTCCCAGTTGTCCACTCCTGGAATGAAGACCGCTGGCATGTCTTTCCGCCCAGCGAATAATCTTCGTGGCCTCGGCCATTGCCGCTCTGCTCTTTGTTCCGCCTTGGCGGTTTATGTACGACAATGCTGTCATGTTGTCTGACTGAATCAAGACCGGCAGACCTCGAAGAAAATGTTCTACTTGCAATATGCCGTTGTGGATGGCTCTTAATTCCAGAATGTTTGTTTATGTGTAGACAAGCTTCCTGGCTTGACCACTTTCCCTGAAAGTTTCTTCCCTGTGTGACTGCTCCCCAGCCTCGGAGGCTTGCATCCGTGGTCACCAGGATCCAATCCTGAATCCCGAACCTGCGCCCTCCAGAAGGTGAGAACTCTGCAGCCACCACAGAAGGGAAATTCTGGTCCTGGTAGATAGAATAATTTTCCGGTGCATGTCCAGGGGAGACCCGGACCACTGGTCCAGCAGGTTCCACTGAAACACCCTGGCATGGAACCTGCCATACGGAATGGCCTCGTAGGCCGCCACCATCTTCCCCAGCAACCGAGTGCAGTGAGGAACTGACACCTTTGCTGGATTTCGAATCTGTTTTTGCAGAGCTTTTTCCACTGGAAGAAAAACTCTCTGCAATTCTGTATCCAGAATCATACCCAGGAACGACAGCCGTGTCGTTGGATCCAACTGTGATTTTGGCAAATTTAGGAGCCAACCATGTTGTTGCAGATTCGTCAGTTAAAGAGCAACATTCTTACACAAATGCTCCTTGGACCTCGCCTTTATGAGGAGATCGTCCAAGTACGGGATAATTGTGATTCCCTGCTTGCGCAGGAGAACCATCATTTCCGCCATTACTTTGGTGAAAATCCTCTGAGCCGTGGACAGACCAAACCGCAACGTCTGAAATTGGTAATGACAATCCTGCACAGCAAATCTCAGGTAAGCCTGATGTGGAGGATATATGGGGACATGTAAGTAGGCATCTTTTATGTCGACCGACACCATAAAATCCCCCTCCTCCAGACTGGAGATCACTGCTCGTAGAGACTCCATCTTGAACTTGAATTTTTTTCAGAAAGAAATTGAGGGATTTTAGGTTTAGAATCGGTCTGACTGAGCCATCCGGCTTCGGGACCACGAACAGGCTCTAATAAAAACCTTCCTCCTGTTGAGACGGGGGTACCGTGATAATCACTTGATTTTGACACAACTTTAGTATCGCAGCGCTATCTATCTCCCTTTCTGGAAAAGAAGCTGGCAAGGCCGATTTGAAAAATCGGCGAGGGGGCACGTCTTGAAACTCTAACTTGTACCCTTGGGTTACTATGTCTACTATCCAAGGATCCAGGTCCGAGTGCACCCAGAGAATTTGAGACGTGCCCCCACTGGAGCTGACTCCCGCAGAGGAGCCCCAGCGTCATGCGGTGGATTTGGTAGAAGCCGGAGAGGACTTCTGCTCCTGGGAACTTGCCACAGCCTGTGACCTTTTTCCCCGTCCTCTCCCCCTCGCAGCAAGGAAGGAGGACCCACGTCCTTTTTTTTTAATTTATTGGGCCGAAAGGACTGCATCTGATAGTGAGGCGATTTCTTCTGCTGTGCAGGGACATAAGGTAAAAATGAAGACTTACCCGCGGTAGCCGTAGACACCAGGACAGTGAGGCCATCGCCAAACAAGACCCTACCGTTAAACGGAAGAGACTCCATCGCCTTCTTAGAGTCAGCATCAGCATTCCATTGATGTATCCACAACGCTCTCCTTGCTGAGACCGCCATGGCATTGGCCCTTGAACCCAAAAAGCCAATATCCCTTACAGCTTCTTTTAAATATGCTGCAGCGTCCCTGATGTGACCCAGAGTCAAAAGCACACTTTCCCTGTCTAGGGAATCTACCTCAGATGACAAGTTATCTGCCCACCTTTCAATAGCGCTACTCACCCATGCCGCAGCCACGGCAGGCCTGAGTAGCGACCCTGTAGTGATATTAATGGATTTAAGTGTAATTAATTTCCTGCTTACGATCTGCAGGATCCTTTAGGGCTGCCGTGTCAGGGGACGGAAGCGCCACCTTTTTGGATAGACGCGATAAAGCTTTGTCTACCGTGGGGACTGACTCCCACCTTTCCCTGTCCCCAGAGGGGAACGGATATGCCACTGGAATTCTTTTGGGAACCTGTATCTTTTTGTCAGGATTTTCCCAAGCCTTTTCAAAAAGAGCGTTCAGTTCATGAGAGGGAGGAAACGTTACCTCAGGTTTCTTTCCTTTAAATATACAGACCCTAGTATCAGGAACAGCAGGGTCCTCAGTAATATGTAGTACGTCTTTTATTGCCACAAACATGTACTGAATACTCTTAGCCAGCTTTGGATGTAATCTGGCATCACTATAGTAGACACTGGAATCAGAGTCCGTGTCGGTATCTGTATCTACTATCTGGGCAAATGCACGTTTCTGTGATCCATCTTCCATGGATTTCCTCCAAGTATGGTTCTTAGACTCAGATTTATCAAATCTCTTAGTCAACTTAGTTACGTTTGCGTTTAAAACACTCAACATATTCACCCAATCATCCATCGGCGGTGCCGACACGGTCACTCTCACAATATTTTCTGTCCCCACTCCAACCTCCTCCTGGGAAGAGTATTCAGCCTCAGACATGTCGACACACACGTACCGACACCCACAACCACACTGGGTCTATATGAGACAGACCAACAATAAAGCCTGCAATGGGGACACAGAGAGAGTTCTGCCAGCTCACATCCAGCGCCTATCCCGGTACTGAGGCCAGTAAAATGACTGCCCAGACCTGTTAGCGCTTTATATATAAACAAATCAGTACCAAAACATTTGTGGCCCCCCCACCCCCTTTTCACCCTGTTACTTGTACGGCAGTGCGGAGGACAGGGCCAGCGTCTCTGCAGCTTCTGAGGAGAGAAAATAGCGCTGGTCAGAGCTGTGTGGGCTAAGCTCCGCCCACTACATGGCGCACTTCAGTTCCGCTTAAATCTATGTTTATACTGGCGGGGTCCCTTAACTAGTGCCCGGGGCACTGTTATAACTCATGACAGTCTGATTTGAGGTCTCATGCTGCGCAGGGCGCCCCCCCTGCTCCCTGCCGTGCTGTGGTATGTGTGGGAGCATGGCGCGCTGCGCGCCCGCTGCGCGGTACCTCTTCTGCCGTCACTGAAGTCTTCTGATCTTCTCATACTCACCCGGCTTCTATCTTACGGCTTTGTGAGGGGTTGTCGGCGCGGCTCCGGGAACAAGCAGCTAGGCGTACTGTAGTGATCGAACCCTCTGGAGCTAATGGTGTCCAGTAGCCTAAGAAACAGAGTCCTTGAACTCTTAAGAAGTAGGTCCGCTTCTCTCCCCTCACTCCCACGATGCATGGAGCCTGTAGTCAGCAGGTCTCCCTGAAAATAACAAACCTAAATAAAGTATTTTTCTGAGAAACTCTGGAGAGCTCCTCAGTGTGCATCCAGTCTCACTGGGCACAGAATCTAACTGGAGTCTGGAGGAGGGGCATAGAGGGAGGAGCCAGTTCACACCCATTCAAAGTCTTATAGTGTGCCCATGTCTCCTGCGGATCCCGTCTATACCCCATGGTTCTTGAAGCATCCCCAGCATCCTCTAGGACGTATGAGAAAACTTGATGAATAGCAGGGGCATAATTAAACCTTTGTAGGCCCCATAGCCACATTTTCAAAGGGCCCCTCCCATCGCTCTGAGAGAGCGATGGGGGGAGGGGGAGTTAGGGTTAAGCTACAAGTAGCAAAACAGTTTGTGTTAGCTTACTTGAATTTGTATGTGCCTCCTGCTTGTCTCCCCAACAGGGCCGTTTTTACAGGCGTGCGTGCCGTGCATTTGCACGGGGCGCCCGCCGCGGATCCTGCTAGCAAGCGGCTGCCTTCACACTCCTGTCTCCCCCCGCCCCTCTGTTTTACTCCGCTCACTGGGCGGAGTTATGCATTGACGCGTTTGCGCTGTGACGTCATGACGTATTGACGCCATGACATCACACGCCGGGGTTTGACTATAAAATGTTAGACTCCACAGAGGAGTGGGTGGGCGCCATTTTAGAAGTGACAAGTGTGTCACTTAAGTTAGGAGCAGAGCGGCTCGGGCAGCTGACGGAGCGGAGGACGAGAAACGGTGGCCCTGCGGAGGATTCTGTCACTCACTGTAGCTGGAGGCAGGCAGGTTTTCAAAGGCAGCGTCACGGGCCGCGGCGGTGTTAGGGGCTGTGAGTGACGAACAGGCTGCAGCACTCACACAGTCAGTGACCCACCGACCGGACTGCACAGACTTTTCTGCAGCCAGCAGTCTCTCAGTCACAATCAGACTGCTGGCTTGCTGTGGCAATTTTCTGGATATAGGTAAATGTAGGCTATGGGTGGGAGCCTGCAATTACCCCCCCCCCCCTTTCTTTTGTGTGTGTTTGTGGGGGGGGGGGGGGCAAAAGTGCAGGCTCCCATCTATAGCCTACATCCTCTAATTCATCTTATTTTTAAATGGTGCCATTTCAATGTCATCACCCCCCCTCCTACCTCCTTCCCTTTTTTTTTTTTTTTTTTATTAAAGGGTGTTGTGCAAGGGAGCCTGTAGTGTCACCTTATTTTATTTAAGGGGTGGGGGTGTGGGGTTGTTTGATATATGCAGCCATTGCTGCTGCTTGGAATTTTTTGTTTATTTATTATTCCAGGGTAGAAGAAGAATATGTTTGGAATGCATTCCAGTGCCGTTTCTTGTGGCGGGCGAGCCGTGCAACCGCACAGGGCGCCCGCCGCGGCACTTTGCGGGTCCCTGAGTACCCCCTCCTACCTCTCCCCGAATACTCCTGCTCGGGGGGTGGAGTTTCGCGGAATGACGTGGTTGCGTCGTGACGTCACGAAATCCCGCCCCCTCCCCCCAGCAGGAGTACCCGGGAAGAAGAGGGGGAGCGAAGCTGAAAAGAGGAGGTGCCGGCGGCCGGCGCGAGGAAGGAGCGGGAAGAGCCTCTTGATATGCAAGTTGTATATCTCTCCGCCCTCCCTCTACCTTCCCCCCCCCCCACTTGACACTTGCCTGCCACACTGTATAGAATGGGTACACTTGCCTGCCGTGCTATGTAAAATGGGGACACTTGCCTGCTGTACTGTGTAAAATGGGGACACTTGCCTGCTGTACTGTGTAAAATGGGGACACGTGCCTGCCGTACTGTGTAAAATGGGGACTCTCGCCTGCCGTACTGTGTAAAATGGGGACTCTCGCCTGCCGTACTGTGTAAAATGGGGACTTGCCTGCTGCAATGTGTAAAATGGGGGCACGTGCCTGCCGCAATGTGTAAAATGGGGGCACGTGCCTGCCGCAATGTGTAAAATGGGGGCACGTGCCTGCCGCAATGTGTAAAATGGGGGCACGTGCCTGCCGCAATGTGTAAAATGGGGACACGTGCCTGCCGTACTGTGAAAAATGGGGATTATTTTTTTCCCCCTGTGGTGGCCGTGATGAGATCAGATGAGACCACGCCCATTTTAATGAAGCCACGCCCATTTTAACGAGGCCTCGACCCCTTGTCGGGAGCGCGCGCATTCGGCGTGCGCATACTTTTACTTTTTAGATGTATATGGGGGGTGCATTTTTCTTTATGTGAATGGGGGGGGGCGCATTTTTAAATCTCGCACTGGGAGCCAAATTGGCTAGAAACGGCCCTGCTCCCCAAGTGTGCTATGCCTCTGCTGCCTTAGGTACCAGTATAATCTCACAGCCCTCACCCAATCACCAGTCACACCTAACCAGCACATGACAGCAGGTGACAGGCAACTAGGTTAGGAGGGACACTTTTTTTTGCCAGTGTGGAGTCAGATGTCACACACAGGGAAACCGGTACTCTCAGATGCCGTAGAAGTCCCAGCCAGCCTCTGTACTGGAGATAGACAGTGCATCAGTGTGTTAACGTTGCTGGGAGAGGGCACAGAGCTCTGGCTGTCTCACACACACACACACACACACACACACAATACTGGCCGCCCCTACCTTGACAATTTCGACTTCCATGAGGCCTTCTCCAAACATCAAATGTTTGATTGCTTGTCTCCCGGCCCCCAAGGGGCATGGCTTCAAGGACTGTGGGCATGGCCTCGTGATAGCTCCTGCTGATGTCACCAAAGGAGGCGTGGCCTCACAGGAAGACCCCCAGGACCCAATTTCTTGTGACTGTACTAGACAGAGTGCTGCAGCATGACTGGGTTCAGGGGAGCGGTGGGGCCCTGCAGGCTCCGTAGCAGCCACATCCCCTGCACCTTTGGTAGTTACGCCACTGATGATTGGCCCTGACACCTAATTTATACAAAAGTATGAATAGACCCCACAGTGAGAGAAAGAGAAGAGAGAGAGAGAGAGAGAGAGAGAGGACAAGAAAGGGAGACAAGGGGGAAAGAGTAACAAGGAATAGAGAAAGTGAATAGAGAGATAAAGAGAGAAGCACCCATTTATCAACCAATATTTGCGGTTATTTCCCCAAAAACATTTGTTTTTGGTGGTTAGCCCCAAATTGTAAGTATCAACAGAATGTATGAAGGAGGGATCCCTCCATTCCAGATGGCAGCCACATCCCCCATAAGTTTCTATAGGGAGTGCGATGCTGCCAGATTTATCAATATCCGGAATGCAAAGCATTCTCGATATTAGCCCCCATGGCTACCGCCATCTTCAGATAGCAGTAGGCAGTTGTAGCCTATGAGCTACAGATCGCAGCTCTGTTTCCGGCAGGGTTCCTCAGGAGAGAGAAAGATCGAGAAAGGAGAGAGAGAAAAAAAGTTAGGAGAAGCAGAGGAGAGAGAGAGAGAGGCGGGGGTAGTGAGTAAAAACCAGCACCTTACTCATCTTCCCTATGTGACACTTAGTAAGTTTACAGGGGCACTTACAGTAAATCGCTGATGAAAGAGAGCGGCTGGTTCCTGTTTCAAATACAGAGATGTGAAGCTGGGGGATGGGGAGGGAGGGTGTGTGCTTCTTAAGTCCCCCTAACCACATAAACATGTAGATATAGAGAAACTAATAGCTAAATGAAGACAGAAGTAGAACAAATACCACAGCTTTCTAAATAACGTGCTGAAAGCTTGTTAAATATGTCTTTTCAAAACTCTCATAGTAATAAGGTGGGAGCTGTCTGTGGTAGAAGTCCACACTATAGAGCAAATCTATAGATTATGTTATGAATTTAGCTAGAACATCTCTTTCACAATTCACAAAAAGGTTGTAGTTCTCATACTAATTACAAGCAAGCACCTTGTGCCTGCTCTGCATTATGCCATCTTACTGCACGTTCTTCCAGCAGGGTCTCATTCAATTCCTAGATTGCAAGCTAATAAATTATGTAAGGTCTTAAGGTGCATACACACGGTGAGATTTTGGCTATCTTCGATTTTGACTATGCGATATTGACTATGTGTGCTTGCTATAAGGGCTATGGGGGTCATTCCGACCCGATCGCATGCTGCACTTCTTCCCAGCGGTACAATCGGGTCGGAACTGCACATGCGCGGCGTTGCCGGAAGCGAGGAAAGCGGTTGCAGCGGCGACCGCAAGAAGATTGACAGGAGGAAGGCGTGTCAGGGCGTCAACTGACCGTTTTCCGGGAGTGGTCCAGCGAACGCAGGCGTGTCCAGGCGTTTTGAGGGCGGATGTCTGACGTCAAATCCGGGACCTGCATCGCTGGATCCGTCGCAAATGGTAAGTAGGTCTAGGGCTGGTCTTGTTTTACGTGAAACTTTAGCACAGCAGGTATGCACAAGCGTTCGCAGCCCTGCTATGCTAAAATACACTCCCCCATAGGCGGCTTCAGGTTGATCGCATGAGCAGAAAAAAGTTGCTTCATGCGATCAACTCGGAATGACCCCTATCTGCGATTTTCACTAAGTGACAATTTTGAGTAAACTTTGTGCAGGCAAGTCAGTTTTGACTATCTAGTACTAGTCTATCTAGCCTTGCGAAACCGACCCCGTGGGACCGCGCATTGGTATTGCATCGGTATTGCAAGGTGACTAACAGCTTGCGATTTGCACTAACTTGCCTTGCAATTTTTACTATATAGTCAAAATCACAAGGTACTATCGCACCGTGTGTACACACCTTTGGATTTTAGTGTCCTTTGGGCTACTATTTCCCTAACTATAACTTAACACATTTACAACATTATTAACCTATCTATAAAGTGCTAAAAGACAGGGGCAACACATATGCTTGTGTGGGCAAGTCTATGTAACAAGTACTAAAAAACAATTTGTGTTCCCTAATGCACACTGAGTGAGTAATAATACTACATAATAATCAGATAATACAGAGATCTTAGTTGCGTATATATCTGCAGATATAGGGTTAAGCCCCCAGGCCGATCGACAAGGCTTCTCCGTCACTGGGGGTCCCTAATACTAGGTATGAGTCCAGGGTGCAGGACCCCATCATGCCGGCACAGGTCGGCTACCCCAGGTCAGCACACAGGTGAAAATTAATGAGGGTTAATAAAAAGCACAGAAGTGCTATATAAGTGAAGTGTGATTAAAGTACAAAAATATATACAAAGTGATAGGGAAAATCATGAGTGTTAATAAAGTGTTAAGGTTAATTTTCACCTGTGTGCTGACCTGGGGTAGCCGGCCTGTGCCAGGATGATGGGGTCCTGCACCCCGGAGCCATACCTAGTATTAGGGACCCCCCAGTGACGGAGAAGTCTTGTCGATCGGCCTGGGGGCTTAACCCTATATCTGCAGATATACGCAACTAAGATCTCCGTATTATCTGATTATTATGTAGTATTATTTATTACTCACTCAGTGTGCATTAGGGAACACAAATTGTTTTTTCTTACACAGAATTACCCCTCCCTTTTAGCACCTGACTGATATTACATCTGATTGAGCAGCTTTCCTATATTTATGTAACAAGTACCACAGAAGTCACCGCTGGGGCAGGGGGGGAATCGTCCCAATACAAACAATATCCTGGAACAATGAGCTGGAACCAATTATAATATCATCTCTATAGCAAATAGGCAGCAGACTAAATCAGAATGTACGAAAATTAAGAGAATTCCAAAATTCAAAAAATGCACAGTACGGTTCCAAGATTAGAAAAAAATATAATACTAGAAATCAGCAGTTCCTTTGTTATTGCGCTTATACCATCTAACAGCCTCTGCCAGCTACACTAAGAATACGTGGAATTATTTTTAGAAGTGTATTTAACAATGATCTTAGCAGTTGTGAACAGTTATATCTCACTTGTTATACAAACAGGCTGATAGGGGCCGGAGCTGACATCACACTCCTCCCTGAAAACTCTTTGAAACGCGTGCGTTTTTCCTGACACTCCCAGAAAACGGGCAGTTACCACCCACAAACGTCCCATTCCTGTCAATCAACCTGCGTTCGCCTAGCAATAAAAAAAAAACAGGATTTTTTTCACGGATTGGCATCACGTCTGCGCATTACAATCCGTATGCAAGCGCAGTCCTTCGATAATCGGCCATTGTGCGAATTTACAGAACAGTGATCAGGTCTGAATTAGGCCCAAAGTTCTAAAACACACAGTAATAAACACACAACCCCCCACCAACCAGGGAACAGTTTTTTCCATCACATCACTAGTAATACCCAACACTAATAAACTGCCCCCTCCCCCTAACCTTCAAGTAACATTAATACACTACCTGGAGGTCGGTGCCTCCGTCAGCTTTGTGGCGTGACATAACATCTGTTCGAGAGTTATTATGAAATGTATGCATTATAAAGAACAATGTACCAGCACCTCTTATCAAGTATTATGTATACTAGTACTCTAATTGGATTAATGTGACCTATATAAATCACCAAGCCTACGGCCTCATATATACAGTCAGAGAACTCAAAAAGATTCCATAGATGATTCCCAAATACATCATTATTAAATAGAATGCATACAATATATGTTATTGTAAATGTAGCAGTACTGTGTACAGAAGGGCTGGTCTCTGCACATTGAAGCCTGTTTTAAACATTATCTCTGCCCAGCCTCTATGGGAGGATGCGAGGTGTGTGGTATCCTGTATCACCCTCCCCTCCTCTGTCACCAGCAAGTCTCATTCAGACAGCAGTTTCCATTCAACATGTGTGACATGGGTCAGCTGAGGTCCTGGAATCTCTAGGGACCACTGAATCCAATTCCTGCACCTGCAGGTGATGGGAGCCAAGCTGTGAAAAACCTTAAGGTAAGTGCAAATGATTATTTCAAAACCTGACACCAAGACTTAATGATAGGAAGTACAAAAAAAAGCAAATGACAGTTAAATGGTTTCGATCCCGACAGATAGTATATTAACTACGTTCCGGTTTCACTGACCTGTTCATTAGTAATTGATAAACTTTTATAAAACTATTCATCCCCATTAAGTTAATTTAAAATAAACAATCATTAATATCTTTTATGGAGTACAGATTTTATGCTGGCACGGGGGGGGGGGGGGTAATGGGTTCCTGATCTTATGCCCTTTCTGTTCTGCCCTATAACTAGAGATGCAGGACCCACACTGCCCACTGCCCCACAGTGTGACGTTTTTAGACATCCTGTTCTGTGATCCTCTTTACCACAAGGCTTCGTCATTCATAAGAATCTGTTGCGTGATGATACCCTGAGTCAGTAGTGGTCTATGACTGACAGGAATTGGATTGAGGAAAGTACACCAGATTTATCCTGCGTGGTTACTTTTTAGCAACACAGAAGAGTGCTGCGTTAATGAGCCGCATGTGACAAGAGCTTAAAAGGGCAGGAAGCAAATAAGCAGTAAGCTAAGGGTTCTGTACAGAGATCACACAAAGTTATACATAGAAAAGTTATATTAAAGTTAGTCTATAAAAAAAAAAAAACATTCGTAAACAACCAAAGTGTCCCAGCATACACTTCTATTTGGCAGTGTGTGCACATTCAGCAGAGGTGGCCCAATGTTTATTTCAATTACAGTGCCAATGCTGCAGGGGTGCAATAATGTGAACGTCAAGTGTTAGTGTAATCAGAAATCAGGATATGGACTTGTGGTAAGCAAGAGCCTGACATAGGACAGATCTCTCCAGCTGCATCCTAGTGGCATGCACCACAGTCACAAATGCATCGCGATTGTGTCCGGACAGAGTTGTAGTTGTGATTTCAGATGCATGCATGGATAACTGTATGGAAAATGTAGAGGGCGTTCCAGAGTGGTGACAAGGAGGTGGCTTAGCGCATGCACGGATATGGTCTATCTTGTGGCATGCTATGGGAGTTATACAGGCGTGTCGGTGAAATTGTTGCCTACACAGATGTTCAGCCGATTACATAGGAGGCTAAACTCGGAAAGAGCAGTTTCTTCGTCCATCGGGCTGTTGCAAGTTTTGATGGTGCTATAGATGTTGCATCTGAAGATACACCATTCGGTATTACAGTGTGTACATACGTTAAAAGTGGACGTCTCAGTCACTGCACATTAATAAACACCATGGAAGGACTTGTAGCAGCATTTGCATAAAGTCGTAGACTGGCGACCGCCAGCTGATGCAGCCGCTTCTATGTCCACTTCTGAATCAGCCCCATAGTGTACAATCTAATGCAGAGGTTCTCAAACTCGGTCCTCGGGGGCCAACACAGAGCATGTTTTGCAGGTCTCCTCACAGAATCGCAAGTGAAATAATTAGCTCCACCTGTGGACCTTTTAAAATGTCAGTGAGAAATTAATACACCTGTGCACCTGCTGGGTTACCTGCAAAACATGCACTGTGTGGGCTCCCGAGGACCGAGTTTGAGAACCTCTGATCTAATGGATAAAAGACTGGTTATATGTGCTGATGGCACTGTGGGAGGAAGTGTGCTGTAGTGGTTAATGTGTTGACACTCAGTCAAATAAACATCTGTGGATTAAATTGTGTATATGTCTAATTTAACACCCCAGTTTAGTAGCTCATTTGTTTGTTGTGAAAACATTGGTTTTACAAACTAAATAATGTGTCTGTCATCAGATTACAGAGGTTTGTATTTTTTATCCATGAATCTCCATGATAAAATCTAGAGATGAGCGGGTTCGGTTTCTTTGAATCCGAACCCGCACGAACTTCACTTTTTTTTCCACGGGTCCGAGCGACTCGGATCTTCCCGCCTTGCTCGGTTAACCCGAGCGCGCCCGAACGTCATCATGACGCTGTCGGATTCTCGCGAGGCTCGGATTCTATCGCGAGACTCGGATTCTATATAAGGAGCCGCGCGTCGCCGCCATTTTCACTCGTGCATTGAGATTGATAGGGAGAGGACGTGTCTGGCGTCCTCTCCATTAGAATAGAGATAGATTAGATAGAGAGAGAGAGATTGTGCAGAGTCGCAGACAGAGTTAGTTTACCACAGTCAGTGACCAGTGCAGTTGCTAGTTAACTTTTATTTAATATAATATATCCGTTCACTTCTCTCTGCTATATCCGTTCTCTGCCTGAAAAAAAAAACGATACACAGCACAGTCAGTCACACAGTGTGACTCAGTCTGTGTGCACTCAGCTCAGCCCAGTGTGCTGCACAGTCATCAATGTATAAATTAAAAGCTTATAATTAATTGTGGGGGAGACTGGGGAGCACTGCAGGTTGTTAGCAGGAGCCAGGAGTACAATTATATTAATTAACAGTGCACACTTTTGCTGCAGGAGTGGTGACCAGTGCCTGACCACCAGTATAGTATTGTTGTATACTACTAATATCTCTTTAAATATCAACCAGTCTATATTAGCAGCAGACACAGTACAGTGCGGTAGTTCACGGCTGTGGCTACCTCTGTGTCGGCACACGGCAGGCAGTCCGTCCGACCAGAATTGTATTATTTATTATTATATACCTACCACCTAACCGTGGTTTTTTTTTCATTCTTTATACCGTCATAGTGTCATCCTAATTGTTACGAGTATACTACTATCTCTTTATCAACCAGTGTACAGTGCGGTAGTTCACGGCTGTGGCTACCTCTGTGTCGGCACACGGCAGGCAGTCCGTCCGACCAGAATTGTATTATTTATTATTATATACCTACCACCTAACCGTGGTTTTTTTTTCATTCTTTATACCGTCATAGTGTCATCCTAATTGTTACGAGTATACTACTATCTCTTTATCAACCAGTGTACAGTGCGGTAGTTCACGGCTGTGGCTACCTCTGTGTCGGCACACGGCAGGCAGTCCGTCCGACCAGAATTGTATTATTTATTATTATATACCTACCACCTAACCGTGGTTTTTTTTTCATTCTTTATACCGTCATAGTGTCATCCTAATTGTTACGAGTATACTACTATCTCTTTATCAACCAGTGTACAGTGCGGTAGTTCACGGCTGTGGCTACCTCTGTGTCGGCACACGGCAGGCAGTCCGTCCGACCAGAATTGTATTATTTATTATTATATACCTACCACCTAACCGTGGTTTTTTTTTCATTCTTTATACCGTCATAGTGTCATCCTAATTGTTACGAGTATACTACTATCTCTTTATCAACCAGTGTACAGTGCGGTAGTTCACGGCTGTGGCTACCTCTGTGTCGGCACACGGCAGGCAGTCCGTCCGACCAGAATTGTATTATTTATTATTATATACCTACCACCTAACCGTGGTTTTTTTTTCATTCTTTATACCGTCATAGTGTCATCCTAATTGTTACGAGTATACTACTATCTCTTTATCAACCAGTGTACAGTGCGGTAGTTCACGGCTGTGGCTACCTCTGTGTCGGCAGTCGGCAGGCAGTCCGTCCATCCATAATTGTATTATTATTATAATATATACCACCTAACCGTGGTTTTTTTTTCATTCTTTATACCGTCATAGTGTCATCCTAATTGTTACGAGTATACTACTATCTCTTTATCAACCAGTGTACAGTGCGGTAGTTCACGGCTGTGGCTACCTCTGTGTCGGCAGTCGGCAGGCAGTCCGTCCATCCATAATTGTATTATTATTATAATATATACCACCTAACCGTGGTTTTTTTTTCATTCTTTATACCGTCGTCATAGTGTCATACTAGTTGTTACGAGTATACTACTATCTCTTTATCAACCAGTGTACAGTGCGGTAGTTCACGGCTGTGGCTACCTCTGTGTCGGCAGTCGGCAGGCAGTCCGTCCATCCATAATTGTATTATTATTATAATATATACCACCTAACCGTGGTTTTTTTTTCATTCTTTATACCGTCGTCATAGTGTCATACTAGTTGTTACGAGTATACTACTATCTCTTTATCAACCAGTGTACAGTGCGGTAGTTCACGGCTGTGGCTACCTCTGTGTCGGCAGTCGGCAGGCAGTCCGTCCATCCATAATTGTATTATTATTATAATATATACCACCTAACCGTGGTTTTTTTTGCATTCTTTATACCGTCGTCATAGTGTCATACTAGTTGTTACGAGTATACTACTATCTCTTTATCAACCAGTGTACAGTGCGGTAGTTCACGGCTGTGGCTACCTCTGTGTCGGCAGTCGGCAGGCAGTCCGTCCATCCATAATTGTATTATTATTATAATATATACCACCTAACCGTGGTTTTTTTTTTCATTCTTTATACCGTCGTCATAGTGTCATACTAGTTGTTACGAGTATACTACTATCTCTTTATCAACCAGTGTACAGTGCGGTAGTTCACGGCTGTGGCTACCTCTGTGTCGGCAGTCGGCAGGCAGTCCGTCCATCCATAATTGTATTATTATTATAATATATACCACCTAACCGTGGTTTTTTTTTCATTCTTTATACCGATGTCATAGTGTCATACTAGTTGTTACGAGTATACTACTATCTCTTTATCAACCAGTGTACAGTGCGGTAGTTCACGGCTGTGGCTACCTCTGTGTCGGCAGTCGGCAGGCAGTCCGTCCATCCATAATTGTATTATTATTATAATATATACCACCTAACCGTGGTTTTTTTTTCATTCTTTATACCGTCGTCATAGTGTCATACTAGTTGTTACGAGTATACTACTATCTCTTTATCAACCAGTGTACAGTGCGGTAGTTCACGGCTGTGGCTACCTCTGTGTCGGCAGTCGGCAGGCAGTCCGTCCATCCATAATTGTATTATTATTATAATATATACCACCTAACCGTGGTTTTTTTTTCATTCTTTATACCGTCGTCATAGTGTCATACTAGTTGTTACGAGTATACTACTATCTCTTTATCAACCAGTGTACAGTGCGGTAGTTCACGGCTGTGGCTACCTCTGTGTCGGCAGTCGGCAGGCAGTCCGTCCATCCATAATTGTATTATTATTATAATATATACCACCTAACCGTGGTTTTTTTATACCACCTAACCGTGGCAGTCCGTCCATAATTGTATACTAGTATCCAATCCATCCATCTCCATTGTTTACCTGAGGTGCCTTTTAGTTCTGCCTATAAAATATGGAGAACAAAAAAGTTGAGGTTCCAAAATTAGGGAAAGATCAAGATCCACTTCCACCTCGTGCTGAAGCTGCTGCCACTAGTCATGGCCGAGACGATGAAATGCCAGCAACGTCGTCTGCCAAGGCCGATGCCCAATGTCATAGTACAGAGCATGTCAAATCCAAAACACCAAATATCAGAAAAAAAAGGACTCCAAAACCTAAAATAAAATTGTCGGAGGAGAAGCGTAAACTTGCCAATATGCCATTTACCACACGGAGTGGCAAGGAACGGCTGAGGCCCTGGCCTATGTTCATGGCTAGTGGTTCAGCTTCACATGAGGATGGAAGCACTCAGCCTCTCGCTAGAAAACTGAAAAGACTCAAGCTGGCAAAAGCACCGCAAAGAACTGTGCGTTCTTTGAAATCCCAAATCCACAAGGAGAGTCCAATTGTGTCGTTTGCGATGCCTGACCTTCCCAACACTGGACGTGAAGAGCATGCGCCTTCCACTATTTGCATGCCCCCTGCAAGTGCTGGAAGGAGCACCCGCAGTCCAGTTCCTGATAGTCAGATTGAAGATGTCAGTGTTGAAGTACACCAGGATGAGGAGGATATGGGTGTTGCTGGCGCTGGGGAGGAAATTGACCAGGAGGATTCTGATGGTGAGGTGGTTTGTTTAAGTCAGGCACCCGGGGAGACACCTGTTGTCCGTGGGAGGAATATGGCCGTTGACATGCCAGGTGAAAATACCAAAAAAATCAGCTCTTCGGTGTGGAGGTATTTCACCAGAAATGTGGACAACAGGTGTCAAGCCGTGTGTTCCCTTTGTCAAGCTGTAATAAGTAGGGGTAAGGACGTTAACCACCTCGGAACATCCTCCCTTATACGTCACCTGCAGCGCATTCATAATAAGTCAGTGACAAGTTCAAAAACTTTGGGTGACAGCGGAAGCAGTCCACTGACCAGTAAATCCCTTCCTCTTGTAACCAAGCTCACGCAAACCACCCCACCAACTCCCTCAGTGTCAATTTCCTCCTTCCCCAGGAATGCCAATAGTCCTGCAGGCCATGTCACTGGCAAGTCTGACGAGTCCTTTCCTGCCTGGGATTCCTCCGATGCATCCTTGCGTGTAACGCCTACTGCTGCTGGCGCTGCTGTTGTTGCCGCTGGGAGTCGATGGTCATCCCAGAGGGGAAGTCGTAAGCCCACTTGTACTACTTCCAGTAAGCAATTGACTGTTCAACAGTCCTTTGCGAGGAAGATGAAATATCACAGCAGTCATCCTACTGCAAAGCGGATAACTGAGTCCTTGACAACTATGTTGGTGTTAGACGTGCGTCCGGTATCCGCCGTTAGTTCACAGGGAACTAGACAATTTATTGAGGCAGTGTGCCCCCGTTACCAAATACCATCTAGGTTCCACTTCTCTAGGCAGGCGATACCGAGAATGTACACGGACGTCAGAAAAAGACTCACCAGTGTCCTAAAAAATGCAGTTGTACCCAATGTCCACTTAACCACGGACATGTGGACAAGTGGAGCAGGGCAGGGTCAGGACTATATGACTGTGACAGCCCACTGGGTAGATGTATGGACTCCCGCCGCAAGAACAGCAGCGGCGGCACCAGTAGCAGCATCTCGCAAACGCCAACTCTTTCCTAGGCAGGCTACGCTTTGTATCACCGCTTTCCAGAATACGCACACAGCTGAAAACCTCTTACGGCAACTGAGGAAGATCATCGCGGAATGGCTTACCCCAATTGGACTCTCCTGTGGATTTGTGGCATCGGACAACGCCAGCAATATTGTGTGTGCATTAAATATGGGCAAATTCCAGCACGTCCCATGTTTTGCACATACCTTGAATTTGGTGGTGCAGAATTTTTTAAAAAACGACAGGGGCGTGCAAGAGATGCTGTCGGTGGCCAGAAAAATTGCGGGACACTTTCGGCGTACAGGCACCACGTACAGAAGACTGGAGCACCACCAAAAACTACTGAACCTGCCCTGCCATCATCTGAAGCAAGAAGTGGTAACGAGGTGGAATTCAACCCTCTATATGCTTCAGAGGTTGGAGGAGCAGCAAAAGGCCATTCAAGCCTATACAATTGAGCACGATATAGGAGATGGAATGCACCTGTCTCAAGTGCAGTGGAGAATGATTTCAACGTTGTGCAAGGTTCTGATGCCCTTTGAACTTGCCACACGTGAAGTCAGTTCAGACACTGCCAGCCTGAGTCAGGTCATTCCCCTCATCAGGCTTTTGCAGAAGAAGCTGGAGACATTGAAGGAGGAGCTAACACGGAGCGATTCCGCTAGGCATGTGGGACTTGTGGATGCAGCCCTTAATTCGCTTAACAAGGATTCACGGGTGGTCAATCTGTTGAAATCAGAGCACTACATTTTGGCCACCGTGCTCGATCCTAGATTTAAAGCCTACCTTGGATCTCTCTTTCCGGCAGACACAGGTCTGCTGGGGTTGAAAGACCTGCTGGTGACAAAATTGTCAAGTCAAGCGGAACGCGACCTGTCAACATCTCCTCCTTCACATTCTCCCGCAACTGGGGGTGCGAGGAAAAGGCTCAGAATTCCGAGCCCACCCGCTGGCGGTGATGCAGGGCAGTCTGGAGCGACTGCTGATGCTGACATCTGGTCCGGACTGAAGGACCTGACAACGATTACGGACATGTCGTCTACTGTCACTGCATATGATTCTCTCAACATTGATAGAATGGTGGAGGATTATATGAGTGACCGCATCCAAGTAGGCACGTCACACAGTCCGTACTTATACTGGCAGGAAAAAGAGGCAATTTGGAGGCCCTTGCACAAACTGGCTTTATTCTACCTAAGTTGCCCTCCCACAAGTGTGTACTCCGAAAGAGTGTTTAGTGCCGCCGCTCACCTTGTCAGCAATCGGCGTACGAGGTTACATCCAGAAAATGTGGAGAAGATGATGTTCATTAAAATGAATTATAATCAATTCCTCCGCGGAGACATTGACCAGCAGCAATTGCCTCCACAAAGTACACAGGGAGCTGAGATGGTGGATTCCAGTGGGGACGAATTGATAATCTGTGAGGAGGGGGATGTACACGGTGATATATCGGAGGGTGAAGATGAGGTGGACATCTTGCCTCTGTAGAGCCAGTTTGTGCAAGGAGAGATTAATTGCTTCTTTTTTGGGGGGGGTCCAAACCAACCCGTCATATCAGTCACAGTCGTGTGGCAGACCCTGTCACTGAAATGATGGGTTGGTTAAAGTGTGCATGTCCTGTTTTGTTTATACAACATAAGGGTGGGTGGGAGGGCCCAAGGATAATTCCATCTTGCACCTCTTTTTTCTTTTCTTTTTCTTTGCATCATGTGCTGATTGGGGAGGGTTTTTTGGAAGGGACATCCTGCGTGACACTGCAGTGCCACTCCTAGATGGGCCCGGTGTTTGTGTCGGCCACTAGGGTCGCTTATCTTACTCACACAGCGACCTCGGTGCAAATTTTAGGACTAAAAATAATATTGTGAGGTGTGATGTGTTCAGAATAGGCTGAAAATGAGTGTAAATTATGTTTTTTGAGGTTAATAATACTTTGGGATCAAAATTACCCCCAAATTCTATGATTTAAGCTGTTTTTTAGGGTTTTTTGAAAAAAACACCCGAATCCAAAACACACCCGAATCCGACAAAAATAATTCGGTGAGGTTTTGCCAAAACGCGTTCGAACCCAAAACACGGCCGCGGAACCGAACACAAAACCAAAACACAAAACCCGAAAAATTTCAGGCGCTCATCTCTAATAAAATCTCCATTACCATCTTTACTGAGATTGCCTACTCAACACTGATGGTGTTACAACTGTGACAGAAATCACATATACGGAGTATAATCCAACATACTTTACTTCCACCTCAGGCAGGATACAGCTTTACATGCAGGTTTTGCAGGTCATGTTTTACAGGCAGTTCTTAAATCAGCAGTATAACATTACAAGTTCTGGTAATTACAAACAGTGCTTATTCCAAATGGTTCCTAACGTAACCCCAGACTCTATCACCTGGCCACTCGCTAGCAACATTAGCAATGACCTACTGAACAAAACACATTTTTAAAGACAGTAAACAAGGTGGTGATTAGCCCAGTTGTGGCTTACCACAGACTCAGCTAAAACCTGGACTGGATTCCATCAGACCTGTTGCTTCAATCTTGCAAAAGCCTGCCATTCCACATTACCCTCATGTGGAAACATACTGTCCCTGCCACACTACATAAACAGTGCTAAAAATACATTTTCCCCAAAACAATTCAACAAAATTCTGCTGTCATTATAAGCAGAATCATAACTAGATATTTGAGGGTCCTATGTACATGCAGAAAACATTAACTCATCTCCTCCAGCTTCCCCTACAAATCAGTCAGTAGCTGCTCTTGTATTAACCAATAGAAAGCAGACTATGCTGCTCTCCAGTCACAAGCTTCCTTTAAGTTACTTTGGGGCCTATTTATCACCATCCGCATCCAGGATGCGGATTACAGGTGATAAAAATCACCCAAAATCGCACTGCGATAATTGATTACATCACAGGGATGTATCAGTTATCGCATGCAGGGACAGAGCCTGCGAATAAGCTCTGTCCCTGCGATGCCTCTTCGCAGCATCGGGGTATTTTTAGTAAAAAATACCCCTATGTCCTGCTGCACATGCGCTGCCCCCGCCGACACCCCCCACCCACCGTCGCGACTACCCCGAGCTCCGAGGACCCCCCCAGCAGGATAATATACTCACATGTCCAGGGAGCTGGTCCGCGCTGCTTCAGGAGGCTGCCGGGCGCCGGGTCCTTCTCCTGCACTGTGACCCCCGGTGCTGTAAACTGCACTGCTGTTTTGCAGCATCACTTTACTGGGGTCACATTGCAGCATATGGGGGACCCGGCGCCTGGCAGCACTCACCGGAGCAGCGGACACCGTCTCCCTGGACAGGTGAGTATGTTTTGTCTTTCTCTGCCAGGTGCACATCGCAGTGCTGCCCTGTGAACTCGCCAGCCTGAGCTGGCGAGATTATCACAAGGCACACTGCTGTATTTGTTCACCTTTTTTTTTAGTAAATCTGGTCAGATCGCATTTCCCATTATAAGTATGGGGAATGCGATGTGGCTTACTAAAAAAATAAAAATAAAAGTGAATTAAAGGGTTTAGAGCAGTTTTTCATGAAAACTGCTCCAAATGCCCTTTAATATACTGCTCAAAAAAATAAAGGGAACACTTAAACCACACAATGTAACTCCAAGTCAATCACACTTCTGTGAAATCAAACTGTCCACTTAGGAAGCAACACTGATTGACAATCAATTTCACATGCTGTTGTGCAAATGGAATAGACAACAGGTGGAAATTATAGGAAATTAGCAAGACACCCTTAATAAAGGAGTTGTTCTGCAGGTGGTGACCACAGACCCTCTACTCAGCTCCTATGCTTTCTGGCTGATGTTTTGGTCACTTTTGAAAGCTGGCGGTGCTTTCACTCTAGTGGTAGCATGAGATGGAGTCTACAACCCACACAAGTGGCTCAGGTAGTGCAGCTCATCCAGGATGACACATCAATGCGAGCTGTGGCAAGAAGGTTTGCTGTGTCTGTCAGCGTAGTGTCCAGAGCATGGAGGCACTACCAGGAGACAGGCCAGTACATCAGGAGACGTGGAGGAGGCCGTAGGAGGGCAACAACCCAGCAGCAGGACCGCTACCTCTTTGTGCAAGGAGGAACAGGAGGAGCACTGCCAGAGCCCTGCAGAATGACCTCCAGCAAGACACAAATGTGCATGTGTCTACTCAAATGATCAGAAACAGACTCCATGATGGTGGAATTAGGGCCCGACATCCACAGGTGGGGGTTGTGCTTACAGCCCAACACCGTGCAGGATGTTTGGCATTTGCCAGAGAACACCAAGATTGGCAAATTCGCCACTGGCGCCCTGTGCTCTTCACAGATGAAAGCAGGTTCTCACTGAGCACGTGTCAGACGTGACAGAGTCTGGAGACGCCAAGGAGAACGTTCTGCTGCCTGCAACATCCTCCAGCATGACCGGTTTGGCAGTGGGTCAGTAATGGTGTGGGGTGGGATTTCTTTGGGGGGCCGCACAGCCCTCCATGTGCTCGCCAGAGGTAGCCTGACTGCCATTAGGTACCGAGATGAGATCCTCAGACCCCTTGTGAGACCATATGCTGGTGCGGTTGGCCCTGGGTTCCTCCCAATGCAAGACAATGCTAGACCTCATGTGGCTGGAGTGTGTCAGCAGTTCCTGCAAGACGAAGGCATTGATGCTATGGACTGGCCCGCCCGTTCCCCAGACCTGAATCCAATTGAGCACATCTGGGAGATCATGTCTCGCTCCATCCACCAATGCCACGTTGCACCACAGACTGTCCAGGAGTTGGCGGATGCTTTAGTCCAGGTCTGGGAGGAGATCCCTCAGGAGACCATCCGCCACCTTATCAGAAGCATGCCCAGGCGTTGTAGGGAGGTCATACAGGCACGTGGAGGCCACACACACCACTGAGCCTCATTTTGACTTGTTTTAAGGACATTACATCAAAGTTGGATCAGCCTCTAGTGTGTTTTTCCACCTTAATTTTGAGTGTGACTCCAAATCCAGACCTCCATGGGTTAATAAATTTGATTTCCATTGATAATTTTTGTGTGATTTTGTTGTCAACACATTCAACTATGTAAAGAACAAAGTATTTAATAAGAATATTTAATTCATTCAGATCTAGGATGTGTTATTTTACTGTTCGCTTTATTTTTTTGAGCAGTGTACATTCAGGTGATACTAAAATAATGTGAAAAGGGTGTGAAAACACCCTTTTTCACAATATTTTAGTAAAAATAATGTTAATAAATAAGCCCCTAAGACAGCAGCCACATCCTATTCACACTGGGGGCTTCAATAAGACAGAGGAGGTCAGAAATTGTCTTCAACACCACTACTGCATACATGCCAACATTTAGAAAGCCCCTTTGAGAGAAACCTGGATGGGGCAACCATGTCAGAACGGCATGAAAAGAGGTCATCCTTCCACAAGCGTGTCATTGTGGCTCCGCCCCCTCCTGTTAAAACATGCAATTTGCTGCATTTTACAGGGGGCAAGACTACATTGATACAATTCAACATGAATGCTATATGTGGGTGACTGGACAACTCTTTAGAAGCCTAGGTGAGCCCCCTGATAGTCAGGACTCTCCTGGACATTCCAGGATTGTAAAAGGGGGTACACGGTCACGGAGAGATCAGTGCTTATTCTTAGCAATCTGACTTGATTTCTTAAAAGTTAAGCACTGATCTCTCCGTGTGTACCCTCCACATCGATAGCGATGCGCGGCCCCGTGCATCGCTTTCGCCGTTGCTAGATTGGCACGCAGGCTCAATCTAGTACATCGCTCATTTCACCCGCAGCCCCCCCCCCCCTTCTATCCCCCTCGCTCAGCACACATCGCGCTGTGCTGAGCGGGGGGAGAGATGTGTGCTGAGCGGTCTTTGTTAAGATCGCTCAGCGCACATCTCTTCCATCAGTACTGGCCTTTAACAAGCATGCACAGCTGCCGCCAGCGAGTGGATCTTATAGAAATCCAAAAAATATACAAAAAGAGCTTTGACATGGGGAGATATGGCCCCACACCAGCAATGGTCTTGTTGTAGTTGCACTACCTGCTACCATAGTACCAACCTCTAGGCTGTTTTAGCAGGGCGCCGCGCCCTGCCCAATTTTTAAAAGGCAAAACCCGCCCTGCCCCTTTTGCGGCACCCTGCTAGAACAGCCGCCCGCTTCCTGCCCTCCCAGCGTGTAAAGATCACGGCATCCATTCACGCTATGGGAGAGAGCTGGGGGAAGCCCAGCACCGACGGAGGTGCTGGGCACACCCCCAACAGTGACGCCGCCGGCCACAGACGCCCCGTACAACAACGTCAGTGGGTCGCACCGTCCACTAAAATGATGTTAGCGTGGCCATGCCCCCTAATTTACGTGGACGCGACCCCGTTTCGGGCGTGCGCGCAATATGCCCCCGGAGTCCAGCGCCCTGCCCTATTTCATTTCTAGAAGGAACACTAAACCCAGGTTTGCTTATATAACTTTACTTTCATATTTATATACTTGTTTACTTTAAAAATGTCTACTAAAACATGGTCTTTGATCACTTTTCAAACTTAGGTTGGGTACATACTTGGCGATATGCACCCGATATATCATCCGATCCGCTGGATATACGTCATCCAGTGTGTATTCAATATATCATAATGATGCGCGCTCCTGCGGGTTATTAATGATGTACAATATCTTTAGTCTTCAACTTGAAATATAAAGATATTGTACAAGACAGCATGCACCTGGACGTGGGTGCATGTCGTCACTGACGAGAAGCAAACAATATCGTTCAGTGTGTATGAATGTTATCGTTTGCGGGGGTATCTTGCACGATGTCACATCGACAAGTGTGTACCCAGCCTTAGTTTACTGGGTATTTGCATTTGCTAACATGACTGAAAGCAGATCTGCTTATCTGTGAATCATACAGATGTGTCCTCATACATCTAGCCTCAATACACCAAGCAGCACGAGATGCATGACGTGAGTAAGCCGCTAGGCCCTGTGCAACTCTCCTAACGTCAAGGGTATTTTTTCCTGAAAATGCATCTTAGTCACAACGCAATGCAACTAAGGCGCATGAGGAGACTGTGCTGATAAGTATACGGACTGAGCACAACAGAACTTGTATTGGAAAAAGCTGCGGCTACTACTTTGTGTACAGATTCAAAGGCGCACTTTCAGGAAAAAACATTTGCAAAAAAGATGCTCAATGCTAGGACATTCTAACGACGTGACTGGTTTGGTGCAAAAGTAGCAGAGATGTAAGAGGACACATCTATAGCTGCATTTTTTGTTGAATGGGTTTATTAAAGTGTAACCATCAACTAGACAGTGGAAACAGCAATTTTGTAGTGCAGTCTATGTAATTGGTTACTATGGCGGCATTCTGGTGGGCGGGATGCTGCTGTCGGGATACCGACAGCTGGCATTCCACCTGCCGGTAAATCGTACGTATTCCGTTTCTGGGTGGTGATGTCACATAGGGGCATATATATTAAACTATATTTACTGCATATCCACCAAAAACAGATGTTTTTGGATGGTACCTACACATTGGCCCTCATTCCGAGTTGATTGCTCGGTAATTTTCTTCGCATCGCAGTGAAATTCCGCTTAGTACGCATGCGCAATATTCGCACTGCGACTGCGCCAAGTAATTTTACAATGAAGATAGTATTTTTACTCACGGCTTTTTCTTCGCTCTGGCGAACGTAGTGTGATTGACAGGAAATGGGTGTTACTGGGCGGAAACACAGCGTTTTCGGGGCGTGTGGATAAAAACGCTACCGTTTCCGGAAAAAACGCAGGAGTGGCCGGAGAAACGGGGGAGTGTCTGGGCGAACGCTGGGTGTGTTTATGACGTCAAACCAGGAACGACAAGCACTGAACTGAACGCAGATGCCGAGTAAGTCTGAAGCTACTCTGAAACTGCTAAGTAGTTTGTAATCGCAATATTGCGAATACATCGGTCGCAATTTTAAGAAGCTAAGATACACTCCCAGTAGGCGTAGGCTTAGCGTGAGCAACTCTGCTAAATTCGCCTTGCGAGCGATCAACTCGGAATGAGGGCCATTGTTAGTATTTCTCTTATGTATCATGGAGGTGTAGCAGATATCTTCTCTATCTTCCATGCTCACTCTATTTTTGGCAGTAGACGCTAGGCTATGGGGACTGCTAGGCTGTCAGATTCACGTTTGTATTCCAGAGCTTAGCCGCTGTAGTCTATGGGCTACATGGTGCATAAATTACTGGGAGAGGGCTCCTCTGGAACCCACTCCAGCAATGGCCACCACACGTGTGGTCAGCAGATAGTGCATGTGTAGTAACGCGCGCAGAAGTCCTAAAACAGGAGTGAAACTATCTCTAACTCATTATTGATCTCTCTATCTAAATTAGTGATCATTTCACTTCTTACACCAGGACGGACAAAACTTAATTTTTTATTCCGATATAGAGCTGTTATAGCCAGGGAAATTGGAGTCCCAGCCTGGAAGCATGCCCCCTGCTGGCTTCATCCTGTGAGCGGTTGCTCTGTATCACTGATTACACATACACCAGAGCCAGACCCTGTAACAGATCTGAAACTATTCACCATACTCACCTCCCACAATCTCATTATCTATTGATGGCACGAATATCTCCTCTAGCCCCAAAGTGCTCTGTCTTGGAGTAATCCTTGATTCCTCCCTCTCCTTCAAACCACACATTCAGCACCTCTCACAGAGCTGCCATTTTCATCTCAAAAATATTTCCTGGATCAGACCCTTTCTCAACCAGGATGCCACTAAAACCCTCATCCACTATCTGGCATCCCTGACAAATGCCTCTTTCCACTTCAATCCTGCTACCTGGCTCATTTTCCTCGCCAAACGTACTACATCCAACTTACAAGACCTTCCTTGGCTCCCCTTCCCCTTTAGAATCAATTTAAAGCTTCTCACACTCACAAAGCCCTCACCTACTCTGACCTTATCTCCCATTACACTCCTTCCTACCTTGTTTGCTTAGCTAATGCACGTCGCCTCTCTTGCCCACTGATTACCACCTCCCTCCATTATTTTACATGTGCTGCTCACTTTCTATGGAATCCTCTACCTCTCCCCCTCAGACTCTCCACCTCTCTACAAAACTTCAAATGGGCTCTCAAAACCAACTTCTTCACCAAACCCAACCATTTCTCATCCTAACCCTCTGTGGCCCACTCTCACTGTCTACCCCATCTGTGTCACCCCTGTCTGTCTGCCCCTCCCCTTTAGAATGTAAGCGTTGACAGACTTTTCCATCTCTTGCTTAATCTTCTTTTCAATACTTCCTTTGATGGCACTAAATCCCTCTGTTTTCTGCCACTCTGATACTTATTTTAATGTCGTCTGCTGACACAGCTATGTTTATTTATAATGCCCTGTGCTTGTCCTATATTGTGTTGAATTGTAAGTCACTGTTTTCTTGTTTTGCTTATTTGTTTATGTACTCTGTAACTGGGTTCTGCAGATCCCATGTGGCGCCAAATAAATAAAGGATAATAATAATATAGATGCAAATAGCGGTGATAAGAAATTACAATTATCGGGTCTAAAACCCTATAATTCTATATTTCAGTATTAAAACAAAGCTGCTCAGTACTTGTTCGCTATGCATCAGCATTTTCCCTGCATTCAGAACATTTTTTGTGTATTCACCCCCTTGCATCGCAACGCAGTTTATTCCATGTGCAAATAGCTTCTTTTTTTAAGTTATTACAGAATAAGGCCCACAATGTGTTTGTAGCATACTTGCTTACTCTCCCAGATCAACCTGAAGGCTCCCGAAACTCGGGTGGTGCTCCTATATGCCTGGATTAGAGGGCAAGGCTCTTTGTTTACCCGTTATCCTTTTGTTTTAGGTTATTTTGTTTTATATATGAACCATTGTACGCTCGCCGCGCTTCAGGCTCGGTGTCTTGCTCCACTCCGCTTGCCACAGGTTACTATTCCAAATAGTTGGTGACATGGACCCAGAGGATTATGTGAAAGGTAACTAGATGCTACCACAGTAAACCTTCCTGCTATTAGAGCCAAATCACATTATTGCAACTGGGAAACAAGTGAGGAAAACAGAAGCACATCATCACAAATACAAATCCTGCTGAAAATAACCAATACATAACTACTTTACTGAATATTTAAAATAAATTAAATGCATATGGTATCTATTTCAATTCTACCAACTGTTAGGTACTGCCTTCATTAATGAACCCCTTTTTTAATCACAAGTTTGTTCACCTGCATGTGACTCAGCTTCGAAAATAGGGCAAAAGCCTGAAAAAAAACAAAGACAGGAAACCCAAATGAACCAAGTATTTGGGTTAAAACAGGTCAGTCTGCAGTCAGGCGAATAGGACGTGGACAGCTAGTAGCTATTAGCAGACAGAACTGCTGCATTGCAGAATTGCTGCACTCACATGATGAGGCTCACAGTCTGGCGTATGATTGGACCCACAGACTATTGCTCAGTAGACGACTTCCTGCAGGTCACATGAGACTGCAACTAATGCTATGCAGAATATTGATACACAGCACTGTTGCTGATATATCGTCGATTAATTTGATGGGTCTAGGCTCAAACAAATATTGAAAACAGTAGATTCTTTTTAAGAAGTGGTATTTCATAATACCAAATTCAATTAGAGCCTTATGGTAAAGATTGAGAAGAACTACAGAAGCATCCTACTCAAAAACCACCACATGAGAATAGGAATACGTTAAAATATATGCCTGAAGTGCCCAGATCCTGCCCCAATCAATCCAGGCACAACACCAAACCTCTAGCTAAAGTCAGGGCTGTAGATAAAAACAGCAGGACCAGGTGATATGAGACCAGGGAGGCATTTTTCCCCCAGCACAGCTGGCCCATGCACCTAAGACAAGCCTGGACAATTAGTACCCGCTACCTCCTTCTAGATGCCCCTGGCAGAAGTCACCCCATTGGGAGCAAGAGCAGTTTTAGATTATGTGGCAGGAGTTGATGAAGATACTATGGGGTATATGCAATTGCGGTCGAATTCCCGAAAATGTCGAAAAACTGGATATTTTCGCCCCCCAAAAAAATTCGACAATGCAATACAGTACTTTTCGCCAAAAAAACGGCCATTCCAAATTCGACTTTTTGAAATTCGACATTTGTCAAATTCGACATTTCTGCAATGGTACAAATGCGGCATTTCAACAAAAGTATATTCAATTGAAGATTGTAAATTCGACAACAGTGCTTTTAGACAGTAAATTCGTCATTTTCAATCCGCCACACTTTGCTGGCGGAATCTAATAAAAAAATTTAAAAACATGTTTATTTTTTTGTTTGTTTTTTATTGGTAATAGCATATCTATTTATATTAGAAGGGATTAGGTAGGTACTTGGTTTGTCTATTTAGGAGGCACAAGTATTATTTATATATTTTTTAAAATATTATTTATTTATTTATTTTTTAATGGAATGGTGTAAAAATCAGAAAAAACAAATGCGTGGGGTCCCCCCTCCTAAGCATAACCAGCCTCTGGCTCTTTGAGCCGGTCCTGGTTGCCAAAATACGGGGGGGAAAATGACAGGGGATCCCCCGTATTTTAACAACCAGCACCGGCTCTGCGCCTGGTCCTGGTGCAAAAAAAATACGGGGGACAAAAAGAGTAGGGGTCCCCCGTATTTTTTGTACCAGCACCGGGCTCCACTAGCTGGACAGATAATGCCACAGCCGGGGGTCACTTTTATACAGCGCCCTGCGGCCGTGGCATTAAATACCCAACTAGTCACCCCTGGCCGGGGTACCCTGGAGGAGTGGGGACCCCTTCAATCAAGGGGTCCCCCCCAGCCACCCAAGGGCCAGGGGTGAAGCCTGAGGCCGTGAAAGTATAACTTTATTACATACATGCCGACACATACTTACCTATGTTGACACGCCGACTCTGGCCTCGTCTCCAATGTCAACGTCCGGGGTACCTGAAAATAAAATTATACTCACCTGATCCAGTGTCCAGTTCTTTTATTATAATCCACGTACTTGGCAAAACAAAAAAACGCATTTACCCAAACCAGATGGACTGAAAGGGGACCCCCGAATGCAGAGACCCCCTGTGAGTACTGTCACAGAGGGTCCCTTCAGCCAATCAGGAAGCGCCACTTCGTGGCTCTCTCCTGATTGGCTGTATGCGCGTCGGAGCTGTCAGACGCGCATCGCACAGCTCCCTCCATTATCTTCAATGGTGGGAACTTTGCGGTCAGGTCACCCACGGTCAGCGGCTGACCGCGGGTAACCCCACCGCTGACCGCAAAGTGCCCACCATTGAAACTAATGGAGGGAGCTGTGAGATGCGCTGTCTGCCAGCTCAGACGCGCAAAGCCAATCAGGAGAGTGCCATGAAGTGGCGCTTCCTGATTGGCTGAAGGGACCTTTCTGTGACAGGAGTCACGGGGGGTCTCTGCATTCGGGTAAAGGGGTCCCATGTGTAAACATGGGACCCCTTTCAGTCCGTCTGGTTCGGGTAAATGCGTTTTTTTGTTTTGCCAAGTACGTGGATTACAATAAAAGAACCGGACACTGGATCAGGTGAGTATAATTTTATTTTCAGGTACCCCGGACGTCGACATTGGAGACGAGGCCAGAGTCGGCGTGTCAACATAGGTAAGTATGTGTGTCGGCATGTATGTAATAAAGTTATACTTTCACGGTGTGTGTGTCCTGTTTTTATTTGGGTATTTTTTTTGCAGTAGAACTACAGGTACCAGCGCCCCCCCCCCCCCCCCCGCATGCTGGTACTTGTGGTTCTCCAAGTACCGGCTTGCTGGGACTTGTAGTTCTTCTGGGGAAAAAAATATTCTTACATTTTCAACAAGGCTATCAGCCCCCCATCCGCAGCCCTTGGATGGGGGGGGAGGGGGGGACAGCCTCAGGCTTCACCCCTGGCCCTTGGGTGGCTGGGGGGGACCCCTTGATTGAAGGGGTCCCCACTCCTCCAGGGTACCCCGGCCAGGGGTGACTAGTTGGGTATTTAATGCCACGGCCGCAGGGCGCTGTATAAAAGTGACCCCCGGCTGTGGCATTATCTGTCCAGCTAGTGGAGCCCGGTGCTGGTACAAAAAAATGGGGGACCCCTACTCTTTGTCCCCCGTATTTTTTGCACCAGGACCAGGCGCAGAGCCCGGTGCTGGTTGTTAAAATACGGGGGATCCCCTGTCATTTTTTTCCCGTATTTTGGCAACCAGGACCGGCTCAAAGAGCCCGAGGCTGGTTATGCTTAGGAGGGGGGACCCCACGCAATTTTTTTCGGGTTTTTTCCCGTTTTTTAAACATTTTTAAAAATCGAATAAAAATCCGTCAAATCGCCCGTTTTTCGACAGCGGGACTGTCGAATTCGTTTTTTATTGAATATGTCGAATTCCGGCACCCACCTGCCGGAATTCGACGGTCGAATTGTGTCAAATTTAAAAACGGGCGAAAAAGTGCCGCAATTCGCCCGGAATTGCATATACCCCTATATCGTTAAAAGAAAATCTTATGGAACCATGTGCCACCTATATGACAAAACAGCTTCGCATCCCTTTCAAAGTTCTCCCAATTGACCTTAGAAGGGAACACTGCAGTCAGACTATTGGTAAATTAAAATTTGCAGGGTCCCCCCCCCCCCAAAAAAAAAACAAAACACAACAACAACCAATTTTCACGGGGTACCCACAAGTACCAAGTATTCCACAAATATATCAACAGGTAACCTCTATTGGAGATACACATGGTTCCTCTTACATCCTTGCTGCAGTCACACTAAACAGCTGTTCAAGTCGCGCCATGCTGTTTCGGGACTCGGTAGCGCCAAGCGTCTTTCTTTGTGTCTTTTGATGAAAAAAAAGTGTCTTATACGCAATGTAATGAAATAGAACACACGAGCAGCTTGTGCGGATTAAAATGATATGCAGCATGCCTATATTCTGTGTGTGCGACTGTATTTGCGTACAGATTGCTATGCTACAGTGCTTTCCTGGAAAACACTGTAATGTTTTATTTTGGATGCAGATAGAGCCACAAATCCATACAGAATATAGGCATGCCATATATCATTTTAATCAACACAAGCTGCTCGTGTGTCCTATTGCATTACATTGCGTCTGAGACACATTTTTTTTGCAGCAAAAGATGCAAAAACAACAACCAGCAGAGCGCTACAGAGTCACATGACACTCACGCATTATGTATGACGCTGTTTGTAGCGCATGGAGCAAGGCTGTAAGAGGACACATCTGTATCGGCTACATTTTTTTAATTAGTCGGGGTAGCTTCATGCCATCTCCATATGGCGCTAGTCGTTGTAGCCTATGGACTACACACTGCAAGATCTCACATGCACAGGAGTGCACCAACTCCCATAAGAGAAGTTAAGTGATCACATAACCATTTGCTTCACTTCTTACACATCACAGGGATGGGCTCCTATAGGAGTGATTATTAATACAATGATAAACATCTAAAAATTATAATTAATTCGGGTTGAGAACCCAAATGAATAAATATGTCCCTTAACTTTTGTGCCAATCCTAACAGTAACACATCTTTACATATTCTCTTTATTGCCTAGTTTACATTGTCATTCATTTACAAAATGCATGATATTCAAATAATACAGAACATTTAGATGACTATAATTCCTTAATGAATTGTGTATTGTTTTAGATTTCATATTAGCGGAATTCTGAAGAATGTAAAATATTATTTCTAGGCCGCAGTTGTTGAAGTACTGCTACACATGGAAGGGTTAATACATGCTATTGCAGCATTAAGTATCAGAATGCTACCACACACCAGGAAGTGTATAGAAGAGGAGGAAGTCAGAGTTTTGCAAAGTTTGTGTTTACAAAGTTTCCCTTCCACCTTTCTGGCCACTCTTTAAAAGGCACTGTTGTAGGAGAGGCAACTAGTTACATAAAGCTAAAGTGTTGCTAGAGATATGACTGATAAGCAAGAATTTACTTGAAAACAGCTGAGCTGTCCCTTATTGGATAAACGTTAAACTTGATCAAGGTTGTATATGTATTTAAAAACAAAAATAGGTATTAAGGAGGTATGATGCATTCATTTTACGGATATGCAGTTGTGGGCAAGGTGTCATTTATTTGCTAAATGCAGTTGTATAGGAAAAAAACAATAGCAATTGTCACTGCTCCTAGGTCTGTTGTATATTAGCAATAATTATCCAAAATTGTAAAAGGCTCTGCTATCCATTAGATCACAGGTTCTCAAACTCGGTCCTCAGGACCCCACACAGTGCATGTTTTGCAGGTCTCCTCACAGAATCGCAAGTGAAATAATTAGCTCCACCTGTGGGCTTTTTAAAATGCGTCAGTGAGTAATTAATACACCTGTGCACCTGCTGGGTTACCTGCAAAACATGAACTGTGTGGGGTCCTGAGGATCGAGTTTGAGAACCTATGCATTAGATCACAGGTTCTCAAACTCGGTCCTCAGGACACCACACAGTGCATGTTTTGCAGGTCTCCTCACAGAATCGCAAGTGAAATAATTAGTTCCACCTGTGGACCTTTTAAAATGTGTCAGTGAGTAATTAATACACCTGTGCACCTGCTGGGTTACCTGCAAAACATGAACTGTGTGGGGTCCTGAGGACCGAGTTTGAGAACCTATGCATTAGATCACAGGTTCTCAAACTCGGTCCTCAGGACACCACACAGTGCATGTTTTGCAGGTCTCCTCACAGAATCGCAAGTGAAATAATTAGTTCCACCTGTGGACCTTTTAAAATGTGTCAGTGAGTAATTAATACACCTGTGCACCTGCTGGGTTACCTGCAAAACATGTACTGTGTGGGGTCCTGAGGACCGAGTTTGAGAACCACTGCATTAGATGAATACAATCACACACAGGCTCAAATTATGTTACAAATGTTTTATATTATCACATAGTGGATACAATTGGTTTGCATTTTAATATTCATTCACATAAAAGAAACTGTTTTGTTACTAAAAATATACAAGCACATAATAAAATAATAAATCAGGTTAGTAAGGGCGCTCATGCAAGCAGGTCCATTAGTTAAGCATGTATAACAAAAACTGTGTGCCCTCCTCAACTAATTGAGGTTGTTAATGTCTCTCCTGCGTTTTGTTAATAACCTCAAACTGATTAATGTGGTCTCCGTTTGTAATGAATTTATCACAATCCTGAAGTCAATTGAGTCTGTCGATGAGTATGATAAGCACTAGCAGCATGCAGTTCTAAAGCCATAAAACATCAAATACAGTAGTTACCACTTTGCTGATCCCTTTGCGCATACCTCCCAACATGACCCTCTCCAGGAGGCACAGAATGCTCTGCTGCTGGACTTCCCTCTTAATTTATGATTGCCATCACCTGTGGTGAAACACCTTTCTTATACATTAACCTGTTCAGCACAGGTGCCAGCAATCATAAATTAAGAGGGAAGTCCAGCAGCAGAGATTTCTGTCCCTCCTGGAGATGGTCATGTTGGGAGGTATGCTTTGCGTACAAATGCAGTTATATATTTCATTCATCAAGTGTCACAAAGACAATAGAATTTGGATGCATAACAGGTACTCTATGTTTTTATTTTTATAACCAGATTTTAGCTATCACCAGCACAAGAGACACCTATATACCTAGGCAGAGGTTCCCAAACGCGGTCTTCTAGGCACCCCAACAGTCCAGGATTTAGGTACATCCATGGCTCGGCACAGATGGTTAAATCAAATTGACTGAGGTGCTAATTAAGTCACCTGTGGCCAAGCATGGATACATTTAAAACCCGGACCGTTGGGGTGCCTTGAGGACCGCGTTTGGGAACCTCTGACCTAGGCGGTAATTCAGATCTGATCATAGATGTGCTAAAACTGTGACGTCACGCAGCCGCTGCGGCCCGCCCCAGGAACAGTCCGGACACGCCTGCTTCAGAGTGCGATTGCTGCAGTTGCAGTGATCTCCTTTGAATTAGTCTAGACATTAATGTCATTCACCTGTGTATATTTATTATCCTTTATGTCATATCTAGACCTTAAGGTTAGTTGTATAATATTTCAATATTCGAGAATGTATAGGTCCTCTCTGAGACCATTTATGATCCAAAAATACAGTATATCCCTGAATTGTTTGTTAGACACACTTTCAAGTAGAATGTATTCAAAACTTGCCTCTTGTTCAGACTCTTGGGGGTCGATCCAATTAGCTGCAAAGGGTGCAATGTGCAGTTCCCGTGGCATTTCAACGCCGATAACGGCACCCGATCTCGCACCCTTTGCGGACTGAAATAAATCAGCCCCAATTCACATTTGTTCTGCCACAAAGTGCGGCCACTGACACGATGACTCGCACTCACGAGATCATTGCAGCTAATTAGATCCCTTAATTTTCTTAATGCCTTAATATAAAAGTTTTGATCAAATATATATTTGAACACTTTTAGAAATCATGGGCTACAGTATATTTACTAAACGGTGGGTTTTCAAAGTTGCCTATTTTTCTGCAGGATTTTTCATATGCCATTTTAAAGGTACATTTAATATTATTGCCTTTTTAAATCCTGCGAGCAAAACCACTGCAAATCACCAACTTTGGATACCTGCCGATTAGTATATATAGCTCCAAGGGACATACAAATACATGACTCTGCAGGAAATTAAAAAACAGTGATAACAAGGAAATAACTGGTGGGAGGAGCCATCAGTTACTGCAGGATTATACCAATCAGAACATTAGCATGTTCACAGCACTAGATTAAAATGAAGCTCATTGGCACATTCAAAGTAGGTCAAATCAGTCACATGGGGTGCAAGTGTCCATTGTAATGGCATGGAAATGCCACCAACGTCACCACCACCACCACTCAACACCCTTTTAGCAGTGCTTACTTATGCCACAAGGGGACTCGCTGGCAACTGAACTGACTGCAAAGAGCTATAGTAATTAGTAGCCAGAGCAATAGGTAACTCGTTAGACCAACCTGTAGCCAATGAACATTAAAAGGTCTACAAAACAAATATTAACAAAAGACAAATGTTTAACAAAATGTATTAAACACCTTTTTTATGAACTAAAGTTCATAAATACAAAAGTGTTTAGCACATTACTCCTTTACACACAGGAGGCAATTCCAGTTTCCGACTGGGGCAGGAAGGGCCCACCGGTGTCATGTAGCGGTAGGGGCCCATGTTTAGGGGTATGGCCGGCCACCACACTGTACAAAGTCCAATACTTGCAATTGCATGCACACCTGGGACAATCAACCTCAATAGATGATAGAAATCAGAGTCACTCCGAAGGAATCAAGGATAGTCTCTGGGAAATCTTATAAAAAAATATCCTCGTCTCATAAATCTTCAACTTGAGAAATCTTCTTTTCCTTTTGGTGGTGTGATCCTTATTTTTGCTATATGATCAACACGCCTGATACTGGATGTCCTGATCCTTCCAGTTCTAAACTCTGTAATCACATGTTCTTCATTACCTGCATTTGTGGTCTGGCCAATTCTGCATTACAGGCCCCTTTGGTAGGTATGTCTGAGAATCAGTGGAGGTCCTCACAGTAAGCAGTAGAAGGATTTGGGGTTCCTGATGAGCTCTTCTATAAAGTTGTGTGTGCTTGTTCGTGTCACATCACGTGTGACACAGGGACGGATCTAGACTTTTCTTTGGGGGGGGGGGGGGTTATTTATTCCTGACTCCTCCCCTACACTCATTACTCCTCCCACTTCCCATCCCAACTGTCCATGAATGCTCTAAAGAGCATATAAAGCATTGCCAGGCTGCACATGCACTTCTTATGTAGCACACACACACCGGGCACATGTAACTACTAACACACCGATCGGCAGGGACGGATCTAGACTTTTCTTTAGGGGGGGGCGGTTTACTGTTTAATCTTGACTCCTCCCTCTACAGTCCCAACTCCTCCCATCTGCAATACTAACTCCTCCTCTCTCAATTCTGACTGAACTTTTTGAGTGAGACTGAGATAGAGCTTTGTGATTGTTCTATGTACATGTGACTGTGTTATGGGGTAATTGTATTTATTAGCCCTAGTACCCACACACCAGCAAGTGAGGGGCAAATGCTCTGTAACCCTTGCTCTCCTGGCTCCTCTGTGCTGCTGTAGTATAAGTTGCAGCACATCGTTCTGCCTCAGGCTCTCCCCGGAGAGCTATCTTCTGCTCAAAAGTGGGCGTTGCTATGACTGTGTTAGGGGGGGCGGTCACCCCCTTCGCCCCCCCCCCCCTGCCGATGGGCAGCACACACTGCCCAAGGTGGGGGTGACGGCATGTGATGATGGCAAATGGGGCTAGGGGCCCCAGGGACATGGAGAATGGGGAGGGATGTCACTGCAGCCACACACCATCACTTGGCAGCAGCCCCCACCTCTGGCAGCCCTAGCAGCTCAGGGAGCCAGCCAGCATGACCCCCTTCCATGCCTGTGGGGCTGGCGTTGTTGCAGTGCGCAATGTATTGGTACGAGTAGCCAAATGCTGGGGAGGGGGATGCTGCTGCTACGAAGGATCCACCTTCAGGTTAGAGATGCTGGGCTGTGCTGGCTGCTGCAGGTGCTGACGACGGGGGAGTCAGGGGAGGAAGATGAGCGATGCCAGCAGAGGGATATCGCTGCTGCACTGGATTGCTGCCATCCAGAGCGGCTTACCCCCATCTCCCGGGGTGACTGGGCCCATAATGGAGGAGCCGCCAGCGCAGCGGGAACTGCTCATCCAGCTCGTTCTCCCCACTGTGTGCCAAAGACAGCTTGCCCCGCTACCTTGGGATCTTCCTCATGCCGTTGCTGGACCTGGTGGCTGTGGCTGACAATGTAGCCGCCGTCACCATCATGTAAGTTGGCGTGGCTATGACTGTTAGGGGGGTGCGTTCAAGATACCGAACAGCTCGCCGCTGCCAAAAGACTTCTCTATTGGCATTGGTTTGCCTAACCATTAGAGAGTGCATTGGGCCCTATATATATATATATATCTATATCCAAGAATTGCCCCGTCACTCCTCCAAAGCAGCTGGCTGTGGTGCCCTTCCTTGTGGACCGGCAGGCCCACCAATGTAAAACCAAAGAAATCAGGTGGCACTCGCAGACTTGTAGCTCCGTGAAGAAATTTATTTCACAATAAATTTCTTCACGGAGTGAAGGTTGTTTTCACTACAAGCTACAAGTCTGCGAGTGCCACCTGATTTCTTTGGTTATATATATATATATATATATATATATATATATATATATATATATATATATATATATATATATATATATATATATATTAGTCCATAGCAGCCGGCACTCAAAAACTTTAATCAGCAATGCGTCCCGTGCCAGTGAAAAACAGCATACACCCCTTCAAAACTCACGGCACTGGAGACAAATTTCAAATGCAGTAAACGGCTTGTATTTCTGAAATACAAGCCGTTTACTGCATTTGAAATTTGTCTCCAGTGCCGTGAGTTTTGAAGGGATATATATATATATATATATATATATAGTAAATTACTGCTAGTGCATGCATGATAATTTACCACATTAATAACAGCAATGCATTGTAGAGAATACACCTTAGTCCTGTGCGGTATAAAATAACATATGTATTAAGTTTAATTCAAGTACACGGTCTGAAACATGATCCTTATAAGAGGAGGGGGGCCCACAGGGGGTTTGCCCTGTCCCCCCGTGGGCCAGTCTGACCCTGGGCTATTCTATTATCCAGGGTGTACTCTGCAACTGTTGTGAAGGCACTTTGCGAGTATATATTCATACCCTCCAACTGTACCTTTTTGGCAGGTACAGTACCTTTTTTTATGGTCTGCACCGATTTTTGGCTCTGCAAACTTCCAATGAAAGTATAGGATAAGGGGCGTGGCCACACCCCCTTTACCCGTGGCCACACCTTTCCTAATTTGTACCTATTTTTATGTTTAAAATGTTGGAGAGTATGTATATTTATCCCATTATGCTCAGGAAAGATTGCTTACCTCCATGGGCATTAATGTGTGAAGCTAGGTATTGTGGAGAATTTAATTCAGATGTTAAATTCTTTTGTACTTTCCTTTATCAATCAAAAGCAGTATATTTCCAAATCCACTTCCTGCTAAGTGTTCCTGAGAAGGTCAGTGTTAGTGGACCCATTGTGGAAAAGCAGAAGTAATAGATATGACACAAGAAATTTGTATGTTGAGTACTGAAGGTAATAACAAAACATAATAACTGATTTGTCTATTCAAATAAGTGAAACACATTTAACACAAAGTTAGGCCTGATCATCGGATCTTTTTATTTTATTTTGTTAAGAAAGTAAAAGGGCCCCATACACTACAACGATATGTCTGGGGCGATTTCCCTTGACCTCTCCCGGGAGCTTCCCAGGAGTGGTTCCATACGATTTGGTACATTTTGCATGCGATATACTGCATCATGGCGGTCATTCTGAGTTGATCGCTAGCTGATTTAGTTTGCAGCGATCAGGCAAAAAAAACGGCACTTCTGCGCATGATGCGCAGTGCGCACACGCGACGTACTTTCACAAAAGCCGATGCAGTTTTACACAAGGTCTAGCGACGCTTTTCAGTCGCACTGTTGATCGGTGAGTGATTGACAGGAAGTGGGTGTTTCTGGGTGGTAACTGACCATTTTCGGGGAGTGTGCTGAAAAACGCATGCGTGCCAGATAAAAACGCAGGAGTGGCTGGCCGAACGCAGGGCGTGTTTGTGACGTCAAAACAGGAACTAAATAGTCTGAAGTGATCGCTAGCTAGGAGTAAGTCTCGAGCTACTCTGAAACTGCACAATCTTTTTTTGTGGCAGCGCTGCGATCCTTTCGTTTGCACTTCTGCTAAGCTAAGATACACTCCCAGAGGGCGGCAGCTTAGCGTTTGCACTGCTGTTAAAAGCAGCTAGCGAGCGAACAACTCGGAATGAGGGCCCTTATGCGAGCCCAGCCAAGCCTGCGGGAACCGACATATCACGAGTGCAGCACTAACGATCTAAGAGAGCCAATCCGACCCTCATCGGAACGCACATCGGATCGGATCGGAAACACATCCAAAATGCTCAATTTCACCCAATATATTGGCCCGAATGGCCAAAATTGGATGAAATCGGGCATTATCATTCTAGTATATGGGGCCCTTTATGCTTTCAAAAACAGTATAATGATGATTATTACCAAATGCCAAGACGACTGCAAATGGAAAAACATGTAAATAAGCCACCACGCAAACAAAAGAACATTAGACAGCAAACCCATTTAGTTAGACTACTTCTAGAAGGTGCTAGGTAAATGATATGCAGAACTTAATTGGTTGCTATGTGCAACATCTTCTATAAACCCACACCTTAGTAAATATAGCACCTAGTCTCTCAAAAAGGGATGCAGTCATAAATTGCAAGTGACAATATTATATCCATATAACTTTAATTGTGTATACAATAAAAGTTGTTTTAAACTTCATCCATCACATACATAAAGCATTAAGTGTGTGACTTTGCATACCTCTTTGTCAGTACATACTCTTGTGCGTATTGCATACTCAGCAGCATATCATTATAAGTATGATTGAATTAGGTGAAGAACATGAATTTAACCCTATCCCAAATGATTTTAGTAAAAAATAAATAAAAAAAAATAAATTTTTTCCAAACATCGAAGCATCGTTCGGGAACATATCGACCATCGGGAACATCGCTGCTTTCATTTTCAAAGCCGGGACATCCTCCAGGTATACAGGGTGGTCTGGGAGTGGCTTGGGTGGGTTAATTTACACTCCCCAGCGGCTGCCATTGTCTGCAGCCACTGGGGGTGGGGGATCCTGCCGTGCTGACTGATCAGCAGTGATCAGCAGCATGGCAATCAGTAGGGGAGAGTGCAGGGAGGCAGAGGGTCCCTCTGATAGCAGCAGCGGAAGGAAATTTATAGTACCACATTTCCCCATTATCTCACCTTATCGTATTGAAGTGATCATCTCTGATCTCTCTGCTGTGGTTGTTTCCACTCCACCTCCAGCTGACAATAAGCAAGTTCCAGATAATGGTCCTAATGGGCTATGAGATCAGGACACAGCGGGAGATTTATCAAAGCTTGGATAGAGATAAAGTAGAGAGAGAGAGAGAGAGAGAGAGAGAGAGAGAGTACCAACCAATCAGCTTCAGTCATGTTAACGGCTGTGTTTGAAAAATGGCAGCCAGGAGCAGATTAGTTAGTGCCCTCTCTCTCTCCAAGCTTTGCGAACGCTCCCCCTCGGTGTATACATTAGTGTCCCCATCTCATACCTACCAACTGTCCCGATTTTCCTGTTTTTTGGGAGACTGTCCCGCTGTCCCACCCACGGACCGCAGTGTTCTGCGGTGGGGTGTGGCAATTGGGAGGCCCCTGTCACTGCTGCAGCAGCGGTGAATAGAGGGGGAGGGGGCATGTCAGCAGCTCACAGAGCGCTGGGCATGCCCCCTCAGTGATGGATTCAGGGGGCGTGGCTCATGATTGCGGCACTCCCGCAAAGCCATGCCCCCTTTTCAAAGGTCAACACCCCCTGCGCTCTCCTCCCCTAACACACAGGACAGCAGCAGCTCTGTAAGCAGCAGGGGAAGGGGGGAGCTGTGAGGACATGTGTACGTGGCAGGGACGTGCGCACTGGGGGCATATCTAGCACTGCGGGGACATGTGTATCTGGCACTGGGGGCATATCTGGCACTGGGGGAATCTCTGTATCTGGCGCAGGGGGCATATCTGGCACTGGGGGGGGCATTTCTGTATCTGGCACTGGGGGCATCTCTATCTGGCACTGGGGGGCATTTCTGTATCTGGCACTGGGAGCATATCTGGCACTGTGGGGGCATATCTGGCACTGTGGGGGCATTTCTGTATATGGCACTGGGGGCATATCTGGCACTGGGTGACATGTGCATCTGGCACTGTGGGGACATGTGCATCTGGCACTGGGGGCATTTCTGTATCTGGCACTTGGGGCATATCTGGCACTGGGGGGGACATGTGTATCTGCACTGGGGGCATTTCTGTATCTGGCACTGGGAACATATCTGGCACAGGGGGCATCTCTGTATCTGGCACTGTGGGGCAATGTATATCTGGCACTGTGGGGCAACGTGTATCTGGCACTATTGGGGTCATGTGTATCTGCCTCCCCCCCATATGTGTATCACTCCCCCATTTTCATTAGCCACACCCATTTTTTGGGGGCACGCGCAGGACTTTGATAAATAGGTTACATTGATCACGTGGACAGTGTTGTTTTCTCATTGTTTTCTGTGGATATTAGGTTTCAAAATGGCGCAGAGTACACAAAGAAAGAAATCTACTTTGCATGTTACTGGGAAATACTGCTTCTGATTCACATGCAGTGCAACTGTGGACGTAAATTGAGAGTTGTACAGCCCACAGGTCCTTCGTTGTGTCTGCACACAGAGTCACAGAAGCAATTGGACATCCCTGGGTGGCCGTACAAAGTGGGCATCCCAGCCCTTACTTATACAGAGATGCTTGTACACTAGGAGAGATTTACTAGCATTAGCATAAAGTTACAGATGTGACTATGGCTAACAAATAAAAATAATCTCTGGGGTTCATTACTACAGCATATTACATGTTATCTTTTTTTTTTTGTTCTTTTTTTTTTTTAGAAGTCAAATACTGCAGCTCTGAAATCAGTATGTTGGGAGCATGACTATGACCCCCACCACATAAATTAAAATATTGGTGTATGTAATGAAGGTATGCGTTTCCACTGCTTGCGGCAGATGACTAATTCCCAATTTCCCCATGAACCTGGGCAAATGACCCAATCATGGTATGGCTACCTGATATTGTGACTGTCATGCCACAATGTGGATGGTTAGCCAGTATGTATTACACTACCTCAGTTTTATCATGCCTTAATAGCAAAACTATGGCACGGCATGCTGGGAACATAGGCGTGCACAGGCACCCCCTAATGTCTGCCCCCCCACACACACACGCCACACCTGCTACAGCATAGTTAATGATGATTGCCGCGGTTCACGCTGAGCCCAACCTGCTTCTTCTCACTGTGCCTCACCCCCTGCCGCGCCCGCCTCCCGCCGTGGGCTCTGTACAGTATGCACAGCAAGTGTATAGTGGCTGCACAGAGAGGACTCACGTCAAGCTCTGCCTCTTGATGTGACGTATTGATGTCACACGGCGCTCCCTCCCTTCCCACCCAGCTGCACTCTCCTCCCGTCTGCACTCTAAGTTGACATGTGCCCTACCACTGCCGTCCCGCCAACGCCGCAGGCCCAGCTCAGGCAGCATTCCTCTCATGAGGACTCGGTGCCGCTGCTGGAGTGGAGGACACAGCTGAGCCTGAGACAGTGAGACTCTCTGTCATTCTTCCCTTCCCATCCCCCCCCGTCCCCCTTTGGTTTTATTTTTTCTTACATATATATATATATACACACTAGCTGAGGCAAGCATTTAGTAGTTTCCTGAGCGCACCTATAGTCTATACGTGCACTCAGGAAACTACTGAATGCCTGCTTGGCTCAACTTACAGTGCAACCAGAAAGTATTCACAGCGCTTCACTTTTCCACATTTTGTTATGTTACAGCCTTATTACAAGATGGAATAAATTCATTTTTTTCCCTCAAACTTCTACACACAATACCCCATAATGACAACGTGAAAAAAGTTTTTTGAGATCTTTGCAAATTTATTAAAAATGAAAAAACTAAGAAATCACATGTACATAAGTATTAACAGCCTTTGCTCAATACTTCGTTAATGCACCTTTGGCAGCAATTACAGCCTGAAGTCTTTTTGAATATGATACCACAAGCTTGTCACACCTATCTTCGGGCAGTTTCGGCCATACCTCTATGCAGCACCTCTCATGCTCCATCAGGTTGGATGGGAAGCATCAGTGCACAGCCATTTTCAGATCTCTCCAGAGATGTTCAATCGGATTCAAGTCTGGGGTCTGGCTGGGCCACTCAAGGACATTCACAGAGTTGTACTGAAGCCACTCCTTTGATATCTTGGCTGTGTGCTTAAGGTCGTTGTCCTGCTGGAAGATGAACAGTCATCCCAGTCTGAGGTCTAGAGCGCTCTGGAGCAGGTTTTCATCCAGGATGTCTCTGTACGTTGCTGCATTTATATTTCCCTCTATGCTGACTAGTCTTCCATTTCCTGCTGCTGAAAAACATCTCCCCAGAATGATGCTGCCACCACCATGCTTCACTGTAAGGATGGTATTGGCCTGGTGATGAGCAGTGCCTGGTTTCCTCCAAACATGACGTCTGGCATTCACGCTAAAGAGTTCAATCTGTGTCTCATCAGAACAGAGAAATGTGTTTCTCATAGTCTGAGAGTCCTTCAGGTGCATTTTGGCAAACTCCAGGCGAGCTGCCATGTGCTTTTTACTAAGGAGTGGCTTCCGTCTTGCCACTATCATACAGGCCTGATTGGTGGATCTCTGCAAAGATGGTTGTCCTTCTGGAAAATTCTCCTCTCCCCACAGAGGAATGCTGTAGCTCTGACAGAGTGACCATTGGGTACTTGGTCACCTCCCTGATTAGGGCCCTTCTCCCCCGATTGCTCAGTTTAGACGGCTGGCCAGCTCTAGGAAGGGTCCTGGTGGTTCCGAACTTCTTCCATTTACAGATGATGGAGGCCACTGTGCGCATCGAAACAATAATGTCTCGGAGGTCTACAGACAATTCCTTTGACTTCATGCTTGGTTTGTGCTCAGACATGCACTGTCAAGTGTGGGACCTTATATAGACAGGTGTGTGCCTCTCCAAATCATGTCCAATCCACTGAATTTACCACAGGTGGACTCCAATTAAGCTGTAGGAACATCTCAAGGATGATCAGTGGAAACAGGATACACCTGAGCTCAATTTTGAGCTTCATGGTAAAGGTTGTGAATACTTATGTACATGTGATTTCTTAGTTATTTTATTTTTAATAAATTTGCAAAAATCTAAAAAAAAAAAACTTTATTATGTCATTATGGGGTATTGTGTGTAGAATTTTGAGGGAAAAAATTAATTTATTCCATTTTGGAATAAGGCTGTAACACAGGCATTCCCAACCACGGTCCTCAAGGCACACTAACAGTCCTGGTTTTAGTAATATCCAGGCTTGAACACAGGTGACGTAATTAGTAGCTCAGTTATGTTGATTTAACCATCTGTGCTGAAGCCTGGATATCACAAAAACCTGCACTGTTGGTGTGCCTTGAGGACCGCGGTTGGGAATGCCTGCTGTAACATAACAAAATGTGGAAAAAGTGAAGCGCCGTGAATACTTATATATATATATATATATATATATATATATATATGCCAAAAAATTGAAGAAGCAGGGAGCGCCAATAGTGCATTAAAAGAGTACAGGAATTTTATTTAAAAAGGCTACAGGCGATGCAAATGCAGACACCCAACTGTGAGGATTGATACAACTGCTGTGAACAAAAAAGACCAGGCCTACTGACGAAGTCGAATGACGAAACGCGTATGGGCGTGGTCTGACGTTTGGATTTGGAATTAAGAATATTCCGTTCGCACGGTGGGGTAAATTATATGCCGGTTATACGAGCGGTGGTTTGACCGCCTTTTATGGTACGGGTTTTACTTGTTACCAATTTGGACTTTTTAAATAAAATTCCTGTACTCTTTTAATGCACTATTGGCGCTCCCTGCTTCTTCAATTTTTTGGCAGGACTACCACCCGTCCGGGATCGGGTAACATTGGGGAGGCGACAGCTGGAAATCCCAGAAGTGCGTACTGACAAACTTCTTCCACCAAATAATATTGGCAGTCAGTGAATTTGAGGAACATTGCTCCTAGTTTATCTTTGGACTTGTAGTTCCACGGGACTTTTCATATATATTCATATAAAAAAAAAAATCTTTTACCTTGTTATTTGCGCTCATACTATCTGTTCTTACATTGTTTTTATATATATATATATATATATATATATATATATATATATATATATATATATATATATATATATATATAAAAGAAAAAAGGGATAGCCGCGCATAAAAACACAAAGGGGGTAATTCTGAGTTGATCGCAGCAGGATCTTTGTTAGCAATTGGGCAAAACCATGTGCAGTGCAGGGGAGGCAGATATAACATGTGCAGAGAGAGTTAGATTTGGGTGTGGTGTGTTCAATCTGCAATCTAAATTGCAGTGTAAAATAAAGCAGCCAGTATTTACCCTGCACAGAAACAAAATAACCCACCCAAATCTAACTCTCTCTGCAAATGTTATATCTGCCCCCCCCTGCAGTGCACATGGTTTTGCCCAACTGCTAAAAAATTTCCTGCTGCAATCAACTTGGAATTACCCCCAAAGCCTCTATAGGGAATATAGTCCAAATGTATGTTGCTGCAATCCTCCTTCAGGAGTTAACCATCCTCCTCAAATCATGTAAAAAAAAGAAAGAAATGAGGATCACACTGACCATTTTCGCAGAGACTTGGTGCAGATGCAGTGGCATACCCTCCAGCTGTACCTTTTTGGCAGGATTCAATAAAGGACGATTTTACTGTAATAAAAAGTCTTCCACACCCCCTGACGAAGTCCCGTGACGAAACGCGTTGGGCGTGGCCAGCAGGACCTGTGACGTAAAACCCATTGGCCGGAGTGTGTGGTTCGCGTTTGGAGTCCTTGAAGCTGAAAACTACAGCGTCCGTGATATCTGAGGAGCAACGGCGGTGATCAGTGTTAGCTGTCCGAAGGCTGCACTGATTTTCTACTTTGCACCGGTGACCTTTTATTGAAATGTGAGTGTATACTTGGCAGTAAAATATTATTGACCGAATACTCACTTTTGCGCCCTCCATTTCATATATATATATATATATATATATATATATATATATATATATATATATATATACACACACACACACACACACACACACACACACACACACACACATTGCTCAAAATAATTAAGGGAACACTTAAACAGCACAATGTAACTCCAAGTCAATCACACTTCTGTGAACTCAAACTGTCCACTTAGGAAGCAACACTGATTGACAATCAATTTCACATGCTGTTGTGCAAATGGAATAGACAACAGGTGGAAATTATCGGTAATTAGCAAGACACCCCCAATAAAGGAGTTGTTCTGCAGGTGGTGACCACAGACCCTCTACTCAGCTCCTATGCTTTCTGGCTGATGTTTTGGTCACTTTTGAAAGCTGGCGGTGCTTTCACTCTAGTGGTAGCATGAGACGGAGTCTACAACCCACACAAGTGGCTCAGGTAGTGCAGCTCATCCAGGATGGCACATCAATGCGAGCTGTGGCAAGAAGGTTTGCTATGTCTGTCAGCGTAGTGTCCAGAGCATGAAGGCGCTACCAGGAGACAGGCCAGTACATCAGGAGACGTGGAGGAGGCCATAGGAGGGCAACAACCCAGCAGCAGGACCTATACCTCCGCCTTTGTGCAAGGAGGAACAGGAGGAGCACTGCCAGAGCCCTGCAAAATGACCTTCAGCAAGCCACAAATGTGCATGTGTCTATTCAAACGATCAGAAACAGACTCCATGAGGGTGGTATGAGGGCCCGACGTCCACAGGTGGGGGTTGTGCTTACAGCCCAACACCGTGCAGGACGTTTGGCATTTGCCAGAGAACACCAAGATTGGCAAATTCGCCACTGGCGCCCTGTGCTCTTCACAGATGAAAGCAGGTTCTCACTGAGCACATGTGACAGAGTCTGGAGACGCCAAGGAGAACGTTCTGCTGGCTGCAACATCCTCCAGCATGACCGGTTTGGCAGTGGGTCAGTAATGGTGTGGGGTGGTATTTCTTTGGGGGGGCCGCACAGCCCTCCATGTGCTCCCCAGAGGTAGCCTGACTGCCATTAGGTACCGAGATGAGATCCTCAGACCCCTTGTGAGACCATATGCTGGTGCGGTTGGCCCTGGTTTCCTCCTAATGCAAGACAATGCTAGACCTCATGTGGCTGGAGTGTGTCAGCAGTTCCTGCAAGACGAAGGAATTGATGCTATGGACTGGCCCGCCCGTTCCCCTGAATACAATTGAGCACATCTGGGACATCATGTCTCGCTCCATCCACCAATGCCACGTTGCACCACAGACTGTCCAGGAGTTGGCGGATGCTTTAGTCCAGGTCTGGGAGGAGATCCCTCAGGAGACCATCCACCACCTCATCAGGAGCATGCCCAGGCGTTGTAGGGAGGTCATACAGGCACGTGGAGGCCACACACACTACTGAGCCTCATTTTGACTTGTTTTAAGGACATTACATCAAAGTTGGATCAGCCTGTAGTGTGTTTTCCACTTTAATTTTGAGTGTGACTCCAAATCCAGACCTCCATGGGTTAATAAATTTGATTTCCATTGATAATTTGTGTGATTTTGTTGTCAGCACATTCAACTATGTAAAGAACAAAGTATTTAATAAGAATAATTCATTCATTCAGATCTAGGATGTGTTATTTTAGTGTTCGCTTTATTTTTTTGAGCTAAATAAATAAATAAATAAATAAATATATATATATATATATATATATATATATATATATATATATATACACACACACATACATATACACACACATACATATACACACACACATACACATATATACACACACACACATTTTTTCATGAGTGCATTTTTTTGTAGATCTCATTCTTTTCTTTCTTTTAACTTACTGTATTTGACCAGGCCGGCCAGGGGGAAAAAAAAGCATGTATATACTATTATTATATATAAGTTACCCCGAAAAAATGACATCTGTGGATACACTCATGAAAAAAAAAAAATAGAAAAGGGCTACATAAATATATTAGCATTCACTAGTTTCCAAAGTACATTTATAGATCTCATTCTTTCCTCTTAATACCCCTTTTACACCAACCATCATATAACACGGGTTATTGCTCATGAATGCGCATAACCCGTGTGCTGGTTGGTGTAAAAGGGCCGAGTTGGAATAATCCTTGTCGAGTGACCCGGTATTCCACCTTGGGTAGCTTGCAGGGTTGAACACGGGTTGAACCTGGCAAGCTGTGCAGTGTAAACGGAAGCCGGGCCGATGTGACCCATTTCCTGTTCAGTGTATGGAAGGGCGGCACTGGGCGATCATGTGATCTCCCAGCGCGCCCCCCCGCGTCACCAGCAATATGCCAGGGTTGGTAACTGCAGAAGGAAAAGGGGCTGACGCAGGTCGCAGCCGGGTAGCACCAGTGTCAGGCTCCCGGCTGCGACCCGCGTTTTAGATGTAAAAGTGGTATTAGTAACTGTATTTATATACAATGATGAGATTGGTATGGTAGCACCACCTCTATTTCAGTATTAGCATATAGAAATATAGGTGACGATACTCATATTGTGTGGCATAATGTGAATTTCGTCTCATACCGTTTGGCGCAATGTGAGTTTCGGCTCACACAGTGAGGCGCAATGTGAGTTTCGGCTCACACAGTGAGGCGCAATGTGAGTTTCGGCTCACACAGTGAGGCGCAATGTGAGTTTCGGCTCACACAGTGTGGCGCAATGCGAGTTTCAGCTCATACCGTGTGGCGCAATGTAAATTTCGGCTCATACTATGTGGGGCAATGTGAATTTTGGTTCATACTGTGTGGCATAATGTGAATTTCAAAACCACAATTGCCTGGCGCTTAATTGCAAAATAGTTTTTATATAATATTAATGATATTGCTAAACTGCTTATACAGGTGGAAAATATGTTAAACCGATAGCAGAAATGAAGTAATTGGCTTGTGGTAAAAGCGCTTGATATATTACACAGGATAAATCTATACAAACTGTGCTGATGATAATTACTAAAGGCTGAACACTTTAAATGCAGCGGACAGTAGAGTTTCATTACGGACAGTGCTATATCCATTATGCAGATTTATATATGATCCACCTCTCTTAGGGGTACATTTACTAAGCAGTGATAAGAATGGAGAAGTGAGCCAGTGGAGAAATTTCAGCAGCTCTGTATCATTTTATAGTATGCAAATTATAGATGTTAATTCAGTGCTGATTGGTTGCCATGGGCAACTTACTTCTCCACTCTTATCACTGCTTAGTAAATGTACCCCTTAATCTATTATATTTTTTATTGTTATATGTTATTTTATTGATTTCTTAAATAATATATGACTAGTCATTAAAGATTAAAGTAATTATTTTTTATTATTTAGTGAGCCAAGTGTATTTATGCCCTATTGCCTCATGTAGATTAACAGCGCAGGGGGGGGGGGGGAACAGTCATTTTGGTATAATGTGAATTTTGACTCATACTGTGTTTCATAATGTGAATAAGGGGCACTACTGTCAGTAGCTGGTGAGCATAGGGACAAGTGTGACAAATGCTGGTGTCCTGAAGAAGGAGGAGGCTGATGGCATAGAAAGAGGCAGATGTGGCTCTGATGGCACATGTGTACATTTGAAACTTTACTTGTGTTATATTAAAACTGAAATGTTCAGCACCCTGGCCTAAATCTCCCATACCTTTCAGAGTGGCCCACTCAAAATCGGGGTATAGGTGCTGGAGGGTGCAAAGGGTGTGTGTGTGAGGGGGAATGCATATGCACCTAGGCCCACCACTCTTTAGTTCCACCACTAGGTCAGGGATAGGTTGGGGAAGTGTAAGCAGCGATAGGGTGCAGTGGCAGCTAGGACTCAGGGTTATGCCGTAGCGAACAGTCAGTACTGTCTGGTGGTCACACCATTAGGTTTCATTTTATTTCTCTGGGGTGTATTATATCTACTTGTGGTATTAGGAACTAGGGAGAAATTAAACTAAGCCATGTGATTTTACATGAGAATGTAAAATAGTGCTAGACACGCCCAAAGGGGGTAATTCCAAGTTGATCGCAGCAGGACATTTTTTAGCAGTTGGGCAAACCATGTGCACTGCAGGGGGGGGCAGATATAACATTTGCAGAGAGAGTTAGATTTGGGTGGGTTATTTTGTTTCTGTGCAGGGAAATACTGGCTGCTTTATTTTTATACTGCAATTTAGATTGCAGATTGAACTCACCACACCCAAATCTAACTCTCTCTGCACATGTTATATCTGCCCCCCCTGCAGTGCACATGGTTTTGCCCAACTGCTAAAAAATTTCCTGCTGCGATCAACTTGGAATTACCCCCAAAATGCGGTGCTAGAACGCCCAAAATGCGGTGCATGACCTAATAACATTAGCTGCGCACGCCTATGGCTGGGATGTGTAGTTCTACAACAGCTGGAGGGCCGCAGGTTGAAGACCCATTGTCTGTATGGTGGCTTGATGATACGGTGATGTCATTATGAGTCTATGTGATGACATGGCATAATAGGGCTATAATGTGCATATTGGATTTTAAGTTGGCGTGATAAGAATATGGTGGCATTATGAAGCTGTATTGTTTTCGTAATAGATCTACTGTATAAGCAGCAGGAAACAGCTGCCAATATTTGGCCTATGCAGCAAACACAACCAAGTGGCGCAGGCTTTTTTGTCAGCACACTGTAATGGAAAAAGTTGTGAGAAAAAGCGTGTGCGTGCTTTGCATAACCCTTTCATGCCGACGTAGGGGGTAATTTAGATCTGATCGTTGGGATACGTTTTTTGCTGCCCTGCGATTAGATAGTCGCCGCCTACAGGAGGAGGGGAAAAGCGCTGTGAACGTGTGCGATCGCTTCTTTTGCAGAGCTGCACAAAAATCAATTTGTGCAGTCTCTGCGCAGCCCAGGACTTACTCTTCGTGTTCGATGGAATCCTGATCGGGACCGGAGCTGGCATCAGACACCCTCCCTCAAAACACCTGATCCCGTCTGCGTTTTTCCGGACACTCCTGGAAAATGGTCAGTTGCCACCCACAAACGGCCTCTTCCTGTCAATCACCTTGCGAACGCCCATGAGTTCAGATTTTTCGCACCATCCCGCCGCTAGGCGCCTATGCTTCTTGCTGTTGTTCGACATGCCGGCCTATTGCAGAGCATACGCAGTTCAGAGCTGAATTCCCGCTGTGGATGGATTAGATCTGAATTACCCCCTTAGTTATGATAACCTAATGCAATTTTTTTTTACATTTTTGTTTATTAGTCTTCAGGTCTTATAAAAAAACAAATATTTTAGGTTTTATTTAAACTATATAACTAAAGAAGTTATACACAGGTCCACTTGAGTGGACAACATGCACCTGCAACATAAAAAAATTGCCCTCTTATCGTGGAACAGTATTTTACTTTTCTTACTTAAGTGTTTTTGCAACAAAAAAAAAGGGGAAAATTAAAAAACAAAATGTCCAGTATGGTTCAATTCCTTTTTATTATCTAGCTTATTTTTCTCCAGAAACAAAACATTGTCTAAATTGAAAACATTCATCCAGACACAAAAATGTTCTCAGTGTTTATAACACAAATATTTTGTTTGCTTCATACCTAGAAAGTTTGCTTTTTTACACTTTTAAAAACGGAATTTGGTGTGAAAATTGGAGAAGCACCCAGGACGCAACTGTTTTCAGTTGTGAAAATGGGAATAAACAGTATGGCTATTATATGAGCAAAATATTTAGGTTAGGCCTATATGCCAGGATAAGTCTAGAACGCAGTACGGATCTCTGTACTGAATAAAATCTACTGAAGTGTACATATGAATTTTAAGTTTGTGGTTCATTAGGTCGACATGCATTAGGTCGACATGGTCATTAGGTCAACATGTGCTAGGCCGACATGGAAAAAGGTCGACACAAGTTTTTTTTTAACTTTCTTGGTGTGGTTTTCTTCTAAAAGCGACGGGGAACCCCAATTAGTGTACCGTAAGTCCTCGCATAGCTTGCTTCGCTCACCATGCTTCGGGCATGGTGCCTCGCTGCGCTCAACACAAATTACCGTTCCCAGTTGTAGTCCACGTCGATCGTTAAGTATGAAAAAGGTAAAAAAAAATGGGAAAAAATTGTGAAAAACTCATGTTGACCTTTTTCTATGTCGACCTAGTACACGTCAACCTAATGACCACGTCGACCGATTGATCATGTCGACCTATTGCATGTCGACCAAAACGTGGTCGACCCAATGTATGTCGACCTAATGACCGCAATCCGATTTTTACATCAACTGAACAAAATAGTATTTGAGCAAAACATCTAACATATTATGACCTAAACGTTACTGTCTTTGAATGTTTTTATTTTATGGCTTTCAGTAAACAGATTTTACATAAATCCATGAAGTGCTTGCTGCTGGTGAACTTTTCTCCGCTATTTTATTTTGTCCTTATTGTGTTTGTAGGAATTAAAAACTGCCACTAGGTGGCACACCACCTAATTTTGGTGGCTGTCATAAGGAGAGGACATCATGCTCTAGTGATTTAAAAAAAAAAAGTTTCTAAAGGAGATAATGACTTAAAAATACAGTAGCGGTCCACTGTAGTGACCTCTATGCATGAAGGGGTTAATATGGTGTGGATGTATATAGCCAGTGAAATATATGAAAAATTGGTATGTCAGAGTGCTATAATCAAATATCTACCTGCACCATCTGATTAATATTCATTTATTAGTATTTAATACAGAAATTATTTGCGTATACAGTATAATATAGAGCGCATTATAGTGATAACTATAATTATAGAGAGAGAGAGAGAGAGAGAGAGAGAGACACCTGTTTTCCCATACTTACCCATCACACAGTGGTGGTTTTAGGTGTGGGCTAGCAGGGCGGCTGCTCTGGGCACTGTGACCTGATGGCACGGCTGGCGTCACCGAGGTATCGCAATCTGATTTGAGCGCGGCCGCCCGCTGCCTGCACCATGCTGGCTGCCTCCCTCCCCTTGCCCAAGGAGCTATGATCGCTATGCAATACAGATAGCATTATTTTTACCTTGATACATTACAGAGAGCACCGTAATGACCATTATACAAAACCGTCAACATCCTTATAAACAATATTCAACAGAGAATTTTTTTTTAGTGACAGCTCTACGGTACAATGCATACTGGTGACCAATACACAATACAGATGGGATTTAGTGACTGATACACAACATAAAGACATCCTAGTGACCAATATACTATATATTTATTAGTAACTGATAAATAATACTCAAAGCATTCTAGTGACCTTGATACAATACAGAGAGCATCTCAATAAACAATATACAATATGGCGACACACTAATTATACAGACCCCAGATCTCTCGTGGATTTATAATGCAGACCTCCCACCTCCACCTAATTTTTCTTGGTGACAAATTCACATCAAAGATCACTAGGGAAATTACTTAAATGTTGTCTACCAGTGAGCTGGCGAATAGGTGTGGCTGTTCAGACATGCCATCATGGCCAGAAAACCTACATGTACATGTATGAATAGTTCCAGCTAGTCAATGTGTAGGGATCTCCTGACACAGATTTGAATATGACCAGTAGCATCCACCAATCAGCGTGCTGGCTGTGTCGAACAGCATCTCAGTAACAATGCAACACAGTCCTCCCATGGTAAAGTTGCATTATGTGCATACATTTTGGCATGTTAACAACCACCTAAAATTGTGATACATTTTATATAAATGATCTGGTTTCTGGAATGTGACATCACGGTTATCAAAAGTGCACCTGTGGCTCAGAAGTGAAGACAGATATGTGTCTAAAATATTCTTCTGGCTTTTCAACATGATCACAAGATTATGAGTCAAGATTGCAGAACTCAGAAAATGGTGTCTAATTCTGGAGCAAGTTCTCAGCAAGTGAATCACTAAATACTGAGGTGCCCTGTGTATAGTAAATATATTTAGGCTAAAACAAAGTAAGTGATCTACTGAGTTACAAATTTAGAAAACAATATAAATAGAATATCTTCCCAAGGTCTTACAAGCATGAACAGCTTGGCTTAAAAACGTGTCATCCAAAAATACAGATTGGTATCTGTTTTGTAACCATTCTTAACTCAGACATACATTAACTCTTGTTTGTACGCAATAGCTGATGTTCACACAAAGGAGCGATTATCGTCAAACTGTGCATGCAATGCGCACACGCGAGGGTGCCACTGCGATCCCGCTCGCACTGAGTACTTTGTTGCCGAGTGATTGACAGGAAGTGGCCGTTTGGAGGTGATTAAGGGGTGTGGTTGGGAAAAGGCAGGCGTGTCATGGCCGGTTTTGGGGTGTGTACCTTCTGATGGCTGCATGTTCATACATGCAAATACATGGCGTCTGAGTTGCTACTGCTGTGTCCAGTCTGCGTAGCCATAGACCAAACCTTAGCTTCAATGTTAACCATAATTGCTTATAGTCCGCTATAATGTGTACGCAATTGCGATTGAGCTTGCGATGAGTTCGGTGGGCGTCTCTTTTCATTTCTGTGCGGCAGCTTCACTTGCTAACAATATCAATTCCGTAGTCTAGAGAATCGCAATAGCATTTTCATACAAACATGAATTAGGCCCATTATACAGCATTATCTGGGGTGAATAATATTTTGCTATGCTAGTGATACTCAGTCTTTATTAAGCATCCAATTTTTCAACATCTTACTCCTACCTTTTCCGCACCTCTCTTTCCCTCCTTGTTTTTGCCCTCTTCCTTGCCTTGTATTACCCAGTTATGATTATTATTTGTTTATTACTTAAGTGTATATGTGGCATTTGCTCTGATCTTGATGTCCATCTCCACCCCATTGCAGTAGATAGTAGCAGGGACGTCACTGGATAGTAGTCACCCACTTATTACATGAACACTTTTTTTTTTTTTTAATCTGTTGGGTTATTTGTTTTACACAAAAAGTATACTCACAGTATTAATACGCAATACATTTTGTACAATTGCCAATAATATGATTACAAACAATGTAAATACATGAACACTTTATAATATATGCAGGATTAGTAAATGCCATATAGTACAGCATTAGTGACAGCCATATAGTATCTGGTAGGTACACAGGCCGGTTGGCTATAATTTCTCCAGCCTTGTCCCCCCCCCCCCCCCCCTTCATCTCTCCAGCCTTGTCCCTCATCTCTTAAACCTAATTCCCCTATATCCCTCAGCCTCATCACCTCAGCTGTCTCTTAGCCCCATACCCCTGTGTCTCCCCAGCGCATCCCCTTCTCTTTCTCTGGCACATCCCCTGTCTCTCCCCAGCACATCCCATCTGTCTCTCCCAAGCACATCCCATCTGTCTCTCCCCAGCACATCCCATCTGTCTCTCCCCAGCACATCCCCTTATCTCATCCCCTTATCTCTCCAGCACATCCCCTTATCTCCCTTATCTCTCCAGCACATCCCCTGATCTCCCCAGCACATCCCCTGATCTCCCCAGCACATCCTGTACCCATGTGTCTCCAGCACATACCTGTGTGTGTCTCCCAGCCTGGCCTGCCACCATGCTCCTACTTTCTGTCTGCTCCCTGCTGAATTCTACAGTAGCACAGGCAAGTGGCAGCAATCTTGGGGTCTAGTACTAGTGTCCCCCCCCCCCCCCCCCCTGTTGCCAGGACTGCTGCCATACAGTACAGAGTATATTTTTGATTACCTTATAATATCATTCCCTCATCAATAATTAACCCTTCCTTAAAACCATTAACTATTTTATCTTCATCGTAACTGTTAGCGAGAGTGCCCCACACTGTCTCTACCGTACCCGAGCCTCTGGGCACTAGGACCCAAAGCAGCAGTCAGAGACACAAACTCCAACCTTCCTACTGCATCTTCTCTCTTTCATCCTTTGTAATGGATGTGCCCCTGTTAGTGTTTTCTTAATTGAGACCGTAAAACAGTGGCCTCAAACTACACTGTGTTATATACTGTACATATATTCCGCTGCCACCGCTGCATATATATATATACATAGTGTGTTTGTGTGTGCACAATAGGCGCACCAGAATGCCCAGCATAACTCTGTATGCTCCTGTCTCCAATTGAATATCCTTACACCCAGTACCTGCTGCAACCTGTTAACCCTGTTATCCTGCTACAGGTTAATAAACCATTCCCTGGTTATCCTAACTTTATCTACTATGTGGACTGACGTCCTTCGCACACCGTTGCCACTTACTACCATTGTAGGACAGCCAATAGGTTAATGGTCCAGAAACCATCAACTGAAGATAGACAATATCCGGAAGAGGGCTGAAGAAACGCAGAATAGACGTATCTGAGGGCCTAATTAATGAAGGAATGCAAATGTAAAGCTGCTCGCAGCAGTTTTGCATTTGCAGTCCTCAGCAATGCTAATGCCCCCATTTTTCTGAACGTCGGCTGCCCCCGCCCCTCCCCACAACGCCTCAGCTTGTCAATCAGGCAGAGGCGTTTGCATTTTAGAGAAGATAATGCAGGAACCGTTCTGCCCATGCGCATAAATTCTGCATGTGTGCAGTCCCTGAACATCAGCTAAATGCAGTAAGGATAGCTTTTGTGAGCTCTACTGAATTAGCCTCTGAGTGAGTACAGAAAAGTCCTTTATTCATACAAGGGAAAATGTACAGTGCAGGGATTAGTATGAGCTTAATTAAACTGGCAAGCTCAAAAAAACTACGCCACATGGAAGTTGGTCATGGGGATGCAGTTAAAGTGGGACAAGTTGTGGAAAGTTACCAGTGACCCTGGTGATAATACTAAACAGATTATTTTAATAAAGCCATGGGGACAATAGGTTTAGCTGTGGTACAGAATGTTTATTCCATTATTCACAAGAAAACATCAGCATGTAATATGTGGCTGGCTTTACAAACGTCTTAAGAAAACAAAGGTTTAAAGAGAAGAATCAACCTGAAACATACTTTACATGGCACAAAGCTGAATGCATGCATGCAAGAATATGAATGAATATATAGATAATATGCTTTCTATCTCTAAGCAGTTATCTTCAGCAGGCAATCAAGTAGAGGACCAAGTAGATGACAGGGAGGTTTTAATGGCTATGCTGCAAAACCTTACGCTAGTTTATGATTTCCTAGTAGTGGCTTTGAACAAAGCTATCAACAGAGTTTGTATGGACCAAGCTTTAGGCAGCGATACAAAATCCCTCGAACAACCTGCAGGTTTCCCTACAGCAGCAGCAGGCATGGAGCCGCGCCCGGAAGCTGCCACTTCGGCACGGTGACCCCCTGTGGGGAAGCCGGGGCATCGTCTTGACCTGCATCCCCCCTCTCCCCCACCAGCGGTCACGCCGGGGGAGCAGCCATGTGACTGGGGGGAGCAGCGCTGCACCGGGAGCTGTCAGCAGCCGGCACCCGGTGCAGCAACAGGTAACCCCCAATAAGCCACCGCTCGCACTGGCTTATCGGGGCTTATAGGATAGCCCCTGGCGGAACAATTAGCCCCAGTAAATTACCGGGGCTAATTAGATATACCCCTTAGTCTGCTGTCAAAGGGGAAAATCCCCAAATAGTAAAATACGAATGCTTCAACCGCCACACACTAGGACATAAGACCTCAGAGTACAGAGTGAACCAAGTGGTACTTCATCATACGAGCATGATATAAAAAAAATTACTCAGTGTTAAATGTAGCAGACAGTCATTGCAAAGACTGTTGGTACATGGATTCAGGAGCCACAAGGCAATTTAGCTGTGATGAAAGTTGATTCAAGTCACTAAAGCCATGTGATCTTGTGGGGTTCACTACGGCTGGCCGGCGGTCGGGCTCCCGGCGACCAGCATCCCGGCGCCGGGAGCCCGACCGCCGGCTTACCGACAGCTTGGCGAGCGCAAATGAGCCCCTTGCGGGCTCACTGCGCTCGCCACGCTACGGGCACGGTGGCGCGCTACGCGCGCCACACTATTTTATTCTCCCTCTATGGGGGTCGTGGACCCCCACGAGGGAAAATAAGTGTCGGTATGCCGGCTGTCGGGCTCCCGGCGCCGGTATACTGAGCGCCGGGAGCCCGACCGCCGGCAAACAGAAGATTACCCGATCTTGTGAATGTCAGGGGAATAGGACACAAAGTCCTAAATGCCTGGAAAGTTGGGCAAGTACTGTGCGCTTACGAATTAAAGATGAAACAGTTGTCACATACATAAAAGATGTACTATTCGTGCCAAATCTAGGCACCAGTCTGATTGCCATCATTGTACTGAAGAAGGGATACAGATTCTAATTTCCAGAGGGTCATTGTGTTGTTTACAACAAAAGAGTAATTTCAACAGCAAACCAGTGCCAACATCTGTATATACTGGACATTGAATAGTGTTGTGTGATAGCAGCTTCTAAGTCAATGGAACTATGGCATAGGAGACTGAGTCACCTGGGGTATGGTAATGTTTAGAGGCTTTCAGATGGCATGGTGACAGGATGTCATCCTGAGAAGCCAGAGTGTGAAAATTGCGTTAAGGGTAAGCAAACATGTTGCCCTTTTCCTAAGTGAGCATCCAAAGCTAAAGCACCGTTGACATTCGTGCATATGGATGCATGTGGTCCCTTGGATGTGGAGTCAGCACGGGAACTGCTACTTTATAATTCTCATAGATGATGTTACAAGGATGATGCATTTATATGTATTGAAAAGCAAAACAAAGTTGCAGACTAAGAGAGTCTAGTAGAAGCTCAGGCAGGTTTGAACTGGCCCACAGAGGCACACGGAAAAAAACAACCCGGTGGCCCCCTGCCTGGAGCCCCTCATCCTCTAGGGATCGGGCAGTGCCATAACTAGACATTTTGGTGCCCTGTGCCAGAAACAGAATTGGAGCCCCTTTCGCACCATATTTAAAACAGGTACTTTGCGCGCCAGATATATATGGGTGTGGCTTTATGGGGAAAGGGCGTAGCCACAGAATAGTGCCAATTCACATCACATGGCACATCCGTTATTCAAATTACTCCACGTAGTAGTACCCCTTACACACATTACACCACAGTAGAGGCCCTGATACACATTATGCCAGGTAGTGTCCACATTAGGTCAGGTAGAGCCCATTATACACATTATGCCAGGTAGAGCACCTGATATACATTATGTCAGGTAGAGCTCACATTATGCCAGGTAGAGCACCTGATATACATTACGCCAAGTAGAGCCCACATTATGCCGGGTAGAGTACATCATATACATTATGCCAGGTAGAGCCCACACTATGCCCGATATAGCACCTCATATACATTATGCCAGGTAGAGCCCACATTATGCAAGGTAGAACCCCTTATACACAGTGTGTGTGTGTGTGTGTTTTAGTTACTCACCACATTTATCTGACCTCTGGCTATTCCCACTCTTCGCCCTGTTGCCCGGCAGATATGTTTCACTGACTGAACAACATGCTGCGAGACAACTCTGCTCTAAACCTCCGCACTGGACACTATATACAACATAGTTTAGCCGCCGCAGAGGACTATACCGGTGGTAGTCAGGAGTGGAAAATTGCGGATACTGTGGCGGCCATTAATCCAGGCCTGCCAGCAGGTATTGCCAGCGGTCCTGTGCCCACAGTGCAGATGCGCTGTGTCCCAGGAACCTCTGGCACACACCTAGTTACGGTCTTGGGATCAGGTTCCAGACTGTGCTCTTGAATTATACATTATACATATGTTACCTTATACTGCACAGGACTATGATGCATTGCTGTTATTAATCTGGTACATTATCATGCATGTACTAGCAGTATTAACTCTCTCTCTATATATATATATTATATATATATATATATATATATATATATATTAGAATATAAAAGCAGCAGGTGGGTCCGGCTCTCCCATTAATAAGTATCAATGCGCTGGGTGCCTTCACAAAGATAGTGTACAGACAGCGGGCAGTGCGGCACTCCAAGCGGCTATAACAAACTGGCAGTCAAGTCCTTAATGCAGACAACGTTTCAATGCGGTTTATTGCATTTTCGTCAGGTCATATATATATATATATATATATATATATATATATATATATATATATATATATATATATATATATATATATATATATATATATATATATATATATATGAACCACGTGACTGAGGCTGTCGCGCTCTACACACACCGGGACGGAATCTTCACATTCCCCCGGGCACCGCTGTAACTCCCGCCTTCCGGGTCTCCCACACCATAAAGGTAACACAATTCTGTTTGTTCACTTACTTTGTGTTTGTTCACCTTGACAAAGGGGCGTACGCGCCCCGAAACGTTGGATCACCCCTTGTTTTTGCTACAATGGATTAAAAGCACTTGCACTTTATTTGTGGATTTTGCAGTCTCTGAGTGCCGCTGAATGTTCTCTGTGTAAACGTCTATATATTATATATATATATATATTTATTATTATTATTATTTTTTTTTTTTTCACTCGAATGTCCGGCACTCCAAGTAGGGAAAGGAAATAACTTGCTGGGGTGCCTTTCGTGAGCTAGCACGCTCCACATAGAAGATTTGGATACCGGCGGCACTCTACAGTCTGATAATGTGGCTTAAAAAATGCCTTTATTACTCCTACGTTTCGGGCATGCACCCGTCGTCAGGGCAGGACTCACAAACACTGAGAACAACAAATACATATATATACACCTCCAACAGCACAAAATTAAAACATAAGTACACTCACCTGCCCGGTGGCCCCAGGTCCACACGTCTGAATCAGACGTCGCAGAACACTAACATCACCCCACTCCGCCGAACAGGCCAAGCCCCTGGATACCAAGTTGCTATAAACAAATACACCATTTAAAAATATAAATCACAGGCTATTTATCACAGCGCTTAATAGACATAAATCAGCTATACCAATAACATTTCCAAACAGCTAATGTATACTGCTATCCCCGATGGTATACTACACAACATCATATCCCATTTATCATGAAGTGGCTGAGAAATTCCATCACAAACCAGGAATAAGATGAAACTATACTAAAAAATATGGAGGGCCAGAATATGATCCCTGAGCTAAAGATAACATTGTAACCCCATTGTTTCATTTAAACCCCTTGGTGCTATAGTGTCCAGTATAAAGATCCACTGGCTCTCACGTTTTAACAGCATTTTGGCCCTGTCGCCTCCTCACCTTAGAGGTGATACATGATCTATTATAATAGATCTTAGCGTGGCTATATTATGTTTTGCCATAACAAAATGTCGCGCGACCTGATTCCAATGCTTGTCTAATGGCCATCATATGCATAGCCATCCGCTCTCGGAATTGACGCTAGGTCTTTCCCACATAGGATAGTTCACAGGGACACGTCAACATGTAAACTACATATGTTGTAGTATGTGCGACAGGAAATTTGATCTGAATTTTTTTACCTGCGTATAGATGATTAAATGTACTGCTGGTCATCATTGAGCTGCACGTAGGGACCAATGGCAGATCCTGCAAAGATGTCAACAGCATAATTGTATCTTTAAGATACAACAGAATTTTTTGTATGCAAGTGTTTAACAGCGAGTCAATATAAATGGATACATGCTGATATAACGATCCACATGACGACACTATGGGTTGGCCCGAAGGGTCTTTAAGGCCCTTGTGTATCTTAGGGACAACGTAAAATAATGGAGTTATGGGATACTCAACTGTTAAAGCTCCACACACATCCGCTGAAATGACAGAATTCAATTTAGCATGACTCAATATACTATCCAACTCAGTTTTATATCTATTTGTCGGATCACTAGTAAGACGCTGATATGTAGTCCCATCCTGTAACTGCCTCTCACACTCCTTTTTATAATCCGATAAATCTTGAACCATCACTGCACTGCCTTTGTCCGCTGGCGGTATGATTATGTCAGTTCATCTGGATAAAGTATCCATAGCCTTACATTCTTCTTGCAACATATTATCATGAAGTACTTTGTTTGGCCATTTTGAAGCCTTCAGTTTCCAATATCCTAGTGAAGGTTTTAAGAGATGTGTTTTGAGTATCGGGGGTCAAATTTTGATCTCGGTAAGACGTTACTCAATTGTTGTGGAATGTCATCACTCTCCATACTTTTTTTGTTATTAGATACTCAAGAGAAATAGTCCTTAATACGTGAAGACCGATTTAGTCAATATGTGTCCCATTAGTAGTCTAGGCTCACTCCGATGTATGATGCCGCGACAAATGGTCGGAATGGTGTCGATCACAGCACTTGGATCTGCAATGCCGACAGTGGGTGTCTTTTGTCTTCAGATACCTCTTCCAGCATTTGTACATTTTCGTGTCACTGCTGTGTACAATGATCAGCAGCAATGCAAATAGCATCCATCTCTGAATCAGGCCTTCTCAGTAAAGCAAAGGTTACAGATTGTGGGACATTAACAATAAACATTTTTCTAAAGTCTAGAGCAGTGATTTTCAACCTTTTTTTTTACTCGCGGCACACCAAACAATGGGGGTCATTCCGAGTTGTTCGCTCGTTGCCGATTTTCGCTATACTGCGATTAGTCGCTTACTGCGCAAGGTTCGCAGAGCGCATGCGCTTAGTTATTTTACACAAAAGTTAGGTATTTTACTCACGACGTAACAAAGTTTTTTCATCGTTCTGCTGATCGGTGAGTGATTGACAGGAAGTGGGTGTTTCTGTGTGGAAACTGACCGTTTTCTGGGAGTGTGCGGAAAAACGCTGGCGTTTCTGGGAAAAACGCAGGATTGGCTGGAGAAATGGGGGAGTGTCTGGCTGAACGCTGGGTGTGTTTGTGACGTCAAACCAGGAACGAAACTGACTGAACTGATCGCAATGTAGGAGTAGGTCTCGAGCTACTCAGAAACTGCTAAGAAATTTCTATTCGCAATTCTGCTAATCTTTTGTTCGCAATTCTGCTATGCTAAGATACACTCCCAGAGGCCGGCGGCCTAGCGAGTGCAATGCTGCTAAAAGCAGCTAGCGAGCGAACAACTCGGAATGAGGGCCAATATTTTAAAATTGCCAAGGCACACCATCAGTTCCCCACAGAAAAAAAACAAAAATCACACATTGGCCCTCATAGTAAAAAAAAAATCCACACATAAATTGGCCTACACAGAACAAACAATCACATTGCTCCACACATAAATCATATTGCTCCCTACATAAATCCTATTGCTCCCCACATGAATTATTCACATTGTTCCCCCCATAAATCCTTATTCTCCTCACATAAATCCTATTGTTCCCCACAGGAGAAAAAAAAATAGCAAATATTAGCCCCTACCGGTCAGCTGTCCTCCTCCCTGTCCCTCAGTGGCAGGGATTGTTCATAGTGGAGTGCTGCGAATACTGAGCAGTGGGCGGTCAGGCAGGTGTGGATGTGGATGGACAAGGAAAGCTTCAAGGCATACGTCACGGCCGGAGCACGACTGATCCTCTAAGAAGAGCCCGGGCCAACAGTTCACTCTGTAGGTGCAGGAAGCTGCTCTGGCTCCGCGGCACACCTTGCAACTGGTCACGTCACACTAGTGTGCCACGGCACACGGGTTGAAAAAGCCTGGTTTATTTACAAAAATGTTAGATTGTAAAAGCTGGTGCTTCTGATCGTAGTTATGCCTGATATTTAAAAGGTCATTGCTTTTACTAGCAAGATCCAACTAGTAAAAACCATTGCCCTTTTAAATATCGCAAAGGAATCAGAAGCACTGGGTTTTACATCCTGACGCTTTGTAAATAAATCCCTTACTGTTTCGCAAGACCATTTCAACCAAAGATCAGCAGGATATTGTAACACCACAAAATTTGTGATGCTGGATATGCCTGCAGCTGGAAGCGTGTCAGAGACTGAAACTACAGTTGTTCAAGTGATCAGCCACAGAGCAGGAGCTCTATGAGAAACAGCAAGGGAAGGCCTCCTAAAAGGTGCAGTGGAGAATCTGCTAATTTTGGGCCTAATTCAGACCTGATCACTGTGCTGTAAATTACACTGTCCTGCGATCAGTTATGCTGCTTTCACATCGCAAATGCCGGATCCTACCCGGTAAGAGAAACGTGTACTTACCGGGTGGGATCCGGCATTTGCGCTCCGTTGCTGGCTTTCCGACCCGGCAATATACCGGGTCGGTTGCCATAGCAGCGGAGGGCGCAGCAGGGGCGGGGGTAGAGGCGGCGCCGGGAGATGAGCTCATCTCCTGCGCCGCCTCTGCCTATACTGTGAATGGGAGACGTGTCGCATCGGAACGGCTCCCATTCACACTGCGCCTGACCCGGTAATCAACCCAGTAATAACCCTTCTTTTTTACCGGGTTGAATTACCGGGTCAGACGACCCGCTAATTCACCAAAGGACCTTTCACATCGCACACGGACCCGTTTCGACACGGCAATATGCCGTGTCGATACCGGGTTTTTAGTGCGATGTGAAAGGGGTATTAGTCGCCGCCCAGGGGGGAGTAAAACATTCACCCCGTGCAAGTGTGCGCTGTGAAAAAATTCCCCTTGGACAGCGGACAGCTGCAAAACCGTTCGTATCACACTTATCATCTAATGTTTTTCCCATTCTGAGCAGTGTGCGCGGTCCGTGCGTAGCTCAATACTTACTTCTTCCAGTGCAAAGAAATCAGGCTGATCGTTGCCAGAGCGGACATCACACATCCGCCCTGAAAACGCTTGGGCACGCCTGCGTTTTTCCTGACACTCCCAGAAGACGGTTAGTTGCCACCCACAAACGTCCTCTTCCTGTCAATCACCTTGCAAACGCCAATGTGACCAAAATTTTCACACCATCCTGTCGCTGTTTGGCAACGTGCGTGCGCAAAGTGGTGCATATGCATGCACAGTCATTCGATAATCGGCCGCTGTGCGATTTTGCACAACAGCGATCAGGTCTGAATCGGGTCCTTTGTCTGCTGTGAACCTTAAAACCTCCAAAAAGAAAAAAAAAGTCAACCAGCAACTGGGAAGAGTGGAGAGCAATGACACATGGTAAATTGTGGACAGTCCAAGTGACCATAAAACAGTCAAAAACAAGTGGGTCTTTTGCTAGAAATTCAACACTGATAGAAATCTTGCTCACTACAAAGCCCTACACTCAAAATTGACTACAGGGAGGTCTTGCCTGTTGCAAGATACAGTCAAAAAAGCCAGATAGCTGATGTCAAGTTATTGCTAAGTGACTAGTTCAAACTTGGGCCAGTGCACCAATTGTGGATCGTGCACAATCTGTGTAGGAACCATGGCCCTCATTCCGAGTTGTTCGCTCGGAGATTTTCATCGCATCGCAGTGAGAATTCTCTTAGTGCGCATGCGCAATGTTCGCACTGCGACTGCGCCAAGTAACTTTACTATGAAGAAAGTAAGTTTACTCACGGCTTTTTCATCGCTCCGACGTTCGCATTGTGATTGACAGGAAATGGGTGTTACTGGGCGGATGCACGGCATTTTAGGGGCGTGTGGCTGGAAACGCTACCGTTTCCGGAGAAAACGCAGGAGTGGCCGGGGAAACGGTGGGTGTGCCTGGGCGAACGCTGGGTGTGTTTATGACGTCAGCCAGGACCGAAAAGCACTGAACTGATCGCACAGGCAGAGTAAGTCTGAAGCTACTCAAAAACTGCTAACTCGTTTGTAATCGCAATATTGCGCATACATCGGTCGCACATTTAAGAAGCTAAGATTCACTCCCAGTAGGCGGCGGCTTAGCGTGTGTAACTCTGCTACATTCGCCTTGCGAGCGATCAACTCGGAATGAGGGCCCATAGGTGCCGATTTATGTTTTTGCTGGTGGGTGCTCGGCGGGAGGCGGCAGCGGGAATGAACGGGCAGCCGCGGCAGTGACTAATGCCCATTACACATTGTGCAACACACCGTAATGCCCATCACACAATATGCCACACACCGTAATGCCCATTACACAATGGGGGTCATTCCGAGTTGTTCGCTCGGTAAATTTCTTCGCATCGCAGCGATTTTCCGCTTAGTGCGCATGCGCAATGTCCGCACTGCGCCAAGTAAATTTGCTATGCAGTTAGAAATTTTACTCACGGTTTTTTCTTCGTTCTGGTGATCGTAATGTGATTGACAGGAAGTGGGTGTTTCTAGGCGGAAACTGGCCGTTTTATGGGTGTGTGCGAAAAAACGCTACCGTTTCTGGGAAAAACGCGGGAGTGGCTGGAGAAACGGAGGAGTGTCTGGGCGAACGCTGGGTGTGTTTGTGACGTCAAACGAGGAACGACAAGCACTGAACTGATCGCACTGGCAGAGTAAGTCTCGAGTTACTCAGAAACTGCACAGAGATGTCTTATCGCAATATTGCAAATCTTTCATTCGCAATTTTAAGAAGCTAAGATTCACTCCCAGTAGGCGGCGGCTTAGCGTGTGCAAAGCTGCTAAAAGCAGCTTGTGAGCGAACAACTCGGAATGACCCCCAATATGCCACACACCATAATGCCCATTACACAATATGCCACACACCATAATGCCCTTTACACAATATGCCACACACCGTAATGTCTATTACATATTATGCTACACACCGTAATGCCCATTACACAATATGCCACACACTGTAATGTCTATTACATATTATGCTACACACCGTAATGCCCATTACACAATATGCCACACACTGTAATGTCTATTACACATTATGCCACACCATAACATGTAATGTCTATTACATGTTATGCTACACACCATAACACCCATTATGCGTTACGCCACACACTGTAACGCCAATTACATATTATGATACACAGTTATGGCCCTGACACCATTTTATGCCCACACACAATAATGTCACTTACAAATTATGCCACACAGTAAGGCTTCAAATTACTTTTAAATTGCCTACCTGTTGCCAGGGTCTCCTGTACATTGCCAGGGGTTTCATGAGCATTGCCAGGCGTTTCATGCACGTTGCTAGGGGTCTCCTGCAAGTTGCCAGGGGTTTCATGTGCATTGCTAGGGGTCTCCTGTGCGTTGCCAGGGGTTTCCTGCATGTTGCCAGGGGTCTCCTGGCCGCTACCCCAGTAAAGTTAGGGAGGGTGGGTGGGTGCGGGCATCAGTGGTTACTGCTAGCCCCCGCAGTAGATTGCGACGCGCTGGTGGCTGCGGAAGCACTTCTGTACCATAGCAGTGTAAAAAAACACCCTCTTAAAATGCCAGCCGCCGAGGAGACAGACGCTAGAGGCCAAATGTGACCTCTAGCATCTGTCTCCTCCTTGGCGGCGGCCATTTTTGGTTGTTTTTTTTACACCGCTATGGTACAGAAGCGCTTCTGCAACCCCCAGCGCGTCTCAATCTAATGCGGGGGCTCAGGCAGCTAGCTCTACTGGGGCAGTGACTGGTTCCGTAGGTGCTCCTCGCAGTCCGTGGGTGGTCGGGCCCCGGGAGCACCCACAGAATTGGCGCCTATGGTAGGAACTATAGTACTACTATAGACCAACAAGGCTACACCATAGCTACCAACTGTCCCGAATTTCGTGGGACAGTGTCCCAAGGTGGGTGGGCGTCAGTTGGGAGGCTCCTGTCACTCGCTGCTCTGCATCTATTTACTTAATGTTTTAAATAAATAACGGTCAACTGATTTTAATGGCAATTTCAGTGGTCTGTCGTTAATTTTAGATAAGTTATAAGTTAAGTATTATTATTAATTAAGGGTTATGTGTGGTGATGTCAAGCAATTTCAAATCTGACGACAGAATGTTTAATGCTCGAGTATCCTAGTGCATCTGATCTCTCCACCATTGAAGCACCATCAGTTACAGCATCGGCTTCTCGAGCAGCCTCTGCCTAACACAGTCTCCCTTTCTTAAGATATCGCCGCTGTGGCGCTGCAAAAGAAATTGCAGACGCATGCTGAAATACGCCCATGACATTCCCATTATATGCCCACGACACCTCCTCTCTTTGGGAAGACTCAGAGGCGTAACTAGGGTTTTTGGAGCCCAGGGCAAGATCAATAATGGCGCCCCCCCCCCCAAAAAAAAAATAATAATAATAATTTTTTCTTAATAAAAATAATAAATTAATAAAATGATAATAAAAAAAAAATACAAAAGGAAAGTATGTGCAGATGCCACCGGTGTCACTGCATATAAAGATGTCAGGGTGTGTATGTATGTGTATGTAGGTGCAGTGGTCGAAGTTGAATTTTTGAAGGTGGAATGAAAGAGTGCAGATAGCAATTATGCGCGCGCCGAAGGCGCGCGCGCTCCGGAAAAGGGGCGCGGTCACTCAAAAGGGGCGTGTCCTTCAGTGTAGTAGGACCCCTTATACTATCTAGTACTGGTGCCCCTTTCACATTATAGCACACGGTATGAGCCGAAATTCACATTATAGCACACAGTATGAGCCGAAATTCACATTGCCCCACACGGCATGAGCCGAAATTCACATTATAGCACACAGTATGAGCCGAAATTCACATTACCCCACATGGTATGAGCCAAAATTCACATTATAGCACATGGTATGAGCCGAAATTCACATTATAGCACACGGTATGAGCCAAAATTCACATTACTCCACATGGTATGAGCCAAAATTCACATTTCCCCACATGGTATGAGCCGAAATTCACATTACAGCACACGGTATGAGCCGAAATTCACATTACAGCACACGGAATGAGCCAAAATTCACATTACCCCACATAGTATGAGCCGAAATTCACATTATAGCACACGGTATTAGCCAAAATTCATGTTACAGCACATGATATGAGCCAAAATTCCCATTATAGAGTTAGGGGATCCTACACCCAGAATTAACATGGCCTGTGGGGCACTATGATGAGGGGAGCCCACCCCCTTAATAGACTAATTGCAGAGTTTAGCAGCGGAAGGGCTGCAGCGGTTTCTCACCCCAAGCTGCGGCGCTTCTGCCACCTCCGACACTCCACATCTTCGGCACCACCCGGGATGCAGAGCACCGCACCGGGTATGCACCCTTTTCAGTGTGGTCTGCTGCGCTCCGAAGGGGTTCTTGTTTCATGCTGCAGGATCCCGATGTGCGCCTTCCCACCCGCTGTTACTGTCACGGTAAGCATTAGTATCGTTTACCGCAGAGGCCATTTTCTGAGGCATATGTGTTAAACCTCAGGAACTGAGATGCCCTTCTCACCATACAGCTGTGTGGCCGAGCCGGGCGGGGGGACAGCCAGCAGCAGCATGCCGGATATCAGCAGCAGAGGGTGCGGGCTGTACATACTTGAGGCAGCTGGATATTCAACAGTGCTGAAAGCCTCCGGAGCCCGCACCCCCGGAGCTGCAGTACACCGGCAGAGGACACCCATCCCCCGAACCCTGCGTAGCCCAAAGCCGGAGATCAGCAGCATGTTGAACGCGGAAGCAGAAGCTGCTTATTGCCGGTCAGCATGCTGCTGATCTCCGGCTTTGGGCTCCGCATGTGCATTACAGCCCCCACCCTCGGCTGCTGATATCCGGCATGCTGCCCCTGCTGCTGGCTTTCCACCCGCCCGGCTCGCCCACCCAGCTGGATGGTGAGTGAGAAGGGCATCTCAGTGCCCGTGGTTTAATACATATCTCTCTTCGGTAAATGGCCATTAGTACATCCCACACACACTGATTACACACACACACACAGACTGGCCACCCCCAAATCCTACACACACCCACTCAGACTACACACACACACACACACACATTCTCATACTTTCCTCTCCCCCACACACACACTGGACTGCAAAAATTTACACACACTGACACTATTCCACACACACACAATTAACACACACTCACACTGTCCCACACACACAATTAACACACACGCACACTGTCCCACACACCAGTGGCGTGCGGTGAGGTCAGTGGCGTGCGGTGAGGCACTACAGCCATAATGTCTGCCGAATCCTGCCGATGACCCCTACCGCCACCGAGCCAATGCCCGCCACTGCCTCTGAGCCGATGCCCGCTGCCACCACCAATAGCTTACAAACTCGCCCACCATCAACTGACCCAGCCCTCCGCCACTAATTTGCAACTCAGTCCAAAGCCGCCAATGCCCGCTGCATGCCTGCTCATCATACTTGTGATATATTGTACATTTTTATAGAAAAAAATAATAATCAGTGTTTGGGACTGGGAAAGGAGTGGGAGGAGGACATGAATGCAATTTTGTTGTCCAGGGTTTCCATTAACTTAATGGAGAAGGGTCTGAATGTGTTAAAAATGTAAAAAAAAACTGCGTGAGGTCCCCCCTCCTAAGTATAACCAGCCTCGGGCTCTTTGAGCCGGTCCTGGTTGTTTAAATACTGGGAAAAAATTGGACAGGGGTTCCCCGTATTTAGACAGCCAGCATCGGGCTCTTAGTCCGGTCCTGGTTCCAAAAATACGGGGGACAAAAGATGTAGGGGTCCCCCCGTATTTTTAAAACCAGCACCGGGCTCCACTAGCCAGGGACATAATGCCACAGCCGGGGGACACATTTATGTAGGTCCCTGCGGCCGTGGCATTACCCCCCCAACTAGTCACCACTGGCCGGGGTTCCCTGGAGGAGTGGGGACCCCTTAAATCAAGGGGTCACCCCCCCTCCAGGCACCCAAGGGCCAGGGGTGAAGCCCGAGGCTGTCCCCCCCATCCGTGGGCTGTGGATGGGAGGCTGATAGCCATGTAAGTAAAAAAAGAATATTGTTTTTTGTTGTGGAACTACAAGGCCCAGAAAGCCTCCCCCGCTTGCTGGTACTTGGAGAACCTCAAGTACCAACATGCAGGGAAATAACGGGCCCGCCGGTACCTGTAGTTCTACAACAGAAAAAATACCCAAATAAAAACACAACTCACACACCGTGACAGTAAAAATGTATTAAAGCACACTGACACACTCACACATACTTACCTATATCCCACGCCGGTCACGTCCACTTGTCCAGTAGAATCCAATAGGGGTAGCTGTAAAAATGAGAGACAGATTACTTACCTACATCCCACGCCGGTTACGTCCACTTGTCCAGTAGAATCCAGTAGGGGAATCTGTAAAAATGAGAGACAGATTACTTACCTACATCCCACGCCGGTCACGTCCACTTGTCCAGTAGAATCCAATAGGGGTACCTGTAAAAATGAGAGACAGATTACTTAACAACATCCCACGCCGATCACGTCCACTTGTCCAGTAGAATCCAATAGGGGTACCTGTAAAAATGAGAGACAGATTACTTACCTACATCCCACGCTGGTCACGTCCACTTGTCCAGTAGAATTCAATAGGGGTACCTGTAAAAATGAGAGACAGATTACTTACCTACATCCTACGCCGGTCACGTCCACTTGTCCAGTAGAATCCAGTAGGGGAATCTGTAAAAATGAGAGACAGATTACTTACCTACATCCCACGCTGGTCACGTCCACTTGTCCAGTAGAATCCAATAGGGGTACCTGTAAAAATAAGAGACAGATTACTTACCTACATCCCACGCCGGTCACGTCCACTTGTCCAGTAGAATTCAATAGGGGTACCTGTAAAAATTAAAATGATACTTACAAACTGCAATCCACAGGAGGGGAGAGAGAGAGAGAGAGAGAGAGAGAGAGAGAGAGAGAGAGAGAGAGAGAGAGAGAGAGAGAGAGAGAGAGAGAGAGAGAGAGAGAGAGAGAGAGAGAGAGAGAGAGAGAGAGAGAGAGAGAGAGAGGGAGAGGGAGGGGGGGGGGAGAGACTAACCTGCTGCTGCTGGGGAGACCGGCACACACTGCAGGGCCACGACGGGAGGACGGAGCCGGCGGAGGAGGGGGAGAGCCGCACACCGCCGCTCCTGTCAGCGGCAGCGGAGGAGGACGGGGCGCACACTACAGACACCAATAACCGCCGGGACAATTAACACACACACACAATTAACGCACGCACACTGTCCCACACACACAAATAACACACACGCACACTGTCCCACACACACACAATTAACAAACACGCACTGTCCCACACACACACAATTAACACACTCACACTGTCCCACACACACACTTAACACACGCACACTGTCCCACACACACACAATTAACACACACGCACACTGTCCCACACACACACACACACACACACACACACACACACACACACAATTAATACACACGCACACTGTCCCACACACACACAATTAACACACACGCACACTGTCCCACACACACACAATTAATACACACGCACACTGTCCCACACACACACAATTAACACACACGCACACTGTCCCACACACACACAATTAACACACACTCAAACTGTCCCACACACACACAATTAACACACTCACACTGTCCCACACACACAATTAACACACTCACACTGTCCCACACATACACAATTAACACACACAATTAACACGCACTCAAAACTGTCCCACACACACAATTAACACACTCACACTGTCACACACACACACACACAATTAACAAACACGCACTGTCCCACACACACATTTAACACACTCACACTGTCACACACACAATTAACACACACACTGTCCCACACACACACAATTAACACACGCACACTGTCCCACACACACACACAATTTACACACACTCACACTGTCCCACACACACACAATTAACACACACGCACTGTCCCACACACAACACACACGCACACTGTCCGACACACACACACTTAACACACACACACATACAAAATGTCCCGCACCCCCTTCCCGCTCACCTGCACTCACTGCTGTTCAGGGGCCGCACGCCCCCCCCCCCCCCGAGGTCGCGCACGCGCATGCGCGCACCTCCGCGGTCGCGCACGCGATCGCGTACACAGTCACTTTGCAGGGGGGAGTAGGGGGAGGCTCCTGGCTGCCGCTGCCTGTCTATTGTGACAGGCACAGCAGCCGGGGAGATAGGGAAAGCGCCGCGGGTAGCGCCGGCGGAATCCCTGAAGCATGGGGCGAGTGGGCCGTGCAGGTGCCGGTGGCGCCCCCCTCTGTTGGGGCTGCCATGGCGCCCAGGGCACGTGCCCTGCTCGCCCCGTGCTAGATACGCCTCTGGGAAGACTTTAAATCATCTCCCAGTCACCACCCTGAACCACCCATGAATCACAGTCTCAAGTAATAGTACGCCATCACACACTTTGGTTTGTGTATGTGCAGTAAGGGTTTTTTAGACTTTTTGATCATGCGCAGTAGCAAAAAATCACTCAACTGCACAAACATCGGCATTGCGTGCACCTAGGATTAAAGCACACAGTATAGCAATGGCTGATGGCTTAGTCTGAAAGCTGTATAGCAGTCCAGGGGTTATATTTACTAAAGGTCTATTTTGTTTGTATTTGTTCAATTTTAAATCGATTTTTATCGATGTTGGGCTTCCAGGTTTAAAACACACATTTTACTAGCAGATGTTTTTTTATATTAATTTTTAAATGTGTGTTTTAACTAGAGATGTGCACTTGAAATTTTTCGGGTTTTGTGTTTTGGTTTTGGGTTCGGTTCCGCGGCCGTGTTTTGGGTTCGACCGCGTTTTGGCAAAACCTCACCGATTTTTTTTTTGTCGGATTCGGGTGTGTTTTGGATTCGGGTGTTTTTTTCAAAAAACCCTAAAAAACAGCTTAAATCATAGAATTTGGGGGTCATTTTGATCCCAAAGTATTATTAACCTCAAAAACCATAATTTCCACTCATTTTCAGTCTATTCTGAATACCTCACACCTCACAATATTATTTTTAGTCCTAAAATTTGCACCGAGGTAGCTGTGTGAGTAAGATAAGCGACCCTAGTGGCCGACACAAACACCGGGCCCATCTAGGAGTGGCACTGCAGTGTCACGCAGGATGGCCCTTCCAAAAAACACTCCCCAAACAGCACATGACGCAAAGAAAAAAAGAGGCGCAATGAGGTAGCTGTGTGAGTAAGATAAGCGACCCTAGTGGCCGACACAAACACCTGGCCCATCTAGGAGTGGCACTGCAGTGTCACGCAGGATGGCCCTTCCAAAAAACACTCCCCAAACAGCACATGACGCAAAGAAAAATTAAAGAAAAAAGAGGTGCAAGATGGAATTGTCCTTGGGCCCTCCCACCCACCCTTATGTTGTATAAACAGGACATGCACACTTTAACCAACCCATCATTTCAGTGACAGGGTCTGCCACACGACTGTGACTGAAATGACGGGTTGGTTTGGACCCCCACCGAAAAAGAAGCAATTAATCTCTCCTTGCACAAACTGGCTCTACAGAGGCAAGATGTCCACCTCATCATCATCCTCCGATATATCACCGTGTACATCCCCCTCCTCACAGATTATCAATTCGTCCCCACTGGAATCCACCATCTCAGCTCCCTGTGTACTTTGTGGAGGCAATTGCTGCTGGTCAATGTCTCCACGGAGGAATTGATTATAATTCATTTTAATGAACATCATCTTCTCCACATTTTCTGGAAGTAACCTCGTACGCCGATTGCTGACAAGGTGAGCGGCGGCACTAAACACTCTTTCGGAGTACACACTTGTGGGAGGGCAACTTAGGTAGAATAAAGCCAGTTTGTGCAAGGGCCTCCAAATTGCCTCTTTTTCCTGCCAGTATAAGTACGGACTGTGTGACGTGCCTACTTGGATGCGGTCACTCATATAATCCTCCACCATTCTTTCAATGGGGAGAGAATCATATGCAGTGACAGTAAACGACATGTCCGTAATCGTTGACAGGTCCTTCAGTCCGGACCAGATGTCAGCATCAGCAGTCGCTCCAGACTGCCCTGCATCACCGCCAGCGGGTGGGCTCGGAATTCTGAGCCTTTTCCTCGCACCCCCAGTTGCGGGAGAATGTGAAGGAGGAGATGTTGACAGGTCGCGTTCCGCTTGACTTGACAATTTTCTCACCAGCAGGTCTTTGAACCCCAGCAGACTTGTGTCTGCCGGAAAGAGAGATCCAAGGTAGGTTTTAAATCTAGGATCGAGCACGGTGGCCAAAATGTAGTGCTCTGATTTCAACAGATTGACCACCCGTGAATCCTTGTTAAGCGAATTAAGGGCTCCATCCACAAGTCCCACATGCCTAGCGGAATCGCTCCGTGTTAGCTCCTCCTTCAATGTCTCCAGCTTCTTCTGCAAAAGCCTGATGAGGGGAATGACCTGACTCAGGCTGGCAGTGTCTGAACTGACTTCACGTGTGGCAAGTTCAAAGGGCAGCAGAACCTTGCACAACGTTGAAATCATTCTCCACTGCGCTTGAGACAGGTGCATTCCACCTCCTATATCGTGCTGAATTTTATAGGCTTAAATGGCCTTTTGCTGCTCCTCCAACCTCTGAAGCATATATAGGGTTGAATTCCACCTCGTTACCACTTCTTGCTTCAGATGATGGCAGGGCAGGTTCAGGCGTTTTTGGTGTTGCTCCAGTCTTCTGTACGTGGTGCCTGTACGCCGAAAGTGTCCCGCAATTCTTCTGGCCACCGACAGCATCTCTTGCACGCCCCTGTCGTTTTAAAAAAAATTCTGCACCACCAAATTCAAGGTATGTGCAAAACATGGGACGTGCTGGAATTTGCCCAGATTTAATGCACACACAATATTGCTGGCGTTGTCCGATGCCACAAATCCACAGGAGAGTCCAATTGGGGTAAGCCATTCCGCGATGATCTTCCTCAGTTGCCGTAAGAGGTTTTCAGCTGTGTGCGTATTCTGGAAACCGGTGATACAAAGCGTAGCCTGCCTAGGAAAGAGTTCGCGTTTGCGAGATGCTGCTACTGGTGCCGCCGCTGCTGTTCTTGCGGCGGGAGTCCATACATCTACCCAGTGGGCTGTCACAGTCATATAGTCCTGACCCTGCCCTGCTCCACTTGTCCACATGTCCGTGGTTAAGTGGACATTGGGTACAGCTGCATTTTTTTAGGACACTGGTGACTCTTTTTCTGAGGTCTGTGTACATTTTCGGTATCGCCTGCCTAGAGAAATGGAACCTAGATGGTATTTGGTACCGGGGACACAGTACCTCCAACAAGTCTCTAGTTGGCTCTGCAGTAATGATGGATACCGGAACCACGTTTCTCACCACCCAGGATGCCAAGGCCTCCGTTATCCGCTTTGCAGCAGGATGACTGCTGTGATATTTCATCTTCCTTGCAAAGGACTGTTGGACAGTCAATTGCTTGGTGGAAGTAGTAAAAGTGGTCTTACGATTTCCCCTCTGGGATGACCATCGACTCCCAGCAGCAACAACAGCAGCGCCAGCAGCAGTAGGCGTTACACGCAAGGATGCATCGGAGGAATCCCAGGCAGGAGAGGAATCGTCAGAATTGCCAGTGACATGGCCTGCAGGACTATTGGCATTCCTGGGGAAGGAGGAAATTGACACTGAGGGAGTTGGTGGGGTGGTTTGCGTGAGCTTGGTTACAAGAGGAAGGGATTTACTGGTCAGTGGACTGCTTCCGCTGTCGCCCGAAGTTTTTGAACTTGTCACTGACTTATTATGAATGCGCTGCAGGTGACGTATAGGGGAGGATGTTCCGAGGTGGTTAACGTCCTTACCCCTACTTATTACAGCTTGACAAAGGCAACACACGGCTTGACAAATGTTGTCCGCATTTCTGTTGAAATACTTCCACACCGAAGAGCTGATTTTTTTGGTATTTTCACCAGGCATGTCAACGGCCATATTCCTCCCACGGACAACAGGTGTCTCCCCGGGTGCCTGACTTAAACAAACCACCTCACCATCAGAATCCTCCTTGTCAATTTCCTCCCCAGCGCCAGCAACACCCATATCCTCCTCATCCTGGTGTACTTCAACACTGACATCTTCAATCTGACTATCAGGAACTGGACTGCGGGTGCTCCTTCCAGCACTTGCAGGGGACGTGCAAATGGTGGAAGGCGCATGCTCTTCACGTCCAGTGTTGGGAAGGTCAGGCATCGCAACCGACACAATTGGACTCTCCTTGTGGATTTGGGATTTCGAAGAACGCACAGTTCTTTGCGGTGCTTTTGCCAGCTTGAGTCTTTTCAGTTTTCTAGCGAGAGGCTGAGTGCTTCCATCCTCATGTGAAGCTGAACCACTAGCCATGAACATAGGCCAGGGCCTCAGCCGTTCCTTGCCACTCCGTGTGGTAAATGGCATATTGGCAAGTTTACGCTTCTCCTCCGACAATTTTATTTTAGATTTTGGAGTCCTTTTTTTACTGATATTTGGTGTTTTGGATTTTACATGCTCTGTACTATGACATTGGGCATCGGCCTTGGCAGACGACGTTGCTGGCATTTCATCGTCTCGGCCATGACTAGTGGCAGCAGCTTCAGCACGAGGTGGAAGTGGATCTTGATCTTTCCCTAATTTTGGAACCTCAACATTTTTGTTCTCCATATTTTAATAGGCACAACTAAAAGGCACCTCAGGTAAACAATGGAGATGGATGGATACTAGTATACTTATGGATGGACGAGCGACTGCCGACACAGAGGTAGCTACAGCCGTGGACTACCGTACTGTGTCTGCTGCTAATATAGACTGGATGATAATGAGATGAAATCAATATATATTATATCACACTAGTACTGCAGCCGGACAGGTAGATATATTTATTATGTAATGACTGATGACGGACCTGCTGGACACTGTCAGCTCAGCAGCACCGCAGACTGCTACAGTAAGCTACTATAGTAGTATGTATAAAGAAGAAAGAAAAAAAAAAACCACGGGTAGGTGGTATACAATAATGGATGGACGAGCGACTGCCGACACAGAGGTAGCTACAGCCGTGGACTACCGTACTGTGTCTGCTGCTAATATAGACTGGATGATAATGAGATGAAATCAATATATATATATTATATATATATATATATATATATATATATATATATATATAATATCACTAGTACTGCAGCCGGACAGGTATATATATTTATTATGTAATGACTGATGACGGACCTGCTGGACACAGTCAGCTCAGCAGCACCGCAGACTGCTACAGTAAGCTACTGTAGTAGTATGTATAAAGAAGAAAGAAAAAAAAAAAAAAAACCACGGGTAGGTGGTATACAATATTATATATATATTATATACAATTATATATATATATATATATATATATATATATATATATATATATATATATATATATATATATATATATATATATTAAACTGGTGGTGACTGGTGGTCAGGTCACTGGTCACACTATCAGCAACTTGCAAGTAGTACTCCTAAGCAGACAATCACAATATATATTATACTGGTGGTCAGTGTGGTCACAATGGCAGTGTGGCACTCTGGCAGCAAAAGTGTGCACTGTACGTTATATGTACTCCTGAGTCCTGCTCTCAGACTCTAACTGCTCCCCACTGTCAGTGTCTCCCCCACAAGTCAGATAATATACAGTCACACTATCTATCACTTCAGCAAGTAACTAGTACTCCTCCTAATGCTCCCCAAAATTACTACTGTGTCTCTCTCTACTGTCTCACTCTCTTCTCTATAAACGGAGAGGACGCCAGCCACGTCCTCTCCCTATGAATCTCAATGCACGTGTGAAAATGGCGGCGACGCGCGGCTCCTTATATAGAATCCGAGTCTCGCGATAGAATCCGAGCCTCGCGAGAATCCGACAGCGGGATGATGACGTTCGGGCGCGCTCGGGTTAACCGAGCAAGGCGGGAAGATCCGAGTCGCTCGGACCCGTGTAAAAAAAACATTAAGTTCGGGCGGGTTCGGATTCCGAGGAACCGAACCCGCTCATCCCTAGTTTTAACCCTGGAGGCCCAACACCAATTAAAATTGGTTTAACAGAGATCTAACATTGAACAAAACAAAAACCCAACAAAATCGACCTTTAGTAAATCAACCTGGAGACTGATGGCTGAGTCTGAAGGCTGTATAGCAGTGCAAGAGACTGATGACTGAGTCTGAAGGCTGTATAGCAGTGCAGCAGACTCAGTCATCAGTCTCAAGACTGTATACTGTAGCAATGTAAGGAGGCTTATGACTGAGGGTCTTATTAGGAGATGTCTGTAAACCCAAGGGTAGACTCCACCTATGCAAAGTTACTTTTGTGATGCCGCTCACAGTGAGAATTTCAACGCAGAGTGATTGACATGAAGGGAACGTTTGGGGGATGTAATGGGGAGTGGCAGCAAAAATGCAGACCTGTCACAGCTGTTTTTGGTGTATCTATCTTTAGCTGTGATCATTATGTAGAAGAACATTGATGCCAGCGTCGCTACTGCTGTGTCTAGCCTGCGTTACCATAGACTCACTTGGGGAGTTGTTACTTCTTGTTACTGCGTCAATGCTGCATATGTGTACAACACACACAGGTGCTGAGGACTTAGCGTTGGCTCCGGTAGGCATTTATATTCTTCACTGGGCGCTGCTGCACTTGCGATGATTAGCAAGTCTGTAGGCTAAAAAAAAATGCAGCCGCGTAGGCATGTGCGTACAAATCTGAATTAGGCCCAGAGTACAGGTCCAGGTTTAAGTAGGGCGCTCTTAGCACTGATAAACTGACCAAGTGGTTATACTTGCAGGAACCTGGTTGGGAGAACAAATCATGTGATCATAACCAAGTTGGCAGCGCCCATGTTATAGAACAGCGGAAACCGCTATCTCAGAGGAAAGAGGGGACTTGTGTAATATAATACTGTAAAGCATGTGTTTAGCAGCTGCACAGTAGAGAGATGTCCCTCCCACCCTCTCCCTCCATTCCTCAGACATTTCTAGACATAACTGTTCCATTAACTCCCATCCCGAGTATGATGTAGAGTGTGGGATGTCACTGAGTGACTACTGGGCACTCACAACGGGCAGTCCAACAGGAAACTCCATATAAGAGTAGCACATCAATCTCCTAGCACTTCAGTGACTGTCAGCAAGTCCACTATCACAACTCACATGCCTGCTATTGGGTGTTTGAAGCCTAGCCTCTCTAGCTCTTCTTACTACCCCCAGCACCCCAACTCCATGTTGGACTGTGAGCTCCAAAATCTCAGCTTGAGTCCAGACTTCTATAACACCTGCTGCCTGAAAATGCTGTACACCATGTGTAGCTCACTCACAGGGCTGGAAAGGGGGCACTCATTGGTCAGAGACCAGTCACAGTACAGCCAATGGGTAGATAAAGGAACCTGTAAGGCAGTGGAATCCTGTCCTCTAATTGGTTGATAGAGCACTTGTGATATACACTAACCCCAGGGAAAAAATAAGAATTTACTTACCGATAATTCTATTTCTCATAGTCCGTAGTGGATGCTGGGGACTCCGAAAGGACCATGGGAATAGCGGCTCCGCAGGAGACTGGGCACAAAGTAAAAGCTTTAGGACTAGCTGGTGTGCACTGGCTCCTCCCCCTATGACCCTCCTCCAAGCCTCAGTTAGGATACTGTGCCCGGACGAGCGTACACAATAAGGAAGGATTTTGAATCCCGGGTAAGACTCATTACCAGCCACACCAATCACACCGTACAACTTGTGATCTGAACCCAGTTAACAGCATGATAACAGAAGGAGCCTCTGAAAAGATGGCTCACAACAACAATAACCCGATTTTTGTAACAATAACTATGTACAAGTAATGCAGACAATCCGCACTTGGGATGGGCGCCCAGCATCCACTACGGACTATGAGAAATAGAATTATCGGTAAGTAAATTCTTATTTTCTCTAACGTCCTAGTGGATGCTGGGGACTCCGAAAGGACCATGGGGATTATACCAAAGCTCCCAAACGGGCGGGAGAGTGCGGATGACTCTGCAGCACCGAATGAGAGAACTCCAGGTCCTCCTCAGCCAGGGTATCAAATTTGTAGAATTTAGCAAACGTGTTTGCCCCTGACCAAGTAGCTGCTCGGCAAAGTTGTAAAGCCGAGACCCCTCGGGCAGCCGCCCAAGATGAGCCCACTTTCCGTGTGGAATGGGCTTTTACAGATTTTGGCTGTGGCAGGCCTGCCACAGAATGTGCAAGCTGAATTGTACTGCAAATCCAACGAGCAATCGTCTGCTTAGAAGCAGGAGCACCCAGCTTGTTGGGTGCATACAGGATAAACAGCGAGTCAGATTTTCTGACTCCAGCCATCCTGGAAATATATATTTTCAGGGCCCTGACTACGTCCAGCAACTTGGAATCCTCCAAGTCCCTAGTAGCCGCAGGCACCACAATAGGTTGGTTTAAGTGAAATGCTGAAAACACCTTAGGGAGAAATTGAGGACGAGTCCTCAATTCCGCCCTGTCCGAATGGAAAATCAGATAAGGGCTTTTACAGGATAAAGCCGCCAATTCTGACACGCGCCTGGCCCAGGCCAGGGCCAACAGCATGACCACTTTCCATGTGAGATATTTTAACTCCACAGATTTAAGTGGTTCAAACCAATGTGACTTTTGGAATTCAAAAAAAAAAAAACTACATTGAGATCCCAAGTGCCACTGGAGGCACAAAAGGAGGCTGTATATGCAGTACCCCTTTTACAAACGTCTGAACTTCAGGGACTGAAGCTAGTTCTTTTTGGAAGAAAATTGACAGGGCCGAAATTTGAACCTTAATGGACCCCAATTTCAGGCCCATAGACACTCCTGTTTGCAGGAAATGTAGGAATCGACCCAGTCGAATTTCCACCGTCGGGCCTTACTGGCCTCGCACCACGCAACATATTTTCGCCAATTGCGGTGATAATGTTTTTGCGGTTACATCCTTCCTGGCTTTGATCAGGATAGGGATGACTTCATCCGGAATGCCCTTTTTCCTTCAGGATCCGGCGTTCAACCGCCATGCCGTCAAACGCAGCCGCGGTAAGTCTTGGAACAGACAGGGTCCTTGCTGGAGCAGGTCCCTTCTTAGAGGTAGAGGCCACGGATCCTCCGTGAGCATCTCTTGAAGTTCCGGTTACCAAGTCCTTCTTGGCCAATCCGGAGCCACGAATATAGTGCTTACTCCTCACCATCTTATCAATCTCAGTACCTTGGGTATGAGAGGCAGAGGAGGAAACACATACCCTGACTGGTACACCCACGGTGTTACCAGAGCGTCTACAGCTATTGCCTGAGGGTCCCTGGACCTGGCGCAATACCTGTCGAGTTTTTCCCAACGGTTTATAATCCTGTGGAAGACTTCTGGGTGAAGTCCCCACTCTCCCCGGGTGGAGGTCGTGCTGAGGAAGTCTGCTTCCCAGTTGTCCACTCCCGGAATGAATACTGCTGACAGTGCTATCCCATGATTTTCCGCCCAGCGAAGAATCCTTGCAGCTTCTGTCATTGCCCTTCTGCTTCTTGTGCCACCCTGTCTGTTTACGTGGGTGACTGCCGTGATGTTGTCCGACTGGATCAACACCGGCTGTCCTTGAAGCAAAGGTCTTGCTAAGCTTAGAGCATTGTAAATGTCCCTTAGCTTCAGGATATTTATGTGAAGTGATGTCTCCAGGCTTGACCATAGGTCCTGGATATTCCTTCCCTGTGTGACTGCTCCCCAGCCTCGCAGGCTGGCATCCGTGGTTACCAGGACCCAGTCCTGAATGCCGAATCTGCGGCCCTCTAGAAGATGAGCACTCTGCAACCACCACAGGAGGGACACCCTTGTCCTTGGTGACAGGGTTATCCGCTGATGCATCTGAAGATGCGACCCGGACCATTTGTCCAGCAGGTCCCACTGGAAAGTTCTTGCGTGGAATCTGCCAAATGGGATTGCTTCGTAGGAAGCCCCCATTTTACCCAGAACCCTTGTGCATTGATGCACTGAGACTTGGCTCGGTTTGAGGAGGTTCCTGACTAGCTCGGATAACTCCCTGGCTTTCTCCTCCGGGAGAAACACCTTTTTTTTTTTTTTTTCTTTTTTTTTTGGACTGTGTCCAGGATCATCCCTAGGAACAGAAGACACGTCGACGGAACCAGCTGCGATTTTGGAATATTGAGAATCCAATCGTGCTGCCGCAACACTATCTGAGATAGTGCTACACCGACCTCCAACTGTTCCCTGGATCTTACCCTTATCAGGGAATCGTCCAAGTAAGGGATAACTAAAATTCCCTTCCTTCGAAGGAACATCATCATTTCGGCCATTACCTTGGTAAAGACCCGGGGTGCCGTGGACCATCCCTACGGCAGCGTCTGAACTGATAGTGACAGTTCTGTACCATAAACCTGAGGTACCCTTGGTGAGAAGGGTAAATTTTGACATGAAGGTAAGCATCCTTGATGTCCCGAGACATCATGTAGTCCCCTTCTTCCAGGTTCGCAATCACTGCTCTGAGTGACTCAATCTTGAATTTGAACCTCTGTATGTAAGTGTTCAAAGATTTTCGATTTTAGAATCGGTCTCACCGAGCCGTCTGGCTTCGGTACCACAATAGTGTGGAATAATACCCCGTTCCCTGTTGCAGGAGGGGTACCTTGATTATCACCTGCTGGGAATACAGCTTGTGAATGGCTTCCAAAACTGCCTCCCTGTCCGAGGGAGACATCGGTAAAGTCGACTTTTGGAAACGGCGAGGGGGAGACGTCTCGAATTCCAATATGTACCCCTGAGATATTACCTGAAGGATCCAGGGGTCTACTTGCGAGTGAGCCCACTGCGCACTGAAATTCATTGAGAACGGGCCCCCACCGTGCCTGAGCTTGTACAGCCCTAGCGTCATACTGAGGGCTTGGCAGAGGCTGGAAAGGGTTTCTGTTCCTGGGAACTGGCTGATCTCTGCAGCCTTTTTCCTCTCCCTCTGTCACGAGCAGAAAAGAGGAACCTTTTGTCCGCTTGCCAACAAAGGACTGCGCCTGATAATACGGCGTCTTATTTTGAGAGGCGACCTGGGGTACAAACGTGGATTTCCCAGCTGTTGCCGTGGCCACCAGGTCTAAAAGACCGACCCCAAATGTCCCCTTTCAAAGGCAATACTTCCAAATGACGTTTGGAATCCGCATCACCTGACCATTTTACTGGTAGAATTGGACAACGCACTTATACTTGATGCCAGTCGGCAATTATTCCGCTGTGCATCATGCATATATAGAAATGCATCTTTTAAATGCTCTATAGGCAATAATATACTATCCTTATCTAGGATATCAATATTTCCAGTCAGGGAATCCGACCATGCCAACCCAGCACTGCACCTCCAGGCTGAGGCGATAGCTGGTCGCAGTATAACACCAGTATGTGTGTAAATACCTTTTTTTGGATACCCTCCTGCTTTCTATCAGCAGGATCCTTAAGGGCGGCCATCTCATGAGAGGGTAGAGCCCTTGTTCTTACAAGCGTGTGAGCGCCTTATCCCCCCTAGGGGGTGTTTCCCCAATGCATCCTAACCTCTGGCGGGAAAGGGTATGCAGCCAATACTTTTTAAGAAATTATTAATTGTTATCGGGGGGAAACCCACGCATCATCACACATTTTATTTCTCAGATTCAGGAAAACTACAGGTAGTTTTACCCTCACCGAACATAATACCCCTTTTTTGGTGGTACTCGTATTATCAGAAATGTATAAAACATTTTCCATTGTCTCAATCATGTAACGTGTGGCCCTACTGGAAATCACGGTTGTCTCTTCACCGTCGACACAGGAGTCAGTATCCGTGTCGGCGTCTGTATCTGCCATCTGTCTGACGGCCTATGAGACGTCTGGACAGGCACAAGCTGAGTAGCCGGCTGTCTCATGTCAACCACTGTTTTTTTATATAGAGCGGACACTGTCACGTAATTTTCAACAGTACATCCACTCAGGTGTCGACCCCCTAGGGGGTGACATCACTGTTACAGACACTCTGCTCCGCCTCCACATCATTTTCCTCCTCATACATGTCGACACACACGTACCGACACCCAGCACACACACAGGGAATGCTCTGATAGAGGACAGGACCCACTTAGCCCTTTGGGGAGACAGAGGGAGAGTTTGCCAGCACACACCAGAGCGCTATATATGTATAGGGACAACCTTACAATAAGTGTCTATCCCTTATAGCTGCTTATATCTGTTATTTTGCCAAATAAGTGCCCCCCTCTCTTTTTTACCCTGTTTCTGTAGTTGCAGGATGCAGGGGAGATTCTGGGAGCCTTCCTACCAGCGGAGCTGTGTGGGAAAAATGGCGCTGTGTGCTGAGGAGATAGGCCCCGCCCCCTTCACGGCGGGCTCTTCTCCCGCTTTTTACTGGAAAACTGGCAGGGGTTAAATACATCCATATAGCCCAGGAGCTATATGTGATGTATTTTTCGCCAACTAAGGTAAATTCATTGCTTCCCAGGACGCCCCCCCCCCCCCCAGCGTCCTGCACCCTCAGTGACCGGAGTGTGAAGTGTGCTGAGAGCAATGGCGCACAGCTGCAGTGCTGTGCGCTACCTTATGAAGACAGGAAAGTCTTCTGCCGCCGATTTATGGACCTCTTCTTGCTTCAGCATCTGTAAGGGGGCCGGCGGCGCGGCTCCGGGACCCATCCATGGCTGGGCCTGTGATCGTCCCTCTGGAGCTAATGTCCAGTAGCCTAAGAAACCCAATCCACTCTGCACGCAGGTGAGTTCGTTTCTCTCCCCTAAGTCCCTCGATGCAGTGAGCCTGTTGCCAGCAGGTCTCACTGAAAATAAAAAACCTATTTAAACTTTTACTCTAAGCAGCTCAGGAGAGCCACCTAGATTGCACCCTTCTCGTTCGGGCACAAAATCTAACTGGGGCTTGGAGGAGGGTCATAGGGGGAGGAGCCAGTGCACACCAGCTAGTCCTAAAGCTTTTACTTTGTGCCCAGTCTCCTGCGGAGCCGCTATTCCCATGGTCCTTTCGGAGTCCCCAGCATCCACTAGGACGTTAGAGAAAAGGGGAATGAAGAGAGCCAGATAAGGTATTGCACAAGAGGAAAAAGACACAGAGGGGGGTAATTCGATTGTTTCTCGCGACGGCCGCCACTAGATGTCGCCCAACAGAGCAATTAAATTGTTGTTCCGTTCGGCTGTGAACAGCCGCCAGTTTTCCTTGCAGCCCCCTGAGCTGGCAAGCAGAAATAAGTGAAAAGTGACCTGCTTGGGCACCCAAATGGCACTTTTCGCGTTGCACCCAGAACTTTAGATGGGTTTAGCTACTTTGCACGGCTAAACCCACTTTGAGCGCGATCATCAAGAAGAGATCAAACATTTTAATTGCGTCCCGCTATCTCGGGTCACTTTAGACGGGAGATTGTGCTGCTGGTGCAAATAACCATTCCCCCCAGAGAGATGGAGAAAAGGGGGAGAGACATGGAAAGACAGGGAGGGAGGAGGGGGCACTATATAAAAATCGTGAAGAACAAAAACGGCTACATTGCCAACAGATAGTGACCCAGCAATTAACAGTTCTGTAATACTAGTCTAAAAGCTGAAATAAACTATACAAACCGATACAACTGTTCCTGAGATGTACAGTACAGGAAAAAAAAAACAATTTTTTTTTTAAAGTTGTGGAGAAATAGAATGTATGGCTTGAATAACCTAACATGGGAGGCAGCGGAGCCATGCTGACATGATTCATATCCTCATGTAGTGGAGGCAGGGCTAATGACATAAATTGTGTCATGTTACATTTCTGTCTTGCTTATGTCACAACAAATAGAAGCGGGATATGGGAGGGTGGCCTCATCTCTTTGGGAGAGTAGGCAAGTATGGTTCCCTATGGGACAAATACTCGTGTACAGGCATTTAAAAGTAACATTTCTTTATTACACAGAGAGGTCTATTTATTAATCTTCTTTAAAAAAAATGAGGATACAAGCTTTTCTGCATGTTTTAGGGTATTTTTAATATTGGGTATATTTATTAACGTGTTAACGCAGTACATATTGCAGACATCATCACTATAATATGAGACGACTGTCGTTCCTATTTCCTTTATGGGAATGGTGATTTAGCCAAATGTATCTAGCTCTGAACAAGTTTTTATTTTTCCCTTGGAATATGGTGGGTGGAGCTACCACATGGGTGTGGCATCAATTGCAATTGGGACATACCATTTTTTAAGAGAATGTCAAAGTTTAGGATTTGGGGATATGTATTAGTTTAACATTGCAGAAACACCAGGATATATACTAAAAATAGATAGGAAAAACCACACACACACACACATAGAGGGTAATTCAGACCTAATCGCTAGGCTGCGTTTTCATACAGCGGGCAGTCAGGTCTAAACTGCGCATGCACCGCAATGCGCAGGCGTGTTGCACGGGTACAAAGCGGATTGCCGCTCAGCGATGGGTTTGTGTGAAGGATCCATTTACACGGGCGTTCCCAAGGAGATTGACAGGAAGAAGGCGTTTGTGGGTGGCAACTGACCGTTTTCTGGGAGTGGTTGGAAAAACGCAGGCGTGTCCATGTGTTTGCAGGGAGGGTTCCTGACGTCAATTCTGGTCACAGACCGGCTGAAGTGATCGTAACGGCTGAGTAAGTCCTGGGCTGCACAGAGACTGCACAAGATCTGTTTGTACAGCTCTGCTACACATGTGTTCGCACACTTGCACAGCTAAAATACACTCCCCCTGTAGGTGGCGACTATCTGATCGCAGCAGTGCAAAAATCGCCTGCTAGCGATCAGGTCTGAATTAGGCCCTTGGCCAGATCCACATAAAAACACTGAAAAAGCCAGATCTACATAAAAAAAAAAAACAATGAAAAGCCAGCACTACAAAAAAAAAAAAAATAATAATTTTAAAAATAACTAAAAAGTCAAATCAACATAAATTTTTTTTTTTTTTTAAATTCAGATCCACATGAGGAGTATGTTACTTCCAGGTCCCTCAGTCAGGCAGGTGGTAGGTGGGCAGTGCTGGCTGAAACAGAGCCCATCTCACAGACTGCGTTCTCTCTCACTAGGGAGAGGTCCCGGTCACTGGCTGCTCTGACCACGACAAGGAGACCCGTATTAATCAGTGCAGCAAGCAACAATGGCGAGTGCGGGAGCAGTAAGCATTGGTGCACAGAGCAGTAACAGTGGGTGTATGGAGCTGTATGGCTCTGTGTAGGAGACAGGGGGAATAGGTACGGAAAACAGTGAGGAAGGGTGCAGGGAGTAGTAAGCATCGGTGTAGGTAGCAGTGACAGTGGGTGATAGGTGTAGAGCAGAAAGGATTAGTATAGGGAGCAGGGAGAGTGGGTGTGGGGAACAGTGAGGGATGGTCTGTGCAGAGAGCAATGAGAGACAGTTGGTGGGGAGCGTGTGAGCAGTGACAGCGCCAGCGGTATTTAAATGTGTACATAGAGTAGTGCTTAGGTGGGCAGCCATGGAGTCACAGGCAGCGCCCGTGGCATTCAAATGTGGCACTGACTGCCAGACAATCGGAGGTTACGCTCCGACAGTCAATCAGGATTGGCTGCCGGACTGCAAGCCCAGATTGGTTTGTGGCCGGTACCACATTTTAAATACTGCTGACGCTGTCTGGATCCCCATGGCTGCCCGACTAAGCACTACATACACCATTACCACCCGGGTCCCTTGTCTGCTTGGGCCTGGGACAAAAGTACAGAGGGACCCCCTTTGATGGCGGGCCTGCCATCTGCAGATACTGGGTCTGATTCAGAGGTGTATGCTAATGCTGCCACAGCTGTGTAGACAGCAGCTGTGTGAAAATATGCAGATACCGCAGCCACCAGAATTTGTATTGGGACGCACATCGGCGGCTCTAGCGTCCCAATGGCTGCGTACATAGAGGCAGCATCGGTCACAAATCAGTCAATTATGAAACTTCTCAGTAGCCCTTCGGTCGCACAGCATGGCCGCAAGAAGATGCCGGAGCCATTGCAGCTGCGTACAGGATCGCAGTTACAGGCTGAGATGCACTGAAAATAGTCATGATACGCCTGCATTTTTGCGGCACTCCTTGTAACCGCTCCCACCCGGTCCCTGTCAATCACTTTGCAAAATAAATCCTCTCTGCAAGACCATCACAGCACATGCTCAAGAGACACGGAAATGAACTAGAATACACAGATTTCTAAAATACAGGGCCAACGGCGATTGCAGCCTGAAGCCCTTTCTGGAGTCCGCTCGCGCAGCAGACGCACTGCACGAGCGCTCACAGTAAAACCTAGTGAGATTGACAGGCAGAGGCGGTCACGGGAGGGGGCGTGCAAATGGCGTTAGAACGCCGTTGGTAGAGCGCGCTCCAGACGCAGGTGTGTCTGGACCATTGTGGGGGCGGGCCACGGCAGCTGCGTGGCGTCACACGCGGCCGCTGCGACCCAGAACGTGGTGGGTAGGGAGCTACTTGCCGGGTGTGAAAGTATCGCCGCTGTGTGATGCTTTTGCACCGGTCTAAAAATTGTATATTGGCAACAATATTATACAAGGATCAGACAAAGAAGTAGACAGAACAAGTATTATAGCAAAGGGGAATATAGTCATAGAAACATAGAAATTTGACGGCAGATAAGAGCCACTTGGAAAATGTAGTCTGCCCCTTTATTTATCCTTTAGGTAATCTCAACCCTTTTTGAACCTTAATTCTTTGTAAGGATATTCATATGCCTATTATCCCAAGCATGTTTAAATTGCTCTACAGTCTTAGCCTCTACCACCTCTGATGGGACGCTCTTCCACTTATCCACTACCCTTTCTGTGAAGTAATTTCCCCTTAAATTTCCCCTGAACCTGCCTTCCTCCAGTTTCAGTCAGTGACGTGCGGTGGGGTGATGCAGAGCCTTTCCTGTCATACTAACTTTTGTGCCAGAGTTTTGACTGCATAAAGTATATGAAAAATAAAAAGAATATGTTTGAAATATCTTCTTTGCATTATTCTAATAATTTTTCTCTGACGTCCTAGTGGATGCTGGGGACTCCGTCAGGACCATGGGGGAATAGCGGCTCCGCAGGAGACAGGGCACAAAAGTAAAAGCTTTAGGATCAGGTGGTGTGCACTGGCTCCTCCCCCTATGACCCTCCTCCAAGCCTCAGTTAGATTTTTGTGCCCGGCCGAGAAGGGTGCAATCTAGGTGGCTCTCCTAAAGAGCTGCTTAGAGTAAAAGGTTTTTTATTTTCAGTGAGTCCTGCTGGCAACAGGCTCACTGCATCGAGGGACTTAGGGGAGAGAAGTGAACTCACCTGCGTGCAGGATGGATTGGCTTCTTAGGCTACTGGACACCATTAGCTCCAGAGGGAGTCGGAACACAGGTCTCACCCTGGGGTTCGTCCCGGAACCGCGCCGCCGACCCCCTTGCAGATGCCGAAAAGTGAAGAGGTCCAGAAACCGGCGGCAGAAGACTTTTCAGTCTTCATAAGGTAGCGCACAGCACTGCAGCTGTGCGCCATTGTTGTCAGCACACTTCATAGCAGCGGTCACTGAGGGTGCAGGGCGCTGGGGGGGGCGCCCTGGGCAGCAATGATAGTACCTTATTCTGGCTAAAAATACATCACATATAGCCCCTGGGGGCTATATGGATGTATTTAACCCCTGCCAGGTCTCAGAAAAACGGGAGAAGAAGCCCGCCGAAAAGGGGGCGGGGCCTATTCTCCTCAGCACACAGCGCCATTTTCCCTCACAGAAATGCTGGTGGGAAGGCTCCCAGGCTCTCCCCTGCACTGCACTACAGAAACAGGGTTAAAACAGAGAGGGGGGGCACTTATTTGGCGATATGACTATATATATTAAAATGCTATAAGGGAAAAACACTTATATAAAGGTTGTCCCTGTATAATTATAGCGTTTTTGGTGTGTGCTGGCAAACTCTCCCTCTGTCTCCCCAAAGGGCTAGTGGGGTCCTGTCCTCTATCAGAGCATTCCCTGTGTGTGTGCTGTGTGTCGGTACGTGTGTGTCGACATGTATGAGGACGATGTTGGTGAGGAGGCGGAGCAATTGCCTGTAATGGTGATGTCACTCTCTAGGGAGTCGACACCGGAATGGATGGCTTATTTAAAGAATTACATGATAATGTCAACACGCTGCAAGGTCGGGTGACGACATGAGACGGCCGGCAAACCAATTAGTACCTGTCCAGGCGTCTCAAACACCGTCAGGGGCGTTAAAACGTCCTTTTACCTCAGTCGGTCGACACAGACACAGACACGGACACTGACTCCAGTGTCGACGGTGAAGAAACAAACGTATTTTCCTTTAGGGCCACACGTTACTTGTTAAGGGCAATGAAGGAGGTGTTACATATTTCTGATACTACAAGTACCACAAAAAAGGGTATTATGTGGAGTGTGAAAAAACTACCTGTAGTTTTTCCTGAATCAGATAAATTAAATGAAGTGTGTGATGATGCGTGGGTTTCCCCCGATAGAAAATTATTGGCGGTATACCCTTTCCCGCCAGAAGTTAGGGCGCGTTGGGAAACACCCCTTAGGGTGGATAAGGCGCTCACACGCTTATCAAAACAAGTGGCGGTACCGTCTCCAGATAGGGCCGCCCTCAAGGAGCCAGCTGATAGGAGGCTGGAAAATATCCTAAAAAGTATATACACACATACTGGTGTTATACTGCGACCAGCGATCGCCTCAGCCTGGATGTGCAGCGCTGGGGTGGCTTGGTCGGATTCCCTGACTGAAAATATTGATACCCTTGACAGGGACAGTATTTTATTGACTATAGAGCATTTAAAGGATGCATTTCTATATATGCGAGATGCACAGAGGGATATTTGCACTCTGGCATCAAGAGTAAGTGCGATGTCCATATTTGCCAGAAGTTGTTTATGGACACGACAGTGGTCAGGTGATGCAGATTCTAAACGGCACATGGAAGTATTGCCGTATAAAGGAGAAAAAGACAACGTCTTTTCAGCCTCAGTCCTTTCGTCCCCATAAGGGCAAGCGGACAAAAGGCCAGTCATATCTGCCATGGGATAGAGGAAAGGGAAGAAGACTGCAGCAGGCAGCCCATTCCCAGAAACAGAAGCCCTCCACCGCTTCTGCCAAGTCCTCAGCATGACGCTGGGGCCGTACAAGCGGACTCTGGTGCGGTGTGGGGGGGTCGTCTCAAGAGTTTCAGCACGCAGTGGGCTCACTCGCAAGTGGACCCCTGGATCCTACAAGTAGTATCCCAGGGGTACAGATTGGAAATTCGAGACGTCTCCCCCTCGCAGGTTCCTGAAGTCTGCTTTACCAACGTCTCCCTCCGACAGGGAGGCAGTAGTGGAAACAATTCACAAGCTGTATGCCCAGCAGGTGATAATCAAAGTACCCCTCCTACAACAAGGAAAGGGGTATTATTCCACACTATATTGTGGTACTGAAGCCAGACGGCTCGGTGAGACCTATTCTAAATCTGAAATAGTTGAACACTTACATACAAAGGTTCAAATCAAGATGAAGTCACTCAGAGCAGTGATAGCGAACCAGGAAGAAGGGGACTATATGGTGTCCCGGGACATCAGGGATGCTTACCTCCATGTCCCAATTTGCCCTTCTCACCAAGGGTACCTCAGGTTCGTGGTACAGAACTGTCACTATCAGTTTCAGACGCTGCCGGTTGGATTGTCCACGGCACCCCGGGTCCTTACCAAGGTAATGGCCGAAATGATGATTCTTCTTCAAAGAAAATGGACGATCTCCTGATAGGGGCAAGGTCCAGAGAACAGTTGGAGGTCGGAGTAGCACTATCTCAAGTAGTTCTACGACAGCACGGGTGGATTCTAAATATTCCAAAACCGCAGCTGTTTCCGACGACACGTCTGCTGTTCCTAGGGATGATTCTGGACACAGTCCAGAAAAAGGTGTTTCTCCCGGAGAAGAAAGCCAGGGAGTTATCCGAGCTAGTCAGGAACCTCCTAAAACCAGGAAAAGTGTCAGTGCATCATTGCACAAGGGTCCTGGGAAAAATGGTGGCTTCTTACGAAGCGATTCCATTCGGTAGATTTCACGCAAGAACTTTTCAGTGGGATCTGCTGGAAAAATGGTCCGGATCGCATCTTCAGATGCATCAGCGGATAACCCTGTCTCCAAGGACAAGGGTGTTTCTTCTGCGGTGGCTGCAGAGTGCTCATCTACTAAAGGGCCGCAGATTCGGCATTCAGGACTGGGTCCTGGTGACCACGGATGCCAGCCTGAGAGGCTGGGGAGCAGTCACACAAGGGAAAAAAAAAAAAAAAAAAATTTCCAGGGAGTGTGATCAAGTCTGGAGACTTCTCTCCACATAAATATACTGGAGCTAAGGGCAATTTACAATGTTCTAAGCTTAGCAAGACCTCTGCTTCAAGGTCAGCCGGTATTGATCCAGTGGGACAACATCACGGCAGTCGCCCACGTAAACAGACAGGGCGGCACAAGAAGCAGGAGGGCAATGGCAGAAACTGCAAGGATTCTTCGCTGGGCGAAAAATCATGTGATAGCACTGTCAGCAGTGTTCATTCCGGGAGTGGACAACTGGGAAGCAGACTTCCTCAGCAGGCACGACCTCCACCCGGGAGAGTGGGGACTTCATCGGGAAGTATTCCACATGATTGTGAACCGTTGGCAAAGACCAAAGGTGGACATGATGGCGTCCCGCCTGAACAAAAAACTGGACAGGTATTGCGCCAGGTCAAGAGACCCTCAAGCAATATCTGTGGACGTTCTGGTAACACCGTGGGTGTACCAGTCGGTGTATGTGTTCCCTCCTCTGCTTCTCATAACCAAGGTACTGAGAATTATAAGACGTAGAGGAGTAAGAACTATACTCGTGGCTCCGGATTGGCCAAGAAGGACGTGGCACCCGGAACTTCAAGAAATGCTCACAGAGGACTCATGGCCTCTGCCGCTAAAAAGGGACTTGCTTCAGCAAGTACCAGGTCTGTTCCAAGACTTACCGCGGCTGCGTTTGACGGCATGGCGGTGGAACGCCAGATCCTAAGGGAAAAAGGCATTCCGGAAGAGGTCATTCCTACCCTGGTCAAAGCCAGGAAGGAGGTGACCGCAAAACATTATCACCACATGTGGCGAAAATATGTTGCGTGGTGTGAGGCCAGGAAGGCCCCACGAAGAAATTTCAACTCGGTCGATTCCTGCATTTCCTGCAAACAGGAGTGTCTATGGGCCTCAAATTGGGGTCCATTAAGGTTCAAATTTCGGCCCTGTCAATTTTCTTCCAGAAAGAATTGGCTTCAGTTCCTGAAGTCCAGAAGTTTGTCAAGGGAGTATTGCATATACAACCCCCTTTTTGTGCCTCCAGTGGCACTGTGGGATCTCAACGTAGTTCTGGGATTCCTCAAATCACATTTTAAACCGCTCAAATCTGTAGATTTGAAATATCTCACATGAAAAGTGACCATGCTGTTGGCCCTGGCCTCGGCCAGGCGAGTGTCAGAATTGGCGGTTTTGTCTCACAAAAGCCATATCTGATTGTCCATTCGGACAGGGCAGAGCTGCGGACTCGTCCCCAGTTTCTTCCTAAGGTGGTGTCAGCGTTTCACCTGAACCAGCTTATTGTGGTACCTGCGGCTACTAGGGACTTGGAGGACTCCAAGTTGCTAGATGTTGTCAGGGCCCTGAAAATATAGGTTTCCAGGACGGCTGGAGTCAGGAAAACTGACTCGCTGTTATCCTGTATGCACCCAGCAAACTGGGTGCTCTTGCTTCTAAGCAGACGATTGCTCGTTGGATTTGTAGCACATTTCAACTTGCACATTCTGTGGCAGGCCTGCCACAGCCTAAATCTGTCAAGGCCCATTCCACAAGGAAGGTGGGCTCATCCTGGGCGGCTGCCCGAGGGGTCTCGGCATTACAACTCTGCCGAGCAGCTACGTGGTCGGGGGAGAACACGTTTGTAAAATTCTACAAATTTGATACCCTGGCTAAAGAGGACCTGGAGTTCTCTCATTCGGTGCTGCAGAGTCATCCGCACTCTCCCGCCCGTTTGGGAGCTTTGGTATAATCCCCATGGTCCTGACGGAGTCCCCAGCATCCACTAGGACGTCAGAGAAAATAAGATTTTACTTACCGATAAATCTATTTCTCGTAGTCCGTAGTGGATGCTGGGCGCCCATCCCAAGTGCGGATTGTCTGCAATACTTGTACATAGTTATTGTTACAAAAATCGGGTTATTATTGTTGTGAGCCATCTTTTCAGAGGCTCCGCTGTTATCATGCTGTTAACTGGGTTCAGATCACAGGTTGTACAGTGTGATTGGTGTGGCTGGTATGAGTCTTACCCGGGATTCAAAATCCTTCCTTATTGTGTACGCTCGTCCGGGCACAGTATCCTAACTGAGGCTTGGAGGAGGGTCATAGGGGGAGGAGCCAGTGCACACCACCTGATCCTAAAGCTTTTACTTTTGTGCCCTGTCTCCTGCGGAGCCGCTATTCCCCCATGGTCCTGACGGAGTCCCCAGCATCCACTACGGACTACGAGAAATAGATTTATCGGTAAGTAAAATCTTATTTTATAGCCAAAACACTGGAGTAAAAAGTCTATGGCAGGGGAGGCAGTGCCTCACCTGGCTAACTTTTCTGCACATCTGATCAAAACTCACCAAATTTCCAGGAGTTTATACTGCTGCACCTGTGTATAATGCCCAGATGTACACTTTGGCTCATATATTGCATGTAAATCTTGCTCTGGTGCTAGCCAGCGCCTCCTGAGCCATGTACCTCACCGCACGTCCCTTTCAGTGTATGTCCTCGAGTTCTAATACTTCTCTTCCTTTGAAGAATGTTTCCCTCCTGAACTTTGTTAAGACCCTTGGTATATTTGAAAGTTTCTATCATGTCCACCCTTTCCCTTCTCTCCTCCAAACTATACATGTTAAGATCTTTTAGCCTTTCCGGGTAAGTTTTGTGATATAGGCCATGCACCATTTTAGTTGCCCTTCTTTGTACATTCTCTAATGTATTTATATCCTTCTGGAGATATGGTCTCCAGAACTGGACACAGTATTCCAGATGGGGCCGTACCAGTGACCTATACAGTGACACTATTACTTCTTTTTTCCTGCTACTGATTCCTCTTCCTATGCAACCAAGCATCTGACTTGCCTTTCTCATTACTTTGTTGCATTGCTTTCCTGCCTTTAAGTCACTTGAAATAGTGACTCCTAAATCCCTTTCCTCCTCAGTAGTTTCCATTATAGTACCCTTGATACTATATTTAGCCTTTGGGTTTTTGAGACCCAAGTGCATGATTTTGCATTTTTTAGCATTAAACTGTAGTTGCCACGTTCTTGACCATTTCTCAAGCCTACCTAGGTCATCAATGATTTGTTTTACCCCGCCCGGTGGGTTTACCCTGTTGCAGATCTTTGTATCGTCTGCAAAAAGGCATAGTTTCCCTTCAATACCATTTGCAATGTCACCAACAAAGATATTAAAGAGAACTGGTCCAAGTACAGATCCCTGGGGTACTCCACTGGTAACATTTCCCTTCATAGATTGCACTCCATTTACTACAACTGTCTGTTTCCTATCCTGCAACCAGGTTCGTTTTATAACCCACCCCTATGCTTTCAAGTTTATTTAGCAGTCTGCGATGTGGGACAGTGTCAATTGCCTTACTAAAGTCTAGATATGCTACATCTACAGCTCCCCCTTGATCTATTATTTTTGTCACAAAGTCAAAAAAGTCAATAAGATTTGTCTGGCAGTAAATCCATGCAGTTTTGGATCCTGTAAGTTGTTTGATTTAAGATATTCATCAACTCTTTATTTTAATAGTTTTTCCATTACTTTCCCAACTACTAATGAAAGGCTTACTGGTCTGTAGTTACTTACTTCTTCCTTGCTTCCACTTTTGTGCAGTGGAACTACATTTGTTCTTTTCCAGTTCTCTGCAATGCCATCTGTATTTAGTGACTGGTTAAATAATTCTGTTAAAGGTGCCACCAGCACATCTTTTAGCTCTTTTAGTATCCTTAGGTGTATCCCATCTGGCCCCATTGATTTATCCACTTTTAGTTTTGCAAGTTCTGTTAGGACCTTCTCCTCTGTAAATATAGTTTAATCTACCTTATTTTTATGAATGTCCTTGCAACTTAACTGTGGCCCCTTCCCTTCTCCTTCTGTAGTAAGTACTGAGCAAAAATTATTATTTATGTGATCTGCTATTGCCTTGTCTCCCTCCACCAAATGCTCACTCTCTATCTTAAGTCTTATTATTCCTCCATTTGATTTTCTCCCTTCACTTATATACTTAAAAAAAAGTTTTACCCCCTTTATCTACTGACTGGGCCATTTTCATCTCAGATTCTGCCTTTGCACGTCTGATTACTTTCTTACCATCCTTCCGTCTGTCAAGATATACCTCTTTGTCGCTATTATTTTGAGTCTGTTTGTATTTCCTAAAAGCCATCTTTTTTGCTTTCACACTAGTTGATGCTTCTTTTGTGGGGTGTAGTATGATATGCCGGCGGCCAGCATACCGATGCCGGGATCCCGACCACCGGCATACCGACAGCTCGGTGAGTGCAAATGAGCCCCTTGCGGGCTCACTGCACTCGCCATGCTGCGGGCACGGTGGTGCGATACGCGCGCCATGCTATTTATTCTCCCTCCAGGGGGGTCGTGGACCCCAAGAGGGAGATTAGTTGTCGGTATGCTGGGTGTCGGGATTCCAGCGCCCTTTTGTGAACCACATTGGCTTCCTTTTCCTAACCCTTTTGATACAAAGGTCTGTAGCCCTTAATATTTCACTTTTCAGTTTTTCCCACTTCTCCTGCTCTCCTTCAAAGTTCCTCCAGTCCGCCAATGACTCACTTAAACATATCCCCATTTTTGCATAGTCAGCATTTCTAAAATCCAACACCTTTGTTTTTGTGTGACAGGAGTTGGATCCTGTCTTTATACTAAATCATACTGCTTGATGATCACTGGATCCCACGCGCTCACCCACATATATGTCTGATATCCTGTCACCATTTGTAAGAATTAAATCTAATATTGAGTCTTTGCGAGTAGGCTCCCTCACCAATTGCTTGAGAGGTTCTCCCTGTAAGGAATTTAGAAATTTGACACTTGTAGCTGAACTTGCAAAAGACCCCTCCCAATTTACATCAGGTAAATTAAAGTCTCCCATGATTATGACTTCTCCCTTTAAGGCCATTTTAGTCATGTCCAACAATAGGTTCCTGACCAAATCCTGCCCCTGGCCTGGTGGTCTATAGATCACCCCAATGCGAATAATGTCCTTCTCCCCGGTTTCTGTGGTGACCCAAAGGGCCTCAGTTTTGTCTTCAATATTTTGTATTAAAGTAGCATTTATACTTTTTCATATAGATTGCTACCCCTCCTCCTATTCTTTCCATTCTATCCTTCCTAAATAAATTGTATCCTCGTATAGCTATGTCCCAGTCATGATTCTCATTGCACCATGACTCTAATTGACACAATATCCAGGTTATCCCTTGTCATTATCGCAATTAGCTCTGGAATTTTGTCTCCTAAGCTCCTAGCATTTGCACACATAGCTTTAAAAATTTTGGGGGTAATTCTGAGTTGATCGCAGCAGCAAGTTTGTTAGCAATTGGGCAAAACCATGTGCACTGCAGGGGGGGGGGCAGATATAATGTTTGCAAAGAGAGTTAGATTTGGGTGGGTTATATTGTTTCTGTGCAGGGTAAACACTGGTTGCTTTATTTTTACACTGCAATTTAGATATCAGTTTGAATACACCCCACCCAAATCTAACTCTCTCTGCACATGTTATATCTGTCCCCCTGCAGAGCACATGGTTTTGCCCAACTGCTAACAAATTTGCTGCTGCGATCAACTCAGAATTAGGCCCTTTGTCTGTGCATCTGTTACTAGTAGCCATGTCCAGACAGTACAAAATAAATGATAAGTTTAAAGTTGAAATTACCTGTTTGGTGATGTTGCTCAGTGTTTGGTATTTGTTTTTTTTACTAATCAGGAATCACACTCTGTCCTTTACACCTCACTAAATGTAAAGATATAGTACACCTGACCACAAATGCTCAAATGATCTAAGGAGGTAAACACCAAACAGCATGCAATAATAAACTACATTATGTTTCACTGTGCAACTTCCCCACAAATGCAATGCCAATTACAAGCAAATCATTACATAAAAAAACATACATGAGTTTGCATAAGAGAGAACTTTAGTGAGCAGATTGGCGAAGTCTTTTCATAGTTTAAAAAGACAGATAACATTGGTACAGGTGAGAATTCAGATGTTTTGGTAAGCTATAGACATAAATCTGAGTAGTTGCGGATGAAGTGGAAAGGTCTTGCAGCGTTCCCAACACAGATTTAATTTATAAGTGTCTGGGTTACTCAGACTGGAGTAGTTTGATGTGTAGAGGAATTGGACTCACATTTGTTTGAAAGCTGTCCTTCAGTGGTACAGATTGTGGGTTGATTGTTGACCTTCTGTTTACCTTCGGTAAAAAAGTCGGTGTAACGTTGAAATTATGTTTAAAATTGTAGTTATCCTTTGAAGAATGTCCTTTGAATTAATGGACAAAAGCCTAATGGCACAAGCTTTTCACTCACAAACTGGACCCGTGTCTGTCCTGCAGAACAGGTTCATGAAGTTGCTATGTCAGCACGAGCTTCCCATTGACCAAAGATGTTCGTTGATCAAAGCCCGGGTACTGTAACCCAGGAAAAAAAACTTTTTTTTCAATCACAGCCTACTGGCTTATAGTCAGGAAAATCCCAGGCATGGACCAGATAATCTGGAATGAACTGTTCTCATCAACATACAACCTGGATTTTTCCAGGTCCTTGCCTTGGTGTGAATGGGGTTTAACACTATGTTTAAATTAGTGTTATAGGCGTAGAACAATTATACAATACTTACCTTTTCCTAACTCCAGAGAGTGATTTACTGCTCTTACTGTGCATGCTCAAACATGATTGGCTCACGCATTCTAGACACGGGGAAGTCTGTCACATATGCAAAAGACTGATGCTTCCACTTTGCACTCCAGAGGACTTTTTCACCAGAACAGCTGGTACCAGATGTACCAGCTGTCCCTGGTCCGGATGACTGATACATTCCCACAATACAATATCCCAGAGGTTCCCAAACGCGGTCCTCAAGGCACCCCAACGGTCCAGGTTTTAAATGTATCCATGCTTGGCCACAGGTGATTTAATTAGCACCTCAGTCAATTTGATTTAACCATCTGTGCCGAGCCATGGATATACCTAAAACATGGACTGTTGGGGTGCCTTGAGGACCGTGTTTGGGAACCTCTGCAATAAAACACAGTATTATTATTGGTCAGTATGTTTTGGCCAATTATTATGAATACTAATATATATGTACCTAGGCATTACATGCAGGCCGAAATGTATACGGTACATTAGCTGTCTATGGGCGGAGATGCTAAAGGTGCACACACACGGTGCGATAAATCCTTGTGATTTTGACTATATTGTCAAAATTGCAAGGAAAGTTAATGCAAATCGCACCATGGGGGTAATTCCAAGTTGATCGCAGCAGGATTTTTGATAGCAATTGGGCAAAACCATGTGCACTGCAGGGGAAGCAGATATAACATGTGCAGAAAGAGTTAGATTTGGGTGGGTTATTTTATTTCTGTGCAGGGTAAATACTGGCTGCTTTATTTTTACACTGCAATTTAGATTGCAGATTGAACACACCCGACCCAAATCTAACTCTCTCTGCACATGTTATATCTGCCTCCCCTGCAGTGCACATGGTTTTGCCCAATTGCTAACACAAATCCTGCTGCGATCAACTCAGAATTACCCCCCATGTGTACACAGCTTGCGATACCGATGTGCAGTCCTGCGGGGTCGGTATCGCAAGAAAAAAAATAGACTGTGCAGGCAAGTCAATTTTGACTATTTAGTAAAAAGTATAGTCAAAATTGTCCATAGCCAAAATCGCAAGCACACAGACGATATTGCATAGTCAAAATCGCACATAAGTCAGTATCGCACCGTGTGTATGCACCTTAACAGATAGGTGTTTCTTTATGCTGTGTGTTTAGTCTTTCACTGGCAACGAGGCAATAAATTGAGAAAACACCTCTGGATGTGATCTGAGAGGGTTATTGTAACTTTAGAGGTGGAATAAAATGAGGTAATAAAATTGCGTCTGAGGAGTTCTGTGAAGATTGAGAGACTGGATTGTACTTTAGCAGATATGCTTGCCATTGTTTCCAGAAACAAACATACCACCTTCCTATTTCTGTTAAGGTTCTGCCCTATCAATAACATATATGCAGATATTTCATGTGTACATAAATCTCCACTGTGTGTCTAAGCATCCTAATGAATAAGGAATAATTTTACATTGTTGCCACAGACCTTTTTGGCGCCTACTATATACAAACAATAGTAAGAACATGTTTCTGTTTTCCCAGCCTGACATACAGTACTATATCTGATAGAGTGGTCAGCCTGGTAATTGTACGTGATATCAAATATGTTACCTGCCTCAGCCTCCCCCTCAGTATTCAGATCACAGACAAAAATTCCATTTTGTGGTCAGATCTCAGATGTGCTTCCGCAAACTCCACACACTCTGTTTTCTTCGAACTAGAGAACTAGAGATGATTTGACTCAAAACAGGAAACCTCAGTTCTTCAAAGTGCATCTTTCTCCACAGCATTAGTCACAAATGGTGAGAGAGAGAAAAGCAAGCTAGAGGGAGTGGAACAGCTAAAGAATCAGGTGCAACAGTTTTATTGGAAAATCTGGGATTGTGGAAGCAGACCTGGACTTCATATCAGCTGATGTTCCTACTATCCTGTCTCAACGAAATCTATCACAGGCTTGCATAATGCATTCCTCCCAACATGACCCTCTCCAGGAGGGACAGACTGCTCTGCTCCTGGACTTCCCTCTTAATTTATAATTGCCATCACATGTGCTGAAACACCTTTCTTATCCATAAACCTGTGCAAAACAGGTGCCAGCAATCATAAATGAAGAGAAAAATCCAGAAGCAGAGCATTTTGTCCCTCCTGGAGAGGGTCATGTTGGGAGGTATGATAATGATATGGTTTAACATTTAATAAAATTTTGTTTTACATGGTTAATATAACTTTAGCATTTATTAATAGCATTGTCCAGACACAGAAATGGTGGATGCATCTTGAGACGTGGCTGGCACAGCATCCTGGTGCACATTATACAGCTGCAATTTATTTGAAAAAGTGTCCAACTCTACCCTAAATATATTTTACCTCCATGGCTCAATTTTGGGGTTTGGTGGTCTCTAAACAGCTCTGGCATTGCTCCCCATTGTCCCCCTATATACTGTCAGTGATTTCGTCAACTGGGGCATTGACAGTATATAGGGGGTCATTCAGGTGTAGTTGCACCTGCGTCCATTGTTGCAAAGTACCAATTTTCATTCTGCGCGTGTGCAAACGGAACCTGCCATATAGGATGCAGATCTGCATCAGACCATTACTGATTGACAGTCTGATGTAGGCTGACCATATTATCCCTTTAACCTGGGACACGCATGAATTATACAGGTTCTGTGGCTGCTTAAAACCAGGTGAAGCTGCGATCGCAAGTTACGCCCCCGGTTTTGTCCCTATGGGGGCATGAACAGCGCTCAATGAGCTGCTGGCATGCCCCCTGTCCCTCCCTGTTGGGGAATAGATCTATTCACCGCTGCTCTGCTCAGAGTAGCGAGTAACAAAGAGGATCTCCCAAATGTGGGTGGGACAGCAGGACAGACCGTGAAAAACGGGACAGTTGGGTATGCTAAGGGGGGAATTAAATTAGCTTCCATACTTTACCATGGCTAATTGAGCCACAGGGGGCTATCCAATTTGCCCTGAAAGATGGCACTATCCGGAGGCAGACGAAACAAAAGCCACGATAAGTGCCATTTTATTGCGGCCACGAAAACTCATGGATCTGGGAACTTATATCTGATCCTATGTGTTTCGCCCCAAGAAATTTAAAGGGCTAAATTGAATTTGCCCCACAATGTGTTTTATTCATGTCATAAAAGGATGCATACAAATGGACTTGTGAAGTGAATAAACTGCCCTTTCACCAATATAATTATTTCATAAATCTGGAATCAATTGTAAGCAATATATATAAAAAATACCTCACATTGTAGCCAGCTAGCCAGGTCCCTGCAGATACTGAAGCCTGTTAGCCACGTTTCCTATGACACAGTATGTACAGTTACTTAACTACATTTTTGCATCATATTCAGATGTTGAACTATGCATTGGGGAGGGTATGCAAGTGTAGGATGATTCAGTGCAGAAATGGGGTGTATAGGGTAGGTGCGGAGATGTGTGAGTGTATGTCAGTGTGTGTTGTGAGAGTGGGTGCTGGTGTGCGTGTATGCAGCCTTATAAGTGTAGAGTGGTAGGGAGGGATAGAGGGATGCGGAGTGATAGGGAGGGGATATAGAGAACAGGCTGGTAGGGAGGGGATATAGAGATGCAGGCCAGTAGAGAGGGGATAGAGATGCAGAGCAGTAGGGAGGGAATATAAAGACGCAGGCTGGTAGGGAGGGGATAGATAGAGGCAGGCCGGTAGGGAGGGAATATAGAGATGCAGAGTGGTAGAGAGGGGATAGAGAGACGCCGGCTGGTATGGAGGGAATATAGTGATGCAGGGCGGTAGGGAGGGAATATAGAGACGCAGAGTGGTAGAGAGGGGATAGAGAGACGCCGGCTGATATGGAGGGAACATAGAGATGCAGGGCAGTAGGGAGGGAATATAGAGATGTAGAGTGGTAGAGAAGGGATATAGAGACGCCGGCCGGTATGGAGGGAATACAGAGATGCAGGGCGGTAGGGAGGGAATATAGAGATGCAGAGTGGTAGAGAGGGGATAGAGAGATGCCGGCTGGTATGGAGGGAATATAGTGATGCAGGGCGGTAGGGAGGGAATATAGAGACGCAGAGTGGTAGAGAAGGGATAGAGAGACGCAGGCCGGTATGGAGGGAATATAGAGATGCAGGACGGTAGGGAGGGAATATAGAGACGCAGAGTGGTAGAGAGGGGATAGAGAGACACCGGCTGGTATGGAGGGAATATAGTGATGTAGGGCGGTAGGGAGGGAATATAGAGACGCAGAGTGGTAGAGAAGGGATATAGAGACGCCGGCCGGTATGGAGGGAATACAGAGATGCAGGACGGTAGGGAGGGAATATAGAGACGCAGAGTGGTAGAGAGGGGATAGAGAGATGCCGGCTGGTATGGAGGGAATATAGTGATGCAGGGCGGTAGGGAGGGAATATAGAGACGCAGAGTGGTAGAGAAGGGATATAGAGACGCCGGCCGGTATGGAGGGAATACAGAGATGCAGGACGGTAGGGAGGGAATATAGAGACGCAGAGTGGTAGAGAGGGGATAGAGAGATGCCGGCTGGTATGGAGGGAATATAGAGATGCAGGGCGGTAGGGAGGGAATATAGAGACGCAGAGTGGTAGAGAGGGGATAGAGAGACGCCGGCCGGTATGGAGGGAATATAGAGATGCAGGACGGTAGGGAGGGAATATAGAGACGCAGAGTGGTAGAGAGGGGATAGAGAGACACCGGCTGGTATGGAGGGAATATAGTGATGCAGGGCGGTAGGGAGGGAATATAGAGACGCAGAGTGGTAGAGAGGGAATAGAGAGACGCCGGCCGGTATGGAGGGAATATAGTGATGCAGGGCGGTAGGGAGGGAATATAGAGACGCAGAGGGGATAGAGAGACACCGGCTGGTATGGAGGGAATATAGTGATGCAGGGCGGTAGGGAGGGAATATAGAGACGCAGAGTGGTAGAGAGGGAATAGAGAGACGCCGGCCGGTATGGAGGGAATATAGTGATGCAGGGCGGTAGGGAGGGAATATAGAGACGCAGAGTGGTAGAGAAGGGATATAGAGACGCCGGCCGGTATGGAGGGAATATAGAGATGCAGGGCGGTAGGGAGGGAATATAGAGATGCAGAGTGGTAGAGAGGGGATAGAGAGACGCCGGCCGGTATGGAGGGAATATAGTGATGCAGGACGGTAGGGAGGGAATATAGAGACGCAGAGTGGTAGAGAGGGGATAGAAAGATGCCGGCCGGTATGGAGGGAATATAGTGATGCAGGGCGGTAGGGAGGGAATATAGAGACGTAGAGTGGTAGAGAAGGGATATAGAGACGCAGAGTGGTAGAGAGGGGATAGAGAGACGCCGGCTGGTATGGAGGGAATACAGAGATGCAGGACGGTAGGGAGGGAATATAGAGACGCAGAGTGGTAGAGAGGGGATAGAGAGACGCCGGCTGGTATGGAGGGAATACAGAGATGCAGGATGGTAGGGAGGGAATATAGAGACGCAGAGTGGTAGAGAGGGGATAGAGAGACGTCGGCCAGTATGGAGGGAATATAGAGATGCAGGGCGGTAGGGAGGGAATATAGAGATGCAGAGTGGTAGAGAGGGGATAGAGAGACGCCGGCTGGTATGGAGGGAATACAGAGATGCAGGACGGTAGGGAGGGAATATAGAGACGCAGAGTGGTAGAGAGGGGATAGAGAGACGTCGGCCAGTATGGAGGGAATATAGAGATGCAGGGCGGTAGGGAGGGAATATAGAGATGCAGAGTGGTAGAGAGGGGATAGAGAGACGCCGGCTGGTATGGAGGGAATACAGAGATGCAGGCTGGTAGGGAGGGGATAGAGACGCAGGCTGGTAAGGAATGAATACAGAGATGCAGAGTGGCAGGGAGGGGATATAGAGATGCACGCTGATAGGGAGGGTATAGAGAGACGCAGGCCGGTAGGGAGGGAATATAGAGACGCAGAGTGGTATAGAGGGAATAGAGAGACGCTGGCTGGTGTGGAGGGATATAGAGATGCACGCTGATAGGGAGGGAATATAGAGATGCAGGGCGCTAGTGAAGGGATAGAGAGACGCAGGGCGGTAGGGATGGGATAGAAGAGACGCAGACTGATAAGGAGTGAATACAGAGATGCAGACCAGTAGGGAGGGAATGGTTGTAGATCATTGACCCTGTCTAGGTTGACAGTCACTAGGTCAACCACTTTTGATCAACATGAACTAGGTCGACACAGGAAAAAGTTCAGTATGTACTGAAGGTCAGCATGAAAAAGGTTGACATAAAAAAAGGTTGACCTGAGTTTTCTTTCGGTTTTTTTGTGTTCTTTACACCGTAAAATCAGCGGGAACCCCATTTAGTGCACCGCTTCGCTCACCATGCGTCGGGCAAGGTGCTTCACTCTGCTACCTCTGCGCTTGGCACAGGTTATTATTCCCAGTTGTAGTCCATGTGGATTGTAAAGCGCAAACATTTTCCAAAAATTAAAAATAAAAATGTGAAAAAATCATGTTAACCTTTTTCTGTGTCGACCTTTTGTCAATGTCGACCTTTTAACTATGTCGACCTAATGCATATCGACCAATAGTGGTCGACCTAAGTGTGGTCAACCTAACAACAGCACACTGTGCCTGCAGCATTTTCCCGGGGCCGTGTTACGTGTGCCTAGCAAAATTCCCCTCAATGGTAGTAAGGAAGCTGAGGAAGGAGGAGAGGAGGGAAAGTAGTGGAGATGGTACACTCCTGGGGATGGAGACAATAACAGGCCCACATGACGGTCTCTGTGTGGGAGGATGTGTTACACTCCCAGCTGTAGGGAGCACACAGGTGAAAGGAGAGCATACGCCGACTGCTGATAGGGAGCCATATAAAGCGCAGCGCTGTCTGTCAGTGCATGACATACCGCCTGCAGCTCCCTGCGCTGCTACTCACCTCTCCTGTCTAAGATCCGCTCATTGCGAGGATGAGGACACGTACAGAAAGGGGGACAGAGGGGAGCTAAGACGCCTGGCGAAGATGTCAATGTTAGGGGGAGGGATCAGCGACAGTGGTCGGAGGGGAGAAGCACTGAACTAGGGCCAAGGTCGAGACACACAATGCAGCTGCCATGGTTTGCTGCTCAGTGTTTAGCCCCTCCCTCCTCCTATCAGGAAGGAATCTGTCAGGTCCGGACCTCTGCTAACTACTTAAACAAAATAAAAAAGGTGCAGTGGGGTTGTTTGCTGGGCCTTCGAGCCCCCCAAGTGGCCAGGCCCCATAGCAGTTGCATCTCCTTCACACTCTATAGTTATGCCACTGGCAGTGTCGTAACTAGACATTTTAGCGCTGTGTGCAAGAAACAGCATCGGCGCCCCCCCCCCCCAATATATAAAAACAGGGCCAGTGCTCTCAAAATATAGGGGGAGTGGCTTCATGGGGAAGGAACATGGCCACAGAGCTCCCTTTTACACATTACGGCAGGTAGAGTACCCCTTTTTACACATTATGGCAGGCAGAGTCCCCGTTTTACACATTATGGCTGCAGAGTCCCCTTTTTTACACATTAGGCAGGCAGGCAGGCAGAGCCCCCCTTTTACACATTACAGCAACAGCCCCCCTTTTAACGCTTTACGACAGGCAGAGTCCCCATTTTACACATAATGGCAGCAGAATCCCTCTTTTTTACACATTAGGGTGGCTGAGTCCCCCTTTTTTACACATTACAGCATCAGAGTCCCTCTTTTTACACATTAGGCAGGCAGACAGAGTCCTCCTTTTACACATTACGGCAGCAGAGTCCCCCTTTTACACATTGAGGCAGCAGTCCCGCTTTTTACACATTAAGGCAGCAGTCCCCCCTTTTTACACATTAATGCAGCAGTCCCCCTTTTTACACATATCAGCAGCTGTCCCCTTTTTACACATTACAGCAGGCAGAGTCCCCTTTTTACACATAACGGCAGCAGAGTCCCCCTTTTTTACACATTAGGCAGGCAGGGTCCCCTTTTTACACATTACGGCAGGCAGTCCCCTTTTTACACATAATGGCAGGCAGAGTCCCCCTTTTTACACATTAGAAAGCAGAGTCCGCTTTTACATATTAGGCAGGCAGAGTCCGAGAGAGAGAGAAGGGGGGAGAGAGAGAGATAGCGCGAGAGAGAGGTTCAAGGCTGGTGACAGCCACAGAGAAAAGCATTATGCACTAAAATAATGTACAAAATAACAATAGTTTTAAACCAAAGCAACAATATAACACTTGTCCCTCACACCAGAGCTGGATTAAAGATTTAGGGGGCCCGGGGTACTTAAGACAGGGGGCCCTATGGTAATATATACACACACACACATACATACATACATACATACATATATATATATATATATATATATGTGAAGGCAGGGACACTGAGGGGGAGATACAAGGAGGGTTAGGGCAGGGACGCTGAGGGGGATATACTGGGAAGCTGAGGGCAGGGACGCTAAGAGGGAGTTACAGGGAGGGTGAGGAGAAGGGTGCTGAGAGGCAGATACATGGAGGGTGAGGATCAGGGTGCTGAGGGGGAGACACAGGGAGGGTGAGGATCATGGTGCTGAGGGGGAGACACGGGGAGGGTGAGGATCAGGTTGCTGAGGGGGAGACACAGGGAGGGTGAGGATCAGGGTGCTGAGGGGGAGACACGGGGAGGGTGAGGATCAGGATACTGAGGGGGAGACACAGGGAGGATGAGGATCAGGGTGCTGAGGGGGAGACACAGGGAAGGTGAGGATAAGGGTGCTGAATGGGAGACACAGGGAGGGTGAGGATAAGGGTGCTGAGGGGGAGAAACAGAGAGGGTGAGGATAAGGGTGCTGAGGGGGAGACAAAGGGAGGGTGAGGATAAGGGTGCTGAGGGGGAGATGCAGGGAAATAATACCTGTATCAGGAAAGCCTGTAGCATCACAGTCACAGATTACCTTACACCTTGGACTGGGAGGAGCATTTGTGCCTCCTAACGCTCCTCAAGAACTAGGGATGCGGGTACAGGAGGAGAGAAGGCTCAGCGTGCGCACGGCATGACATCTTCACATCACGTGCGGGCGGGTTTCCATGATTAGTTAGTAGACAGGAGGAGACGGAGTGCAGCATCAGCGGCTGTGTGTATGTACTATCAGTGGGGACTCGGAGTGCCGCCCCGCAGATCGGTAATAGAGATCCGATCTGTGGCGTGTGGCACTGGCAGAGGGCCATTTCAGACAGGGGGGACTGGGGGACTTGCCCCCGGAGCATCCCCCTTAATCCTGTTTGAAACAGGCTATTTCCCCGTTGTTGGAGGAGGTGGTGGCGGCGCCGAGCTGCCTGGGGATGAGGCAGCCCTGATCAGTAAGCCGGGAGGGGGCGGAGTATGTGCCCAAGCAGCTGCAGCGCCTTCCCGCTAAAGTCACCTGCTGGCCACACCAATGTAATGCGGGGTAATGTATGTAGTGGTGTGCCCAGCAGACACGGAGCTGAGCGCACAGCTACATACATTACCAGCGCATTCAATCAAAGATGGCCCTGCGGGTGCTGCTGGCCGGTCCTGCGCCTACAGCGCACATGCGCTGTGGGCAAGGCACCGCCAGCACACTCCTAGTTACGGCACTGGCCACTGGGGTAGGGTTGTCAAGAATCATTTACATTTACTGTCAATCAGTGGAAAATAAGTCACATTTTTACAAATCAGTAAGAAAATAAAAGTGTTGGTAAAAACCAGTAACCCTCCTTACACTACAATAATATACACAGAAATTACACATCAATGATGTTGAGATATTAAGAGGCTGATTTGTCAAATTGCCAAAAATAAAAAAAAATTGTCAGCAAAAGCACTTTAATCTCTTTGCTAGCATAAAAGACAAATGTCCATCGAGTTCAACCTGTATTATAACATTTTATATCATTTACATGTTGTATCCTTGGATATTTCTTTCAATTAGGAATTTATCTAGTCCATTCTTAAACTTATTGATTGAGTCCACCATTACTACCTTCTCTGGCAGAGAGTTCCAAATCCTTACTGCTCTTACTGTGAAGAACCCTTTTCTCCATTGTGTATGATTTTTTTTTTCTTCTAACCGCAGGGGGTATCCTCGTGTCCTGTGTAGCGTTTTTTTTATTAACAAATCGTCTGATAAATCCTTGTATTGTCCCTTTATGTATTTATAAATATTAATAACGTACCCGCTCAGTCGCCTCTTTTCCAGTGTAAACAAATCTATGCTTTTAAGTCTTTACTCATAATTCAGTGCCTCTAACCCTTTAACCAGTTCCAAGATGTCTTTTTTTATAGTGAGGTGCCCAGAACTGTACACAATATTCCAGGCTTGGCCGCTCCAATGATTTTTACAGTGGTAGGATTACACTCTCATCCATTGTCTCCATTCCCCGTTTAATGCATGCTAACATCTTATTTGCTTTTGTTGTTGCAGTTTGACATTGCATATTGCTACTAAATCTATTATCGATGAGCAACCCCAAATCTTTTTCAACTACCATTATGCCTACATTTTCCCCATTTAGTTTATAGGCTGCCCTTTTGTTCTTAGTTTCAAAGTGCATAACTTTACATTTGTCTATATTGAACCTCATTCTCCATTTGTCTGCCCAGACCTCCAGTCTAGATAAATCATTCTGTAGAGACTCAACATCCTTGTCTGAATTAATTACTCTACATAGTTTAGTATCGTCTGTGAAAATTGACACTGTTTTCTAGGCCCACTCCTAGGTCATTAATGAATATGTTAAACAGCAATGGCCCTATTACTGAACCCTGCGGTATTCCACTGAGCACTGAGGCCCATTCAGAGAACCTCCCATTAATCACCACTTGATGTTCCCTGTTGTACAGCCAATTACTCACCCAAATACAAATAGTGTTTCCTATCCCAAGTTCTCTTAATTTGAAAATTAGTCTCTTATGTGGGACTTTGTCAAAGGCCTTAGCAAAGTCCAAAAAGACCACATCCACTGCTTTACCCTTCACTTTCTCGTAGAAGCTTATTAAGTAAGTTTGACATGACCTGTCTTTCACAAAACCATGCTGATTCCTAGTAATAACCTTGGAGGTATCCAAGTACTCTAGTATGCTATCCCTTAATATACCTTCCAGTATTTCCCCCACTATAGATGTCAAACTTACCGGTCTATAGTTACCAGGATGAGTTTTAATTCCCTTTTTAAATATTGGGACTATCTCTGCTATACGCCAGTCCTTTGGTATCATTCCTGATGTAACTGACTCACTGAAAATCAAATATAGGGGCCTCGATAGCTCTGAGTTAAGTTCCATAAGAACCCTGGGTTGAAGTCTATCCGGCCCAGGAGATTTATTTATCTTAATTTTACTTAGTTTCTCCCAGATTACTTCCTTGTTTAACCAAGTACTTAGCAACAGGTCGTTATTATAGCTTATGTTGTGCTCTACTCTCGTCAACCGGTCCTCTCTCGTGAATACTGATGAAAATAATTTATTCAATAATTCTGCTTTTTTCCCTATCATCATTAATCAAGACATCCAACTCGTCCTTTAATGTTCCAATAATCTCCTTTTTTAACCTTTTACTGTTTATATACTGTATTTAAAAAAAACTTTTTGGGGTTTGTTTTACTCTCCTTTGCAATTTATTTTTCATGTTCTATTTTAGCTGCTCTGATGACTTTTTTGCATTTTTTGTTAAATTTCTTGTAGAACTGGAATGATTCCGCCTTCCCTTCAGACTTAAATGCTTTGAAAGCATGCCTATTTTTATCCATTTGTTCCTTGATCTTCTTATTAAGCCATATCAGTTTGAATTTACTACTCCTGTTTTTGCTGACCTTGGGAATGAACAAATGAGTGTACTTATTGAGCACAGTTGTAAAAACATCCCACATTTCAGTTGTATTCTTCCCATGAAATACAATTTCCCAACTGATGTCCTTCATTGCTTGTTTCAGCAAGTTGAAATTAGCTTTTCTAAAGTTTAAAGTCTTAGTTAGACCCTTATAGTGTTGTTTTTGGAAGCTGATATCGAATGTGATCATATTAAGATTGATATTTCCCAAAGTCTCCCCTACTTTAGTATTTGATATTATCTCCTCATTATTAGTTAGTACTAGGTCCAGTATAGTCCTATGCCTAGTTGGTTCCTCGATTACCTAGGACAAGTAATGATCTTTTAGCATGTTTAAGAACCTGTTACCCCTAGCTGTATTTACTGTTTCGGTGCTCCAATTTATGTCCGGGTAATGTCCCCAATGATAATGACCTTCCCCATTCCTGCAGCTTTTTCGATTTGCTGCAAGACTTGTAATTCGTCAGACACACTAATAGCTGGCGGTTTGTAGCATGTCCCTATTAAAAGCTTTTTTGTATCTTTACCCCTACTCAAAATCTCAACCCATAATGACTCCACGTTATCTCCAGTCCCCTCGTAAATGACCTCCTGTAAATACAGTTTTAAGAATGGCTTAACATAAAGACAAACACCCCCTTCCTTTTTATTAGTCCTATCTCGCCTGTAGAGGATGTACCCCTCCATGTTTGCTGTCCAGTCGTAAGAATCGTCCCACCATGTCTCTGTAATGCCTATTATATCATATTGGTCATTAAGTGCAATCATTTCTAATTCCCCCATTTTACTTGTTAAGCCTCTTGCATTTGCAAGCATACTGTACATTTAAGTTTAGTAATTCCCTGATCTGCAAGTTTTGTTGTAGATAACGTTTCCTTAGGAAGTTGAGTTTTCCTTAATTTACCATCGCTGACTATTTTTCTCCTTCCCCCCTCTCCACACCCATTATACTTTATACATCCCTCTTTTCTTCTCTCTCTCTAGTTGTCCCTGTAATTCTTTCTAATTCCTCCTCCCGGGTACCTAGTTTAAAATCTCCTCTATCCTTCTAACCTTCCCCCAGCACCGCAGCCCCCTCCTCATTCAGGTGCAATCAATTGCGACAAAAAAGATGGCGCCTGATCGAGAAATCCGCCCAGTGTTCCAAGAACACAAACCCCTCTTTCCTACACCAGTCTCTAAGCCACACATTTACCTCCCCAATCTACCTCTGCCTCCCTGGACTAGCGCGTGGCACAGGTAATATTTCAATATTACCTTAGATGTCCTTACCTTTAGTTTCTGGCCTAGGTCTCTATACTTATGCTTTGAAAACATATACAGTATATTGTACTTTTTTGCACATAAATTACAGTTTGGTAGGTTAACTAGGTTTAACATGCACAGTGCATATTTTGCATATAGCAATATCGTGTCAAATTAATTTCCTTGTGGTTTAAGGCGTGATTTTTCATTACGAGACAGGGACCGCTGCATCTCAGACTCTCTACCATCCCTAGTCAAACAAACCCCAGCCACAAAACTAAACAGGATGAACGAAGCGTGAAGATTCTTTGATGTCTGAAAACATATTACCTCTTTCACAGACTTAGCCAAACATTTGTAAGATTTCTACAGTAAAATTAAATTACATGTAATGTTGAGTGTTGCTTACTTTACGTTTATTTGCTTTGGGGCAGAGTTTGGGACCAAGGGGAATGTGCTTCCTCCAATGTCTTTTTGCCCTATACATCAAGGGGTTAAACTGAACCAGGACTGTAGCATTGCAGATCTGTGCCATGTAACCTACGCCTTCTCCCGAACATGCAATGTCATTACATCACGCATAATTGGGGGGAAGTAGGCTTGGCAGAAGCCGTAAGGTAGCTAAGCACCGGATGTGTCCGAAGCACATTCCACCGAGTATCTCTCCAGGCTGCAAGGTTTGATTCTAGGCACCTACAGAGCTGGGAAAAGTGCCTTACACCCTGAGTGGTGGCATCAGTTGCACACTCCTTCTTTTGGCACTGCAGTCAAGTTTTCTCGCTGTTGTAGGTGAAGGTTTTTTTTTTATTTCTTTACATTGTGCAGCCTATTAAATACGTTTTACAGCTTTGCTTGTTAACGGATTCAAAAAAGCTAAAAAACAACAACTTTATTTTTAAATATTTGATATATATATATATATATATATATATATATATATATATATACATATATATATATATACATATATGCTCTCTATTTAAAAAAAGAAATAACAAAACATAATTCTGTGCCTTTAATTTAATAGCTCATGCGTGAGCCAGCAAGCTTTCCGCTTTAGGCCAGTACTGCCAAGGTAGCTTTTATTAACAGAGCCCCCAAGTAATGCATTAACAGAGCTAATGGATTGACAAATCCCACACCACATTTACTTGAACCCTAATAGAGAATCTGGGTTATACACTTTTGGACAATCTTCTATATACTGTAGCTAGCCACCAATTTAGTCTCTCTCCCCAGCCCCCCCCCCCACTCCACACACACACCCAAGTTCCAGTAGTTCTATTTGCAGGACACAAGAAGGTATTCCCAGCACTGTACAGTGATAAACAAACCGTATACAAAAACTAGGAATGAGCGGTTCGGATTCTATGGAATCTGTACCAATATGAACACCAGGGATCTGATCGCACCCGAGCCGCAGTTCGGCTGTTCCCGCCAGACTCGGATCCCAGCGCTAAGCCAAACGTCATCGTCCCAGCACTGGATTCTCGTGAGACTTGGACTCTATAAAAGGTGCCGCAGCCGGGACTCGGCACCATTTCCCAGTAACTCATGCTAGTGTATGAACGCTGCTGTATGCTGCGCTAGACTCTGCTGATCTTAACTGTTGTGTCCAGAGTCTTACAACACAAGGGGCTGTTTTGCCTGTGTAGAGGCATAGGTGATATACAGGGTGATTCAAAAGTCACAGTACACCCTTTTGTTTCACAAACTGTGCAGGAAATGGGAAAACTGAATACTCCAGTAAGGTATGGGTGAGGAGGGCTATCTTTTAGGGTTTGTATTGAACATGGGCGCCATCTTCAAATTGGCCATCCTGAATCTAAGTCAGTTTTTTAAAATGGAAAGGTGGTCGTGTAACAAGATTTGAAATAGCAGTTATGGTTCCAAATTTACAACACTTTTTGTTGTTGTAGGTAACTGAAGATGGCCTTGACAAAAGAGGAGTGAATTGATTACGCCACAAATATCATGAAAGCATTACAGCTGGGTGAATTCCAAAACATCCCCTGTTTTGCTCACAATCAACTTGGTGGTGCAGGTTTTTTTTTTAAATGACGGGCATTTTCGGCATTCAGCAACAGCATGCATTAGACTGCAGCACCTGCAATTTGCTCTGTCATCAACTGAAGCAAGAGGTGGTAACAAGGTGGAATTTCACCCTTTATATGCGTCAGTAGATGGAGGAACAGCAAACTGCCATGCATAGCTATACAACAAGCCATGACTTTGGGAGAGGAGGGGGAATGTACCTTAGCCCAGCACAGTGGAGAGTACTTTCTGTCTTGTGCAAGGTGCTCAAACCCTTTGAAGTAGCCACCTGTGTAGTGATTGCTGACACTAGCTTGATTCCCCTAATGAGGGTTTTGGAAAATCAGCTGGAGAAATTGAAGGAGGAGATGAAATAAAGGGAATCTGCTTTTGATCCTAGGTTTAAGTTGTATGCTGTGTCTTTCTTGACAACTGAGCCAGATCTTAAGAGATGCAAAGTGCTCCTTGTGAGCAAATTGGCAGCTCAACTGACATGTTGCACTTCAACATCTCCTTCAGTTTCTTCAGCAGCAGCCAGGAAAAAAGTCACCTTTCCCAAAAGTACTAGAGGTAATGCAGATAAGTCAGCACAACATTTTAACATCTGGCCGGGTCTAAATGAATTGCCCAGCATTTGTGACACCTCTACCATAAATCCTTCTGATATGGTCACCATCCAAAGAATGGTGGAGGATTATTTTCATGACACCATAAAAATAGGCATATCACAGAGTTCCTTCGAGTACTGGAAGAAAAAAAAAAGGCAAACTGGAGGCCCTTGTACAAATTGGCTTTGCATTACTTAAGCTGCCCACCCTCCAGTGTGTACTTGGGAGAGTTTTCAGCACAGCCGGGAATCTTGTCAGCGATCGGCGTAGGAGGCTACTTCCTCAAGATGTGGAAAAGATTATGTACATCAAAATACAATTTTAATACCTACCGGTAAATCTTTTTCTCCTAGTCCGTAGAGGATGCTGGGGTCCACTTCAGTACCATGGGGTATAGACGGTTCCGCAGGAGCCATGGGCACTTTAAGACTTTTCAAGGGTGTGAACTGGCTCCTCCCTCTATGCCCCTCCTCCAGACCTCAGTAATAGGAACTGTGCCCAGGGAGACAGACATTTCGAGGAAAGTATTTACTTTTATACTAATGGTGAGATTCATACCAGCTCACACCTCAACCATGCCACACAACATGGCATTCAACATGACACACGCCAACAGGCATGAACCATTTACAGCAACATGCTGAAAACCAATGAAACACAACTTGTGTAACTATAAAGAACAAACTGCAGGTAAAGTACGCACTGGGTCGGATACCCAGCATCCTCTACGGACTAGGAGAAAAGGATTTACCAGTAGGTACTAAAATCCTATTTTCTCATACGTCCTAGAGGATGCTGGGGTCCACTTCAGTACCATAGGGTTATACCAAAGCTCCAGTACGGGCGGGAGAGTGCGGATGACCCTGCAGTACCGATTGACCGAACTTGAGGTCCTCATCGGCCAAGGTGTCAAACTTATAAAATTTAGCAAATGTGTTTGACCCTGACCAAGTAGCTGCTCGGCAAAGATGTCAAGCCGAGACGCCCCGGGTAGCCGCCCAGGATGAGCCCACTTTCCTAGTAGAATGGGCCTTCACCGACTTCGGTACCGGCAAGCCTGCCGTAGAATGAGCGTGCTGAATTGTCCCTCTGATCCAGCGCGCAATAGTCTGCTTAGAAGCAGGACACCCAATCTTGTTGGCAGCATACAGGACAAACAGAGCCTCTGTCTTCCGTAATCGAGCTGTTCTTGCGACATAAGTCTTCAAAGCTCTAACCTGGAGACTGTGACTCAGTGAAAGTGTCAGTAGCTACTGGCACCACAATAGGTTGGTTTATGTGGAAGGACGAAACCACCTTTGGAAGAAATTGTTCACGAGTTCTTAACTCTGCCCTATCTTCATGGAAGATCAGGTAAGGGCTCTTGTGAGACAAGGCCCCCAACTCAAGACACCCGCCTTGCGGATGCCAAGGCCAAAAGCATCACCACTTTCCAAGTGAGAAACTTCAATTCTATCTCCTGCAGAGGTTCAAACCAATCTGATTGAAGGAACTGCAACACCACATTAAGGTCCCATTGTGCCACTGGAGGCACAAATGGAGGCTGGATGTGCAGAACCCCTTTCACGAACGTCTGAACTTCTGGAAAGGAGGCCAATTGTTTTTGAAAGAAAACTGATAAGGCCGAAATCTGGACCTTGATTGACCCCAATCTAAGGCCCGCATCCACACCAGCCTGCATAAAATGGAGAAAACGTCCCAACTCAAACTCTTCCATAGGAGCCTTCTTGGATTCACACCAAGACACATTTTCTCCAAATACGGTGGTAATGTTTAGACGTTACTCCTTTCCTGGCCTGAATAAGAGTGGGGATGACTTCCTTAGGAATACCCTTTTGGGCTAGGATCCGACGCTCAACAGCCATGCCGTCAAACGTAGCTGTGGTAAGTCTTGATACACACATGGCCCCTGCTGTAGTAGGTCCTCTCGAGGAGGAAGAGGCTGAGGATCTTCTATGAGCAACTCCTGAAGATCTGGATACCAAGCCCTCCTTGGCCAGTCTGGGGCAATGAAGATTGCTCAAACTCTTGTTCTTCTTATTATTTTGAGAACTTTTGGAATCAGTGGAAGTGGAGGGAAAACATATACCGACCGAAACACCCACTGGGTCAACAGTACATCCACTGCTATTGCTTGAGGGTCTCTCAGCCTGGAACAATATCTCTGAAGCTTCTTGTTTAGATGAGATGCCATCATGTCTACTTGAGGAACTCCCCAAAGACTTGTCCCCTCTGCGAAGACTTCTTGGTGGAGGCCCCACTCTCCTGGATGGAGATTGCGTCTGCTGAGGAAGTCTGCTTCCCAGTTGTCCACTCCCGGAATGAAAATTTCTGACAGAGCTCTAACATGTCTTTCTGCACAGAGGAGAATCCTTGTCACCTCTGCCATTGCCGCTCTGCTTTTCGTTCCACCTTGCCTGTTTATGTACGACTGCTGTTACATTGTCCGACAGGATCTGCACGGGATCTTGAAGAAGATGTACCGCTTGTAGAATCCGTTGTAAATGGCTCTCAATTCCAGAATGTTTATGTAAATGAAGGCTTCCTGACTTGACCATTTTCCTTGGAAGATTTCCCCCTGTGTGACAGCTCCCCAGCCTCGGAGACTTGCATCTGTGGTTATTAGGACCCAGTCGTGAATCCCAAACCTGCGTCCCTCTAGTAGGTGAGAACTGTGTAGCAACCACAGGAGAGAAATCCTGGCTTTGGGGGACAGGATTATTTTCCGGTGCATGTGTAGGTGGGATCCGGACCACTTGTCCAATAGGTCCAACTTGAATACTCTGGAATGAAATCAGCCAAACTGTATGGCCTTGTAGGCCGCTACAATTTTCCCCAACAACGGAATGCACTGACGCTTGTTGGTTTCAATATTTGTTTGACCATTTTCTGGATTTCCAGAGCCTTTTCCACTGGAAGAAATACTCTCCGTACTTCTGTGTCCAGAATCATCCCTAAAAAGAACAATCTTGTCGTCGGTTCCAACTGCGACTTTGGAAAATTCATGATCCAACAGTGTTGTTGGAGTATTGACAGGGAGAGTGCGATGTTCTGCAACAACTGTTCCCTGGATCTCGTTTTTATCAGGAGATCGTCCAGATAAGGAATTATATTGACTCCTTTTTAACGAAGGAGGACCATCATCTCCGCCATCACCTTGGTCCGAATGGCAACGTCTCAAACTGGTAATGGCAATCCTGTACTGTGAATCTCACATAAGCTTGGTGAGGAGGATAAATGGGAACATACAAGTAAGCATCTTTTATGTCTACTGACTGGAAATCACTACCCTCAGGGATTCCATCTTGAACTTGAACCTTTTCAGGTAGAGATTCAGATTTTTCAGGTTTAAAATCGGTCTGACCGAGCCGCCCGGCTTCGGAACCTACGAAGAGGCTTGAATAAAAAACCGTCTCCTTACTGTGCCAAGGGTACCAGGACAATGACCTGATCCTGACATAATTTTTGAATTGTCGTTGTTACTGCCTCTCTTCCCGGAAGAGAAGCTGGCAAGGTCGATTTGAAAAATCGGCATGGTGGGACGTCTTGAAACTCTAGTTTGTACCCATGGGACACTATTTGTAAGACCTGATAATGCTGATTTATCCTTAGGAATGAAAGCTATACCTTAAACACACCTTAAATACACTTTACCCTGGAGCCGCTGCGGCCGCTGTACTTAATACACACTCTACGTACTTTGTACGCTATTAGCGTACAAAGTCCCGTGCTGTGTACGGACTTAGCGTACAAACGCCACGCTGACGGTACAAAGTACTCACAGCGCGTACACACCCAGAGATACACTTTAAACCTTTTACAGCAATGCAATGATAATACACTTTAAACCTTAGCAGGACAATGAAGACACGACACCAGATTGTAATTAAACCGCTGGGTTCCGACACCACAGGGTATTATTGCTGAAAGGGGGTTACAATACAAATAATACAATACAATATAACAGAGTAAATGGCTACATTCAATATTACATACGTGAGTGGATTCGCTTGCGCTACCCAGTCCGGTCCTCCATCATCTGATAGATAACGTTGTGAGTCTTGTGTCTGACCAGGCCTGCAGTAGGCTCTCTTTATACAATTCTTCCAAAAAGCAATACAATAGATACTGTAATTTCTTTGTCCATTGGACACAGGAATGCACATTTACAGTACAGGAGAGGTCATAGGTCGGTTTGAATAGGTAGGCGATGTCTTTCCCAACTGCTCTTGTGGGTGGTCTCCTCTGAATTCCCGCCGCATACATAATGTACAGTAAATACAGTTTATATCTATATTCTGCTCCTGCACATAACTATCCGCAGGAACATGCGATCTTTCTCAAAGCAACACCGGAATGTTACCCTTAAAATACCCTTCAGCTGGATACCAAACACCACCTTATAACCTTGTTCTGTCCCCTCCTATTCTGTAAAGGTGAATCCCTTTGTTCTGAAACCATTTAAACTGTTGTTACTTTCTGATGTGGTGCAGGGAGGCTATGTGTACATTATGCACTATTTGGATTAAATATGTAATGTGTTTTGATAGCTTTCCATGCGTTCACAAACTCTACCGTAAATACCCATACCACACGCTAATGCGCAGGACCGCGGGAGCGATCATACGCAAACTGCGAATATGTGCACGCACGACAGAACAAGTACACGCGCGGAGGCCATCGGTGTGTAGTTTATACGTGATGTGTGTACTGCAATATTTTTCGACTTTGACAGTCCCATTGGTCCAGGCCAGATTGAATCCAGATTTGAATGAAAAGTTTCAGACGTGCTCCCACCTGAGCGGACTCCCGCAAGGGAGCCCCAGCATTATGCTGCAGATTTGGCAGAAGCAGGGGTGGACTTCTGCTCCTGCAATCCGGGAGACGCTGCAGATTTCTTTCCTTTTCCCCTTCCTGCAAAAAAGGGGGAACCTTTGGCCTTTTTGTATTTGTTGGGCCGAAAGGACTGTATGTGAGAGTTATGTGTCTTTTTCGCCGATGTAGGAGCATAAGGCAAGAATGTTGACTTACCTGCGGTAGCCGCCGAGACTAACGCATCCAGCCCATCACCAAACAAGTCCTCACCTTTATACAGGAGAGCCTCCATATTTCTTTTGGAATCTGCATCAGCATTCCACTGGCGAATCCACAACGCCCTCCGATCCGATACTTCCATGGTAGCGGTTCTTGATCCCATGAAACCAATATATTTCATGGTTTCTAGTACATACGCAGCAGTGTTTTAGATATGACCTAACGTTAGGAGTATCTCGTCTCCATCTATTGTGTCAATGTCTAATGACAAGTTTTCTGACCACTTTTCAATAGCCCTACTCACCCACGCACAGACAATGGTAGGCCTGAGTAGTGTCCCATTGGCCACATCCATAGATCACCTCACTCACTTGCGGTCTGTCGGCTCCTTAAGTGAAGCCATTCCAGGCGCAGGGAGAAACACCTTTTCTCTTTTATGACAGGGCCCTGTCTAAAATGCGGGGTGACTCCCACCTTTTGGAAAAAGGTAAGCTGCCTGAATTCCTTTTGGGAATCTGAAATTTCTTTCCAGGTTAAATCAGACTCCCTCCAAGAGACTGTTCAACTCCTGAGGTGGAGGGAAAATTACATTACTTCTTTACTAAAGTAAACCCTCTCCTTTTGGTAAAAGAGGGGGTTTTCGTAACTTCTAACACCTCCTTTATAGCTAAAACATGTTTTGAATGCCTTTTGCTAACTTAGGACCTATTCCCCTGGAATCACTAGTGTCAACACAGGAATCAGAGTCCGTATCGGTATCAGTTTGTACTACTTGTTTGTATGTGACCCAGAGGGGTCCCTGTGGATGAAAGGCAGAACTATTAAAAATTACATCTTCAACAGATTATATTCAGTTTTCTGTATGAGATTCAGTCCAACCTCTTACTGATATGATTCACACTATCGTGTAACCTTTCACCCTGTCAGGCTCTTGGTGTCATATTACACCTCTGTGTCTCTAACATGTCTCCCACAGAGGAAGAATTCCCTGCCACAGAAATGTCACACACGTGCACAACCACACCACAGACACTCCGGGACTTATAGGGGACAGACCCACAGTAAAATCTGTCAGAGGGACACAGATAGTATTTGCCAGTTCACAACCCAGCGCCAGTAACACAATGTCTGTGAACACAAAATGCCCACTGACATGCAGCGCTTTTATAATGCTAATCACACAATTATATAGCACCAAATTCACTGTCCCCCCCCCCCTGTTTTGCACCCTGATACTTGTTCAGTAGTGGAGGAGGACCAGCGTTGTTTCTGCAGCCTGAGGAGAGAGAGAAAATGGCGCTGAGCAGTGTGCTGGCTGACTGAGGAGGAAGCTCGCTCTTCAATGGTGTGTTTCTCCTCAGCTTTTATGAGGTAATTTTTTATACTGGTGGGGGTAGGAGTGCGCCACAGCAACTTATGCCCCTTATTTATGCCAGTTTCCATAGCTTTCATGCTGCCCAGGGCACCCCCCCCCCCCGCGCCCTGCAGTGCCTGTGTATGTGTGGGCAACATGGCGCGCTGCGCTCCCGCCAGCCGTGCGGTACCTTTAGCCGTCACTTTCTTGATAGAAGATCTGTCTTCTAACACTCAACTGTCTTCTGACTTCTGGCTCTGTGAGGGGGGTGACGGCGTGCTGTGGGAGTGAGCATCTAGGCACGGCTAGCGTTCAGTTCCCTTCAGGAGCTAATGGTGTCCTGTCAGCCAGAAGCAGAGCCATGAAACTCTTTAGGAAGTTGGTTCCTACTTTTGCCCCCTCAGTCCCACCAAGCAGGGAGACTGTTGCCAGCAGTTCTCCAAGAAAATAAAAAAACCTAACATGTCTTTTCAGAGAAACTCAGTAGAGCTCCTTTGGAGTGCATCCAGTCTGCCTGGGTACATTACTAAAACTGAGGTCTGGAGGAGGGGCATAGAGGGAGGAGCCAGTTCACACCCTTGAAAGGTCTTAAAGTGCCCATGGCTCCTGCGGAACCATCTATTCTCCATGGTACTGAAGTGGACCCAGCATCCTCTAGGACATATGAGAAAATTAATTGGAAATTCCATGAGGAATACCTTTCCTGGCAATTACGTCAAAGTACAGAGACTTCTGTAATGGTGGATTCCAGTGGGATGAATAAATACTGTGAGTAGGATGTGCACACTGATGAGGATGCAATGATGATGACATCTAGCCACTGTAAAGCTGTTGCCTTAAACCGATTGGTAGCTAAGTTTGTGGTGGCCCAAACAAATCAAGCACTTCAGCCACAAAAGCTGCAGCCCCTGTCGCTGGAGGGCTTTGTTTGTTAGTGTGCATGTCCTTTTTTATATGCAACATAAGGGTGGGTGGGAGGACAATTCCATGTTGCTTCACCATTCATTTCTCCCACTGCTGTGTGTCAGTGCTTCATAGATATGCTATAAACTGCTGTGTGTTTGTGCTACTGCTTTGTCGTTTAGTGAACCAGCATGCTTGCTGCAGACTTTGGCTAAAGTGGATGAAAACAACATTGTGAGCTGTAAGGTGTTCAAAATTGAGTGGAAATGACTGGAAATTAATGTTATTGAGGTTGATATTACTCTAGGAACAAATACATGCCCAAATTAAGTGATATCAATTTATAAAAAAATCCAAATCCATATCCAAAGCCAGTCACGGCGGTTTGGCAAATCCAAATCCGGTCGATGAATCAGAACTAAATACAAATCCAGAAAAAATGGCCAAGCACACATCCCTAACAAACACAAAAGATAACTGTATAACACAACGAAAGGCAAGGTTAAGGGCTATTAGAAAGTAGAGGATAAGGCAACACACTATGGGGTATATGCAATTAGCGGCGAATCGCGGCAAATTATCGCCGTTTTTTTAATTCAACACAATTCGACCGTCCAATTTCGGCAAGTGGTTGCCGAAATTCACCATATTCAATGGAACACGGATTCGACAGTCCCGCGGGCGAAAAACGTCCGATTTGGCGGATTTTGCCGCAATTTTAAAAAAACAGGGAAAAACCCGAAAAAAAATGGCGTGGGGTCCCCCCTCCAAAGCATAACCAGCCTCGGGCTCTTCGAGCTGGTCCTGGTTCTAAAAATGCGGGGTAAAAATTGACAGGGGATCCCCCGTATTTTTAAAACCAGCACCGGGCTCTGCGCCTGGTGCTGGTGCAAAAAATACGGGGGACAAAAAGAGTAGGGGTCCCCCGTATTGTTTACACCAGCATCGGGCTCCACTAGCTGGACAGATAATGACACAGCCGGGGGTCACTTTTATACAGTGCCTTGCGGCCGTGGCATTAAATATCCAACTAGTCACCCCTGGCCGGGCTACCCTGGGGGAGTGAGGACCCCTTCAATCAAGGGGTCCCCCCCCAGCCACCCAAGGGCCTGGGGTGAAGCCCGAGGCTGTCCCCCCCATCCAAGGGCTGCGGATGGGGGGCTGATAGCCTTGTCAAAATTTAAAGAATATTGTTTTTTCCAGTAGTACTAGAAGTCCCAGCAAGCCTCCCCCGCAAGCTGGTACTTGGAGAACCACAAGTACCAGCATGCGGGAGAAAAACGGGCCCGCTGGTACCTGTAGTACTACTGGAAAAAAAATACCCAAATAAAAACAGGAGACACACACCGTGACAAGTACAACTTTATTACACACTGCCGACACACATACATACTTACCTATGTTGACACGCCGACTGCCACAGTCTCCGACGATCCGAGGGTACCTGTGAAAAAAATTATACTCACCTGCCAGTGTCCAGAGATAAATCCACGTCCAGAGATAATCCTCGTACTTGGCAAAAAAAAAACACGAACACCCGAACCACCGGACTGAAAGGGGTCCCATGTTGACACACGGGACATCACGTGACTCCTGTCACTGAGGTCCCTGCAGCCAATCAGGAAGCGCTACTCCGTGGCGCTCACCTGATTGGCTGTGCGCGTCTAAGCTCAGACAGCGCATCGCACAGTTGCCTCCATTACTTTCAATGGTGGGAACTTTGCCGTCAGCGGTGGGGTTACCCGCGGTCAGCCGCTGACCGGCGGGTGACCCCACCGCTAACCGCAAAGTTCCCACCATTGAATATAATGGAGGGAGCTGTGCGATGCGCTGACAGCTCAGACGCGCACAGAGCCAATCAGCAGAGTGCAAGGACGTTGCGCTCGCTGATTGGCTTACAAGACCTTTCAGTGACAGCAGTCACGGGGGGGTCTCTCTGCATTCGGGGAAAGGGGTCCCATGTGTCAACATGGGACCCCTTTCAGTCCGCTGGTCGGGTGTTCGTTTTCTTTTTTTGACAAGTACGTGGATTTATCTCTGGACCATGGATCAGGTGAGTATAATTATCTTTTATTTTCAGGTACCCGTGGATTCTACTTGGAGAAGAGGACCGACTGCTTCGTGTCAACATAGGTAAGTATGTGTGTGTCGGCAGTGTGTAATAAAGTTGTACTTGTCACGGTGTGTGTCTCCTGTTTTTATTTGGGTATTTTTTTTCCAGTAGTACTACAGGTACCAGCGGGCCCGTTTTTCTCCCGCATGCTGGGACTTGTGGTTCTCCAAGTACCAGCTTGCGGGGGAGGCTTGCTGGGACTTGTAGTACTATTGGAAAAAACAATATTCTGTCATTTTACTCAAGGCTATCAGCCTCCCATCCGCAGCCCTTGGATGGGGGGGACAGCCTCGGGCTTCACCCCTGGCCCTTGGGTGGCTGGGGGGGGACCCCTTGATTGAAGGGGTCCCCACTCCCCCAGGGTACCCCGGCCAGGGGTGACTAGTTGGATATTTAATGCCACGGCCGCAAGGCACTGTATAAAAGTGACCCCCGGCTGTGGCATTATCTGTCCAGCTAGTGGAGCCCGATGCTGGTGTAAAAAATACGGGGGACCCCTACTCTTTTTGTCCACCGTATTTTTTGCACCAGGCGCAGAGCCCGGTGCTGGTTTTAAAAATACGGCGGATCCCCTGTCAATTTTTCCCCCGCATTTTTAGAACCAGGACCAGCTCGAAGAGCCCGAGGCTGGTTATGCTTTGGAGGGGGGACACCACGCCATTTTTTATCTGAATTTTACCATTCCATCTAAAAAAAATAAAAATAAATTTATTTTAAAAAATATATAAATAATACTTGTGCCTCCAAAAAAGACAAACCAAGTACCTAATCCCTTCTAATATAAATAGATATGCTATTATCAATAAAAAAAACACTAAAAAAAACATGTTTTAAATTTTTTTTATTAGTTTCACCCACCAAAGTGTGGCGGATTGAAAATGATGAATTTACTGTCTAAAAGCACTGTTGTCGAATTTCCAAACTTCAATTGAATATACTTTGGTCGAATTGCAGCACTTGTATCATTGCAGAAAAGTCGAATTTGACAAAAGTAAAATTTCAAAAAGTCGAATTTTGAAAGTCCGTTTTTTTGACGGAAAGCACTGAATTGCATTGACGATTTTTTTTTTTTGCGAAAAATTCCCGAAATTCGACAATTTCGGGAATTCGACCGCAATTGCATATACCCCTATGGCTAATAAAAGCAGCAATGATAAGTTGTACTCGGAGGAAAAGGCAATTTTTTCTATTAGTTACTTAGTGGATTCATAGTTATCTTTTCTCACATATTTTTCTTCTCTGTATTTATTTGAAAGCTCCTGCTTAGAAAGAACAGGATTTCTGTCTAATAATTGATTTTGGTATATATACCACAAAATAATTTCTCCCATCTGTTGTTCCTTATTCAGGTTCATCACATATGTACCTCTGTTTCTTTCATTCTCTGTACTATACTATGCTATTGCAAGATAGTAAAAAGCAGAAGTTAGGATACATCTTGATAAGGACCATCTCTATCCCTACTGTCCTCTATAAGATGGTTGAAATGCAATAGCTGCTCTCTCATTTCTTATCCACTGCTATTAACAAATGAGGGAAAGCAGAAGTCACTATGCACAATCTACCACCTTCCTATTACTCTCTGTTGGGAGCTTTGTGACTCTCATCCCCTGTTCACTGTCCTGATGACACAAAGACAACAGCAGAAGTCATCACACCCCCTTTTCATTAACATTTTACCTTTCCACTATTTCTGAAACTCTGATATCCAACCAACTGGCTGATGTGAGTCTCGTGTCTTGGTTTTGCAAAACTACCCTCAAGTGTTTTGTTTGGATTTAAATCTTGGTTTTGGATCTCTTTAGAATGTATAAAAAACAACTGAAATCATTTAATTTTTGCAATCTAGAACCCAAAATTCAGACTTAAAATCCAAAATTCGAACCGCAGGATGGTCCGAACCGGGACTAGGTTTGGATCGGGCCCCTAAAATTCAGGTGAGTTTGGATTTCAGAAGAACCAAACTGCACATCTCTACTATACAGTAGTGGTTTTATAACTTAATATTAATTCTGATTATTCAGACACATACCATTACTGTTGGAATTATTATCTTATATAAGAGATTGTGGTGTGTTCATTTTATTAGGTGTAATATCTCACTGTTACACACGTATCACAGAATTTGTATATTTCGCACTTGTAACACTATCACTACATTTTGAATGTAAGTCAGACAGAAAGTGTACTGTTTGCAGACAGAAGGCATCTGCAGATCACAAAGGAATGTAACTTGCATTCCCACTGTAAACACACACACACACACACACACACACACACACACACACACCTTCACATATAGTATATAAATACAGACTGACAATTTTCTATATACAGTACACACAGTGTGTACACTGTGTATTAATAGACACCTGCAAATCCTGTGTTTGCCCCTGAGATTTCGATAAGACAGAGCCCGCAGACCTGGCATGATGCCTGGCCCCAAGAGCTCTGTCTCGCATTGGTCATTCTGAATGACAGATAATATGCAGCCACTTGACCTGCTGTTCAGGAGAGTCGGCTCATTGTAAAAGGTTTGGGAAAGGGAAGTCTAAAACATTGTGAATAGGAAGGTTTAATTTCCTACTGCTAGTAGCAGGAAACAAAAGTGATAGAAAAGCTAACTCTATAGATAATTATACATGAACTGTGGCGCACACTTAAAATACATACTGTATGTGATATGCTTTATATACAATAACTATTTTGTATTTTAAATTCATTTTTAGTCAGGTTAGTTGGAATAGGGATGGGATGTCAAAATTTTGCCTGACGAGTAAGTATTCCTATACAGATTGGTTGTGCTACTAAAACATAGGGGTCTATTTAAGATCTGCTGCAATTTAGCCCTGAAAAGTGGGATTGTTTATTGCCACATATCACATCATGGTCTATTCATTAAAAGAAACTCCAAAGTTTCTTTTAATTTATATACAAGTTCAGACCCGAATTATCTACTGCGCATGCCTGCCCACTGGCCCACACACGTGCAAGTACAGCTGGCAAGTATAGGCTGCCGGTATTGGATACAAAGATCCCTCACTTGCAAAAATGTACAGTATAAAAATCTAAAGATAACATTACATACTGGGTAAAGCTATGTTTATCAGAGCTTGGTAAAATTTTCACAGTCTCCCAAAACAGCTACAGAGCAGGGTTTCCCAAAACTCAGTCCTCAAGGCATCCTACCAGTCCAGGTTTTCAAGATATCTATGCTTGTGTACAGCTGGCTTAATCAAATTGACTGAGGTACTAATTAGGGCACCTGTGCATAAGCATGGATAACCTCAAAACATGGACTGTTAGGGTGCCTTGAGTACCGAATTTAGTAACCACTTTTATAGAGACTACTATTGTAAATGAAAATAGAGGGCCTGCTGCAAATAGCTCTGATATCTTTGTCGGGACCAATGTACCAATCCTCCCAAAATGGCAAACAATGAAATTAATAAATAATCCCCATAGGGGGAAGGCACTAATGGGATAGATATAATATTTATGCCACCAGCGAATGCACGGAATTGTTACTTATTCTTACATGGAGTACCTTGTTACTTGTCAAGTAACTTGACAAATTAGTATCTATCACCAGTCCTGATTATTGGTGTAAGAAAGGGTATCCGTTAACATGGTCGACCATGTTATGGTCGACAGTCATTAGGTCGACCACTATTGGTCGACATTGAGATGGTCGACATGGACACATGGTCGACATGTGAAAGGTCGACACGTGAAAAGGTCGACATGAGTTTTTTAACTTTTTTTTCTTTTGGGGAACTTTTCCATACTTTACGATCCACGTGGACTACGATTGGAACGGTAATCTGTGCCGAGCGAAGCGGTAGCGGAGCGAAGGCACCATGCCCGAAGCATGGCGAGTGAAGCGAGCCATGCGAGGGGACGCGGTGCACTAATTGGGGTTCCCAGTCACTTTACGCAAAAAACAACACCCAAAAAAGTAAAAAAACTCATGTCGACCTTTTCATGTGTCGACCATGTGTCCATGTCGACCATGTCAATGTCGCCCAATAGTGGTCGACCTAATGACTGTCGACCATAACATGGTCGACCATTCATACCGGAACCGTAAGAAAGGGTCATGGCCCTTTAAGAAAAGTGAATCAAACATTTAGGTTAAAATAAGCTAAAATTACATTATCAGCAGACATACAGATGTGTAACACCTTCAATATGCTAATACGCGAGACACAAATGACTTACAAAGAGGTAAATAAAACACACATTCTACCTATTATCTTCATATAATATTTAGGTTACAATAAGCATAACTTACATTATGAGATGTCAAATCAGCAGACAAAGTTGATATCTGACAGTTTTCTACAAAGCAGTGACCTTTCTACTGAAGCTGAGTGACATCACAAAGGCTGATTATGATTTGAGCAAGTCACATGATCAGCATACTGAGGTTAAAAAAATAATCACATCCTGCCTGTGTTTTACCATTGCTATCTATTTATAAGATATCCATCTAGGTTCAGGTTAAAAATAGTGGCAGGTAAGACTACATCTCCAGGCCTACAAATAAAAATAGGCCCATCACCATGATGGCAAGATGATGACCAGCCACCCAGCTTGACACACGGTTGGCCATAAATCATAATGTTAAACTCATATTTCTATTTTACTGACAAATGATGCAATTTGTCTTTTACATACTTAGGGAAACACTGAGAAAGGACAATAAAAAGGCTGACCATGGCTGCATTGGCTCAAGCATATGCTGTATTGTTATATTTATCTTACAATAGTCCTCTCAAACAAAAAAAGTGCAGTCTACCTCAGTTTCCTTTTTTACAATATCTTCTCCCCAATGCCCCATAGCAGCTTAGGTTGAGCAGTTAGATGAAACAAGGGAGCCTGAAGGCTTCCATGTCATGTTGCCTAGATGTGGTAGGCCATACAGGATAATGTCCCATTCAAAAATTTGAAATGTTGCAGATTTTTCCAATATCAAAATGTGAGCTTTATTTCAACACCCACATTCCTTAGAAGATAGTGTGACTGTGGTAAGATCACGCAAGATATGGACACATTAATCCATGCAGTTAGCGCCAGGCCCATCTCTGAAATATTTGTAGCTATACCTGAAACTTAGACTTGTGTGCCTATTAACATGCATAATATAGTAGATAATATAGTTGACAATTCTAACTATACTGTATATTGTTAACAACCTTTAATATGTTTTGGATGATGGGTTCGTCTAAGTCCAAAGTAAAGCATTTACTAAAGATCATTTTGACCTTCTGCAGACCCCCCCGCCTCCCCACATCAGTCTGTAAAGTTCTGCCCCACTGTGGTTTACAAGTGCTGCATAAAAATAAAGTGCAAAAATGTTCAAAATAAAGCGGCACAGAGCCCCCCCCCCATCCCCCCCCAAATGCATAATAAATTAGTCCGAGGCCTTGAAGATTAAGTTGGTAGTTGAAAAACTAGGCCGACAAAGAATATGGGGTTTCCCCCCCAACTTTCCATTAACAGCACTAGACTTTACCATCTAAGGCTAGTGGAACCATAGAGGGGAGACACAAAGAGTCGAGTCCCCCATCATGGTTTCAACTAGCCCTAAGCCAAATGGCACCAGGGCTGGGTTTTTATAGGGGAATTGGGTGCATAAAACAATGTGTCCCACCTCCTAGGTATACCCAACTATTCCTATGCATGTCTAGCATTGGATAAGGGAGAAAAAATAAGATTTTAAACCTACCGGTAAATCTTTTTCTCGTAGTCCGTAGAGGATGCTGGGGACTCCGTAAGGACCATGGGGATAGACGGGCTCCGCAGGAGACATGGGCACTTTAAGAAAGACTTTACGTCTGGGTGTGCACTGGCTCCTCCCTCTATGCCCCTCCTCTAGACCTCAGTTAGAGAAACTGTGCCCAGAGGAGATGGACAGTACGAGGAAAGGATTTTTGTTAATCCAAGGGCAAGATTCATACCAGCCACACCAATCACACCGTATAACTTGTGTATCAAGTAAACAGTTAACAGTTAACAGTATGAAAAAATAACGTAGCATCAGTCCAACCTGATGGAACTATGGTGGTCATTCCGAGTTGTTCGCTCGGTAATTTTCTTCGCATCGCAGCGATTTTCCGCTAAATGCGCATGCACAATGTTCGCACTGCGACTGCGCCAAGTAAATTTGCTATGCAGTTAGGTATTTTACTCACGGCATTACAAGGTTTTTCCTTCGTTCTGGTGATCGTAATGTGATTGACAGGAAGTGGGTGTTTCTGGGCGGAAACTGGCCGTTTTATGGGAGTGTGTGAAAAAACGCTACCGTTTCTGGGAAAAACGCGGGAGTGGCTGAAGAAACGGAGGAGTGTCTGGGCGAACGCTGGGTGTGTTTGTGACGTCAAACCAGGAACGACAAGCACTGAACTGATCGCACTGGAAGAGTAAGTCTCGAGCTACTCAGAAACTGCACAGAGAAGTCTTTTCGCAATATTGCAAATCTTTCGTTCGCAATTTTGATAAGCTAAGATTCACTCCCAGTAGGCGGCGGCTTAGCGTGTGCAAAGCTGCTAAAAGCAGCTTGCGAGCGAACAACTCGGAATGAGGCCCAATAACATAACCCTTCTGTAAGCAAAACTATATACAAGTCTCGCAGAAGTAGTCCGCACTTGGGACGGGCGCCCAGCATCCTCTACAGACTACGAGAAAAAGATTTACCGGTAGGTTTAAAATCTTATTTTCTCTAACGTCCTAGAGGATGCTGGGGACTCCGTAAGGACCATGGGGATTATACCAAAGCTCCCAAACGGGCGGGAGAGTGCGGATGACTCTGCAGCACCGATTGAACAAACAGGAGGTCCTCCTCAGCCAGGGTATCAAACTTATAGAACTTTGCAAAGGTGTTTGACCCCGACCAAGTAGCAGCTCGGCACAGCTGTAGTGCGGAAACCCCTCGGGCAGCCGCCCAAGACGAGCCCACCTTCCCAGTGGAATGGGCCTTAACCGATTTCAGTAACGGCAATCCTGCCGTAGAATGCGCCTGCTGAATCGTGTTACAGATCCAGCGAGCAATAGTCTGCTTTGAAGCAGGGCCGCCAACCTTGTTGGCTGCATACAGGACAAACAGTGTTTCTGTTTTTCTGATCCTAGCCGTTCTGGCCACGTAAATTTTCAAAGCCCTGACCACATCCAGGGACTCGGAATCCTCCAAGTCACGTGTAGCCACAGGCACGACAATAGGTTGGTTCATATGAAAGGATGAGACCATCTTAGGTAGGAATTGAGGACGGGTCCGCAATTCCGCTCTATCCATATGGAAAACCAGATAGGGGCTTTTATGTGATAAAGCCGCCAATTCCGAAACTCGCCTAGCTGAAGCCAAGGCTAACAACATGACCACCTTCCAAGTGAGATATTTCAACTCCACTGTTTTAAGTGGTTCAAACCAATGTGACTTAAGGAAACTTAACACCACGTTAAGGTCCCAAGGCACCACCGGAGGTACAAAAGGAGGCTGAATATGCAGTACTCCCTTCACAAAAGTCTGTACTGCAGGTAAAGAGGCCAATTCCTTTTGAAAGAAAATGGATAAGGCCGAAATCTGAACTTTAATGGAGCCTAATTTTAGGCCCAAATTCACTCCAGTTTGGTGGAATTGGAATTCTTCCGTAGGAGCATTCCTGGCCTCACACCAAGAAACATATTTACGCCATATTCGGTGATAATGTTTAGATGTCACGTCCTTCCTAGCCTTTATCAGCGTAGGAATGACCTCATCCGGAATTCCTTTTTCCGCTAGGATCCGGCGTTCAACCGCCATGCCGTCAAACGCAGCCGCGGTAAGTCTTGGAACAGACATGGCCCCTGTTGTAACAGGTCCTGTCGTAGAGGAAGAGGCCACGGATCTTCTGTGAGCATTTCCAGCAGATCCGGATACCAGGTCCTTCTTGGCCAATCTGGAACAATGAGAATTGTTCTCACTCCTCTTTTTCTTATTATTCTCAATACCTTGGGTATGAGAGGAAGAGGAGGAAACACATAAACTGACTGGAACACCCACGGTGTCACCAGGGCGTCTACTGCTACCGCCTGAGGATCTTTTGATCTGGCGCAATACCTCTGTAGCTTTTTGTTGAGACGGGATGCCATCATGTCTATCTGGGGCAGTCCCCACTGACTTGCAATCTGTGCGAAGACTTCCCGATGAAGTCCCCACTCCCCTGGATGCAGGTCGTGTCTGCTGAGGAAGTCTGCTTCCCAGTTGTCCACTCCCGGAATGAACACAGCTGACAGTGCGCTTACATGATTTTCCGCCCAGCGAAGAATCTTGGTGGCTTCCGCCATTGCCACCCTGCTCCTTGTGCCGCCTTGGTGGTTTACATGAGCCACTGCGGTGATGTTGTCTGACTGGATCAGAACTGGTTGGTCGCGAAGTAAGTTCTCCGCCTGACGTAGGGCGTTGTATATGGCCCTCAGTTCCAGGATGTTGATGTGAAGACAAGTCTCTTGACTTGTCCAGAGTCCTTGGAAGTTTCTTCCCCTTGTGACTGCTCCCCACCCTCTGAGGCTCGCGTCCGTGGTCACCAGGATCCAATCCTGAATGCCGAACCTGCGTCCTTCCAAAAGGTGAGCACTCTGTAGCCACCACAGGAGAGATACCCTGGCCCTGGGGGACAGGGTGATCCGCTGATGAATTTGTAGACGTGATCCGGACCACTTGTCCAAAAGGTCCCATTGGAAAGTCCTTGCATGGAACCTGCTGAAGGGAATGGCCTCGTATGTTGCCACCATTTTTCCCAGGACTTGAGTGCAATGATGCACAGACCCTTGTTTTGGCTTCAATAGGTTCTTGACTAGAATCATGAGTTCCTGAGCCTTTTCTATCGGGAGAAAAACCTTTTTCTGGTCTGTGTCCAGAACCATGCCCAAGGAGCTCAGACGAGTCGTAGGAACCAGCTGCGACTTCGGGATATTGAGAATCCAGCCGTGTTGCTGTAACACCTTCACTGAAAGTGACACACTGTTCAGTAACTTCTCTGGTGATCTGGCTTTTATGAGGAGATCGTCCAAGTACGGGATAATTGTGACACCCTGCTTGCGCAGGAGCACCACCATTTCCGCCATTACCTTTGTGAAAATCCTTGGGGCCGTGGGAAGCCCAAACGGCAACGTCTGAAATTGGTAATGACAATCCTGTACCGCAAATCTCAGGTACTCCTGATGAGGTGGATATATGGGAACATGAAGGTATGCATCCTTTATGTCCAGGGATACCATAAAATCCCCCCCTTCCAGGCTGGAGATGACCGCTCTGAGCGATTCCATTTTGAACTTGAACCGTTTTAAGTATAGGTTCAGGGATTTTAAATTCAATATGGGTCTGAGCGAACCGTACGATTTCGGAACTACAAACAGGGTGGAGTAGTATCCCTTCCCTCTCTGAAGTAGGGGAACTTCGACCACCACTTGTTGAAGACACAATTTGTGAATGGCATTTAACACTATCTCCCTTTCCAGGGGAGAAGTCGGTAGAGCCAATTTGAAAAACCGGCGAGGAGGCATCTCTTCGAATTCCAGCTTGTATCCCTGAGAAACAATTTCTATTGCCCAGGGATCCACCTGTGAGTGAACCCAGATGTGGCTGAAAAGTCGAAGACGTGCCTCCACTGGGGCGGACTCCCCCAGCGGAGCCCCAGCGTCATGCGGTGGATTTTGCAGAGGCCGGGGAGGATTTCTGTTCCTGGGAACTAGCTGTGCTGTGCAGCTTTTTACCTCTGCCCTTACCTCTGGTAAGAAAGGACGATCCACGCACTCTTTTGCTTTTATTTGAACGAAAGGACTGCATTTGATAATGTGGCGCTTTCTTAGGTTGTGAGGGAACATAAGGCAAAAAATTTGATTTACCTGCCGTAGCTGTGGAGACCAGGTCCGAGAGAGCTTCCCCAAACAATTCCTCCCCCTTGTAAGGTAAAACCTCCATATGTCTTTTTGAGTCGGCATCATCTGTCCACTGCCGGGTCCAGAGGACTCGTCTAGCAGAGATTGACATAGCGTTTATTCTGGAACCCAGTAAACTAATGTCTCTTTGAGCATCCCTCATATATAAGACAGCATCCTTTATATGGCCTAGGGTCAATAAAATGGTATCCTTATCTAGGGTTTCAATCTCCGCCGATAAGGAATCTGTCCATGCTGCAACCGCGCTACAAACCCAGGCCGACGCAATTGCCGGTCTGAGTAATGTACCAGAATGTGTGTAAATGGATTTCAAGGTAATCTCCTGCTTGGATCCTTGACGGTAGCCGTATCTTGTGATGGCAGCGCTATCTTTTTTGACAAGCGTGTCAACGCTTTGTCCACCTTAGGGGAGGATTCCCACCGTATCCTGTCCGTTGGCGGGAAAGGATACGCCATAAGAATCCTTTTGAGAATCTGCAGTTTTTTGTCTGGAGATTCCCAAGCTTTTTCACATAATTCGTTCAACTCATGTGAGGAGGGAAAAGTCACCTCGGCTTTTTTCCCTTATACATGTGTACCCTCGTGTCAGGGACAGGGGGTTCCTCTGTGATATGCAACACTTCTTTTATTGCAATAATCATATATCGAATACATTTATCCACTTTCGGCTGTAACTTCACATCATCGTAGTCGACACTGGAGTCCGAATCCGTGTCGGTATCAGTGTCTGGTATTTGGGATAGTGGGTGCTTCTGAGACCCTGAAGGTCCCGGCGACATAGGGACAGACACGGGTTCACTCCCTGACTGTTCCTTAGCCTCAGCTTTGTCTAATCTCTTGTGCAATAAGTTCACACTAGCACTTAAAACATTCCACATGTCACCCAGTCAGGTGTCGGCACCGCCGACGGAGACCTCACATTCATACGCTCCCCCTCCTCTCAAGGTGAGCCTTCTACCTCAGACATGTCGACACACGCGTACCGACACACCACACACACACAGGGAACCTCTTATCTGAAGACAGTTTCCCCACCAGGCCCTTTGGAGAGACAGAGAGAGAGTATGCCAGCACACACCCCAGCGCTGTATGACCCAGGACAAAAACACAATAATATTATGTTTACCCAGATAGCGCTGTTTACATATACAATATGCACCAATTTTGTGCCCCCCCCCCCCTCTTTAAAACCCTCTGTCTACCGTGGTATAAGCAGGGCAGAGTCCGGGGAGCTTCCTCTCAGCGGTGCTGTAGAGAAAAAATGGCGCTGTGTGTGCTGAGGGAGAAGCCCCACCCCCTCGGCGGCGGGCTTCTGTCCCCCTGAAAATCTCAAAATTTGGCGGGGGCTCTTATATATGTACAGTGCCCAGCTGTACATATACTTATTTTTGCCAAAAGAGGTCTATATGCTGCCCAGGGCGCCCCCCCTGCGCCCTGCACCCTTACAGTGACTGCCGTGTGTGAGGTGTATGGGAGCAATGGCGCACAGCTGCAGTGCTGTGCGTTACCTCAGTGAAGATCATGAAGTCTTCTGCCGCCTCTGAAGTCTTCTTTTCTTCTCATACTCACCGGCTTCTATCTTCCGGCTCTGCGAGGGGGACGGCGGCGCGGCTCTGGGACGGACGGCGAGGGTGAGACCTGCGTACCAATCCCTCTGGAGCTAATGGTGTCCAGTAGCCTAAGAAGCAGAGCCTTGAAACTCACAGAAGTAGGTCTGCTTCTCTCCCCTCAGTCCCTCGATGCAGGAAGTCTGTTGCCAGCAGGCTCCCTGAAAATAAAAAACCTAACAAATATACTTTCTGTCAGGAAGCTCAGGAGAGCTCCCTGAAGTGCACCCATCTCCTCTGGGCACAGTATCAAACTGAGGTCTAGAGGAGGGGCATAGAGGGAGGAGCCAGTGCACACCCAGACGTAAAGTCTTTCTTAAAGTGCCCATGTCTCCTGCGGAGCCTGTATATCCCCATGGTCCTTACGGAGTCCCCAGCATCCTCTAGGACGTTAGAGAAATATGTATTGCATTTTATCATTGGTGCACTACAGGTACCAGAAAGGCCTGGTGTCTAAAATGGCTGCAAAGACATGCCCGAACTTGGGCAACCACAAATGCCAGCATGCCCTAGCCAAAATAACCTTACTCTTTCATCAATTTCTTATTTGCAATTGCATTGGGAAAGGTCAACTTCAGAATAAAGTAGGCATCTTTGAACTTGGCAAAAAGAAAAACCATGGTAAAATGTTGCAGTAATTCTCCCATAAAGAGCCCGTCTGAATCACAAGATGATAGTGTACACTTGCATAGTAATGGAAGAATGGGAGCACTCTTGCACCAGCATAAGATTGGGGATGGGGGTGCACAGGAAACTATACACAAGCCCCTTCCTCTGATAAACTGCCCCTGGCCAATGCTGCAGCTGTGCTAGCGCTACAAATGGAAGTTTCTGTATGACGTAAGATTACTTGAATTATGATGTCAGCTATATGCAACAGTTATGTTATTGCAGTACTACAATTCCTCACCCGATAATCCCTTTCTTTCAGGACATGCCTTAAGATGCAGAACACATCCTGCACAGAGGACAGGATTCAGCATGCACTGGAGAGATGTCTGCACGCTCTCAGAAGGGGTTCCGACTGTTGCTCTCCCTCTTCTTCCTGGACAGGTGCGATTTCTGGGACTGCTTAACAACATGGAGCCTAAATGTTTTCAGACTCGCAAGTTACCAAAAGTGATTGCTATGGGTTACATCATAAATGTTTATTTATCTGATACATGTGCAAAATATATCCATTTGAGTCTCTGTAAATGGGTAATATATTTGGTTGTACATTCTGTCTTGCAACTTGTAATAAAACATTGCTTTACCTTCCAGGTATTTAAAGCATATCATCAAACAGAGCTGTTTATTTCCGTTGCCCTGGGTTATAATACACTGCTAAGCTCTCTACATTGGATATGGTTGCACGCAGACAGCAGGTTGATATTGTGTCCCAGGGCAACGAACAGAAACAAGTCTGCTGACAACATGCATGTAGCCAGGACTCCCTTCTACTGCCAGCTTGTATGGGGAGGGTCCTGTTACTGGGTGCATTTCATTCTCATAACTGGGGTCTTTTTATTTTTAATAATGATAAGTTTTATGATGAAAGGAGTTGATGGGGGTCAATTCGGTCAATGATCCGTTAAATTATACATACCAAATAATAACAGAATGACACATTATATTACTACTTTCATATGAATTAGTGATTAGATACCAGTTTGCTGAAGGTGTACACCCATTTAAATGTACAGGGCACACTGATACCCCTTTTCCACTATATTTCGGGTCGCAGCCGTGTCGCCCGACACGGCTGCGACCCGTGCTACAGCCCCCTTTCAGCAGCGCTCACCAACCCGGCATATTGCCGGGTTGGTGACGCTACTACTGATGCGGCAGGGGCGGCGCTGGGAGATCACATGATCTCCCAGCGCTGCCCTCCCTATGCACTGTGAACGGGAGCCGTGTCGCCTCGACGCGGCTTCCGTTCACACTAGACAGCTAGCCGGGTTGAACACGTGTTCAACCCGGCTAGCTACCCGGGTAGGATTCCTGGATCACTTGATCCGGAAATTTGCCGGGGGACCCGTTTCCACTAGGGAAAAACACGGGTAAATGCGCGCCCCCGCGCATTTACCCGTGTTTTAAGGAGCTAGTGGAAAAGGGGTATCAGACTGAGAGCTTTCTAGATAGCAGTTACAGGCCAAGTCCCAAGAACCCTTAAAACAGATAAATAAGAGAGCAGTCTGTAATGTTATTATAAAAGTCATAGAGAACTATTTATTCACTAGGTGATTCATTGCGCCCTACGGGCGCTCTTCACACCGTCGTAAGGGGCTGCGCCCCCTTAACCCTTGCACGCCCGTGTGGCATGCAATATGTGTATTATATGGAGTATTACCTCCAATCATAATTGTGGGAGTGGTTAATTATTGCACGGACAAAGGGCGTGCGATGGTTAAGGGGTCGTAGCCCCTTGCAACGACGTGAACAGCGCACGCAGGGCCTGATGAATCACCTAGTAGGTGCTGTGGTTGGGGGAGTGGCGGGTGTGGGGGAGGCACAGAAGGGGGAGGGGGTCTGGGGGTGCCGCGGATGGGGGAGGGGGTCCGGGGATGCCTCAGATGGGGGAGGGGGTCCGGGGATGCCGCGGGTGGGGGAGGGGCGGTTGCGGGTGGGGGAGAGGCGGGTGCGTGTGTGCCGTGGGTGGGGGAGGGGGTCTGGAGCCATCGCGGGTAGGAGCGGTTGTGGGGGTGTCGCAGGTGGGGGAGGGGCGGGTGAGGTGGTGCTGCGGGTGGGGAAGGGGCAGGTGCGGGAGTGCTGCGGGTGGGGGAGGGAGTCTGGAGCCACCGCGGGTGGTGGAGGGGGGGTGTGGGGGTGCTGCGGATGGGGCCCGGAGGTACTGCGAGTGGGGGAGGGGCGGGTAATGCTTCTCCTCCTGGAAGCAGCTAAGCTGCTGTCCTCCCTTTGGCAGTGGCTCTCCCAGAGACTCGCACAGCAGCCAAGCAGCCAGTCACTATTGTTAGCGCCGGTATCCCAATGCACCGCATTACAGGGAAGAAGATGCACTTAATAAACGGGATCAGTACAAAACCCCACTGGACGGGATCCCGGCGGTCGACACCGGAATTCCGACCAGCACAATCCAGACAGGGGTGGCGAGCGGAATGCGGCCCCTTGCTGCGGGCACGGTGCCTCGCTACGCTTGGCACACTAATTTATTCTCCCTCTATGGGTGTCGTGGACACCCACGGAGGGAGAATATGTCGGGATTGTGCCGGTCGGGATTCCGGTGTCGGTATTTCGTCCGGCGGGATCTTGACAGCATCCCCAATGCTCCGGCGCTAAGGGCTGCTGGGAGCTGTAGTTTATTTAGTGCGTACTGTAATGCGGCGCGTTGGGACACCGGCGCTAACAATAGTGACTGGCTGGTAGAACTGACTGACTGGCTAAATCAATGTAAAAAGGTGAGAGTGCTGTGCAGTGTCAGTGACTGCACACCCACTGCACTGCACTGCACAGCACTGTCACCTTTTACATTGATTCAGCGTCCAGACATTACACTCTGCGACATCACCCACTCTATCCGTTACAATTTGGGGCTTCCAGGCCGGCAGCCCAGGTGCTGTGTTGCGGAGTCAGGGCCTCTGGGGATCTGGGCGCAGTTGTGGCGGGTGGCACTTCTGTGACATCATGCGCAGAGGAGGCTCCGGGGCTCAGAGAGTATGCGGCGCAGGGAGGGCTCTGAAAGCCTTCCGCTGCGCCGCTTTCATACATATATATGCCGGTGGTTGCAGCAGCTTTTGTTCCACCTGCGCCGCAGCTAGGTAGTGGGTACTGTTGATGCCGGAGGGGGCAAGTGGACTGGCAGCAGGACATAGCGGGTCATTCCGACTTGATTGCCAGCAGGCTACTTTTAGCACTGCTGCAATCAGGTAGTTGCCGCCTACAGGGGAGGGGGGAATCGCTGTGCAGGGCTGCAAACGCTTGTGCAGAGAGCTGCACAAACAAAAGTTTTTGCAGTCTCTGCTCAAGACTTACTCACCCGCTGCGATCATTCAGGACGGAGCTGACGTCAGGATCCATCCCTGGAAACAGCTGGGCATGCCTGCGTTCGGACGGACACTCCCTAAAAACGGTCAGTTGATGCCTCCGGCCAGCCTCTGCCTGTCAATCTTCTTGCGTTCGCCGCTGCAAACGCTTTCTGCGTTATTCCCGTCGCTGCCCGGCGACGGCCGTCGCCAGGCAGCGATGCGCCTGCACATTGCCGCCCGCGTGCATGCGCAGTTCGAAAAAGTGCAGCATGCAAACGGGTCGTAATGACCCCCATAGGATGCTGCAGTAAAAGGACTTGCTGCAGATGCAGGTGCATACCCTCCAGCTGTACCTTTTTGGCAGGTACAGTCCCTTTTTTTATGGTCTGTACCGATTTTTGGCTCTCCAAACTCCCATTGAAAGTATAGGAAAAGGGGCGTGACCACGGCACTTTACCCGTGGACATGCCCCCTTTTCAAATTTGTAGTGATTTTTATGTGTAAATTGTTGGAGGTTATGTTGCTGCAGATGCAGTGGGCCTATTTTGGGGTGTGGGCCTGGAGCTGCAGCTCCATTGTTAATCCTGCTCTGGGAACAGGACCCTCCCATTGGATGTAACCTGTGTGGGTGGGCGTTTCTCGCCCAATCAGCTGTGGACTGGTCGTGATAGACCTGCTGCTAACCCAATGAGAGCTCCTAGCCACGCCCAGCGTTATAGACACAGGCACAGAGTCACAGATCTGGGCTATTATATAGGAGATTTTGCAGCCAAGTCCCAAGTAACATTCCTATTGTGACCATTTGGAATGTACATTAGGGGCTATTTATTATTAGTCAGATGCCGAGACACTGCTCTAAAAAGGCTACACTGTAAACTAGTTTACAGTATCACTTCCGGGTTCAGAACTCGGTTTCTTTAGTGTGACCACCAAACTATATGTTCAAGTGCTAGTTAATGGAGAGGGATAGGGTACAATGCAGCAGCTTTCTGAAAACTGTCATTTACAGAGCACTGACTGCATTATTTCCTTTAATACAGTGATTCCCAAATTTTCTTGAGTCTACACACCAGAGGCATAACTAGGATTGATGGCACCCAGAGCGAGTAAAAATTTTTTTGCCCCCTGTAAACTGTTCTTTAAAATCCTCATATTAATACTCCCAATAAATACATACTGCAAAGGAAATATGATCGTTATGAATACCACATGCACATATTCCATACTCACCCACTCTCCCGGGAATGGCTGGGAGGCTTTCGAAAACCGGGTGGTGCCCGTAAAAGTCTCCTGCTTACCCTCCTTCACTCACATTGGCAAAGTGGGCGTGGTGATAACGCGTTTCGTGATGATGCTGAATAGCAGAGCACGGTACACCTAGGCCATTCAGGAATAATTCTTAAATTTAGTAAGTTGTGCTTACCTGTGTCATCCTTAGTTTCAGTTATGTGGTGCGGGCAGCGTTGTGTTTCTGTTTGATCACATGCTGTATTTATGATTGGCGGCCACCAGCACTTGTTTTGCCTATCACATTGACACTGCCTTAGTAAACAGTGGGGAATTCAATTACCCACGATCAGTTTTTGCTGTAAAAATTTTTTATCGGGGATAAATAAATTGCTTCCTAGGGAACAGTTAGTCAAGGTAATTTACCATGTTTACCATGTTTAATTGAATTCCCCCTATAGGCTACTTAGAAGCCTATTTATCATTCAGAAAAACAGCTGTTTCTGCGTGATTTTTAAAACGTATATTCAATTAAGTGCAGGATTTTGCCCACAAAATAAATTGCAGATGTTGCACCTATTTTTTAATTGCCATGGGAATGCACACTCCTGATACTCATGGTATTCAATAAAAAAAAAATTGGTCGCAAAGAGCCTAATTCAGAGGTGCGCACCCAGTGAGAGCATCTCACTGGTGCAATCGCCTCTGCCTGATTGACAGGCAGAGGCAGTCACCGGGCGGGAGAGGGCATGCCAATGGCATTAGAACGGCAAGGGGGCGCGGTCTGGATAACGCAGGTGCATCCGAACCATTGCTGGGGCGGGCCGCAGCGGCTGTGTGACGTCACATGCAGCCGCTACAACCCAACACATGGTAGGTAGCCGCCTGCCAGCGCAGCTAGGCTGCCCAGGAAGTAAGCTACTCACCAGGTGCAAAAGCATTGCCACCGTGCGATGCCTTCGCAGCTGTGTTTGTAGGGCCTGACATGCGGGGCGGACTAGCCCTGTGCTGGGCATCCCCCCGCCTGTCAGAGAAACTGATCGTAGATGTGCAAATTTTAGCACATCTATGATCAGCTCTGAATTACCCCCAAAATCCAGAGGGGACTTTTTTTTTAATCAGCTTGCAGCCCACCCGCAGGCTATCGATGTTGATGAGTGAGACCTGCCTGCTCTTCTATCACTGCACACACCTCACTGCAGAATCGCCCCTCACATACACACACACGCAGCGCCCTCCCCCCCCCATGCCATCAACACCACAGACAAGCAGCACCCCACACACACGCAGCACCCCACACAAAAGCGACAGCAGCATCTCACAGACACCAACAACATTCCACACACACAATAACCAGCAGCACTCCACACACACACACAGACACCAGCAGCACTCCACACACACACCAGCAGCACTCCACACACAGAGACATTAGCAGCACTCTACACACACACACACACACACACACACACACACACACACACACACACACCAGCACTCTCCACACACACACCAGCAGCACTCTACACACACACACACACACACACACACACACACACACACACACACACACACACACACACACACACACACACACAGCAGCAGCACTCCTCACACCTACACATGCTGCACACTTACCAGAGTCCTGGAAGAAGAGTGAAGAAGAAGACTACATTATGAACTAATAAGTTAATTGGAAACTTCCAATTACTTACTGTAATTTGTCCTGGGATGGGGTGGGTAGAATTAGAGGTTTAGAAGTAAGTCCTGATAATTTTTTGTAATAATAATAATGATATTGGGAAAAACTGGACTTGCTCTAAGGCTGCAAGAAAACAATATTTGAGCTCCCCGTTTTTTTGTTTTTTTTTAAATCTCTCCTCCAATTGAATTCCAGAAATCTCGCTCCTGCAGCAAAACCCCTGTGAGTGTCAGAATTTTGGTAAATTCGGCATATCATGCATTAATTAAGGACCCATAGAATATAGCAATTCTCATATATCTCTATGTGAAAGAAGTGCAGTTCAATTTACCAAGCTCCTATGTTTACTTGAAAGGCTTGGGTCATAATAGCTCATTCTGTCTCTAGAAGGCTTTGTAGTCTATAGGCTAAATTTTTCCAAATAGGGACGTTGGAATCCCTCACCAGAAGCCTATACGTGCAGATGCCCAAACCCGCCAGCCAAGTGATAGTGCAAGCTACTGCTTTACTTTTTGGTCCTCAAATGAGCCAATACCCCAGAAAAAAAGATTTTAATAAATTGTCTCTTTAAAATAATTTCTTGAAAAATATGGTGGTTTATGGGGCCCACTATCTTCAATGAAAAATAGGCACCTTATGTAGGACTTATTGCAACTGGCCCATAGCAGTGGTGAAGTAGGTAGCTTGCTACATCCACCAGTGAGGGGTTAGAGTGCCACCACATGTTGTAAGACTCACAAATTTCAGTGAGATCTTCTGAATCCTTGTAGAAAAGACCCAGCTTCCCAGATCCCGCCTACTTCCCCAGTGAAATGGGGGCTTGATGGCGTGATTCATGCTGTATTGTGTCATTGTGGCTCCGCCCCCATTGTATAACACTAAGCATCACAGAATTGTATAGCAGGGGACGGGGCCATGATGACTTGAATCCGCACCATGCCACTCACCAGGATTCTCCAGTAGACTACATTTTTAAAAGAGTGCAAGTATTGCACGGATGCTTGGTGTAAAAAACATAAGAGGAAACACAGACACAAGTCATTGTCACATTTTCTGCATTTGTAATTTTGTGTTTAGGAGGAAGGAAGTAAAATTAGAATAATGTTTGTGTGGCTATTTGTGTCTGCTGATGGAAGTCTATCTTTAGGTTAAGGCAAGCTCTACTCCATTTAGAGGAACAAAAGACAAATATATATTGTTTTCTTGCAAAACAGAATATAATTTAGTAATACAAAAAAATAAAATAAAAAAATAAGTCTAAATCATAACTATTCCGGCTCTTATTGGTGATGTGCACAGTTCGCCACTACAGATGCACCTATTCATTACCAGTAAATTAGTATTAAACTGACATTACATAATCATCATAGGAATTAATACATACATAATCAGAGGAAAGCGAACATACTATGTAAATACAGATTTATCTTTACATTAGTATATAAGAACACCCATGTATAACCAGGGATATATTTACAGTAGAGCCTGTAGGCTCACATTCACTACTAATGGTGCTTCTTCATCCACTTATTATAGAAAATGATTTTGCTGTCTTTTCACACATCAAAAATACGGTAGTACTATACCTTTCTCAATCTAATTATGGGGCAGATGTATTAAGCCTGGAGAAGTGATAAAGCAGTGATAAGTGCAAGGTGATAATGCACCAGCCAATCAGCTTCAATATGTAAATTTACAGTTAGGAGCTGACTGGCTGGTGCATTATCACCTTGCATTTATTACTGCTTTATCACTTCTCCAGGCTTAATACATCTGCCCCATAGTTCTTCATCCTCAGCTATTCTTTTCCCTACCCTGTTAAAGCACAATGTGCCATTCATATTGAAAACAAACTGAAATGTTCCCCCATGTTTGTCCCTTCCTACCTACAGTATGTACCCTCTGCACTGTTGGGACCTGGCATTATCATCTTCAGCCTATGGGTTATGATTTTTGTACATTTCTGATAAAGGGGAATTCCCCAGCACTCTGTTTGTATAGTGCTGAAATGGGAAACCATGGTAAAGTTGTATATATGCCTTGAAGAACTGCTATTGATTGTATTGATCTGCCTTCCAGCTGGTTTGTGTCTTAATTACTGGAGTCTGGAGGAGCTGGTGAACCGGGAAGCAGCCAATCATATTATACTGGCAGAAAAGATCCTGGATAGGACCAGAGAGGTGAGGAAGGACTAGGCTCATCTGGCTTACTGTAGGCTTGTGGTAACCTATAAACTGTCCTTTTTTTGTTATAGTCACCGGTAACAGACCTGCCAATTTGAATTGGAAAAGGAATAATTTAGCACAGGTCAGGGTTTGGCAGAAAAGGAGATACTCAAACACCGTGCACAGATTTGTACAGCAAACTAGGGAGATACTTGACATCTGTGTTATTATGGGAAAGCATATAATTAATGTACTGCAAAAGAGAACATTTAGCATACATAGTATAATGAAAAGCGTATACATTTGTGGCCAAAACCCCCCAAAGTCTATGGGGCTGATTAAGAGTTAACATATGTCAAATTGTGTTGCGTCCATATCTTGATTTGTGTATATCTTAGACTGGAATGGTAGGAGCTCATACACTTGTTGAGTGCAGTGAGGAAGTGTTAGTGCACATGTGGCATGGTCCTCTGGAGATGCAACATAATTAGACATGGATGCATCCCCAGATATACTTCTTACTCAGCATATCTTTTGCGGGTACTAGATGACCGCTGCATAGCTACATGTTGATGACACCCATGAGCAGTACTAACTCGGTGCCTCTGCTTTGCTGTTTGCATAATGATCCCCAAGTTGATATTAGTTAATTAACTTTTTATATAGCTTCAGAAAGGAACCATAGCAACATGCCCAGTATTGTTCAGGGGAGGAACTAGATTTGTCTCCTTTATTTTAGGGGATAAGATTTATTTTCACTCCCCCCCCCCCCCTTCATAATAATACAGAATCAAACCCCAGATCTCTGCCAGCATTATAGTACAGAGCCCTGTCCCTAAAATCTACTGTGGAAAAATCAGATCCCAGATCAGTGCTAGTGACTCAGTTAAATTACTTAGCCATCCTCTTGCCTGCCAGGCAGGGCTATGTAGTGTGCGGCTACAAGTCAATATCCAGACCCAAAATATTATGGGGTCTATTCATGCAGCAGTAAAAAGAGTGGAGAAGTTGCCCATGGCAACCAATCAGCATTGAAATAACATTTCTAATTTGCATACTATACAGTTGTATGGAGCAGCTGCTTTATTGCCATGGGCAACTTCTCCACATGCTCACTTCTCCACTCTTTTCATTGCGTCATGGATAGACTCATAAATTGAACAAACTCAGATGGCAGATGCTACCCTGCAATTAACCACCATTACTGGGGGTGGGGGTAGGTTGGTAAATGGACTGCATCGGCTGCAGCCTGTCAGGTCTCTAGGTTTGTCTGTCTCCGGCGGGGGCGCTAGTGGGTCAGTGTTGGTCTGATAGATAAAACGTGGAGGCAATATAATAGTCCTGCGCATAGGCGCTGATGTTTTATTGTTACTGAGCAGATCGGATAACACAGTATAAACAGAAAACCGGTAATGGAATGACAATGGTTGATAACTGGATTTAAATAGTTGAGGTCTCTTGCAAATGAAATGTGAAACAACAAAACTGAAGGCAGATGATATAACTTAAAGTCCAATAGTACTTGATAGCACACAGTCTCAGTATAACGTAAGATAGAGTAACTTGAAAGGCAGAACTCCGGTATGTATAAGAAACACTCAGTCTCTATAAAGCACACAAGTCCTGATAGCTTTACTAGACTCAAGCAGGAAACAGTCTCTAAGCCATCAATAGTAATACTGCTGACATGCACAGATGGAATACAGATAGCCAGTGTACAAGTGAGATGGTAATACGAACACCTGAGGAGAGTCTCTGCTGCTGGTGATTGTGGCTGGATGGAATTGGAGTCCGGAGTTAACAGGAGAGCTGTGAGAATGAAGACTGGAACAAATGGAAGTAACCACGGGGATCGCTGGAAACAGGAACCAGAAGAACTAAGGCACACGGTGTGTGACTTGTTGTCCGAGGCAATGTGAGAGAGCCACAAGCTGGAAGTTATACCTCCTGCCCAGCAGTGACTGGACACAAACTGCAGGCAGAGATACAAGCTGGATTGAACATCAGAATCAGCTGCGTGCAGGTGTCATGGTAACGTCCACACAGGCTGGACATCGGCACGCCGCAAAACCCACACAGGACCAGACTCAGGAGTACTCAGCAATGCGAAATAGAACGCTCGCGGTTACTACACCCATGCAGCCGCAACTGGGGACAAGACCTCCGGAGGTCCGCACACCAGCGCGCTGGTAAGTGAGACGTAGCAGAGCGCCGATTCCTGACAGTACCCCCTCCTTTATGGGTGGGCACCGAACACCCACGAGGCTTGGCAGGGAAGAGTCTGTGAAAGGCTTGGACCAGACGTGGAGCATGTACATCCGTGGCATCGACCCAACTCCTCTCTTCAGGACCATATCCAGACCAGTCAGATAACCAGACCTTATCGCCCGGTTTCAAACTAGGAACTGCTCGCCTCTTCCGATCAGCGAACATTTTGTACCGTTGAGAAACGTTTTTAAGAGATGAATGGATCTCTTTCCAAATTTGAGGGAACCGTTGGAGAGCAGAAGCAGCCGCAGGCACATCTATGGCAGGTAATTCTTGGAAATCCGGTACTCTAGGATGCTGGCCATAAACTGCGAAAAAAGGAGTTGTGTCAGTTGAAGTATGATAACGGAAATTATGAGCAAACTCTGCCCATGGCAACAATTCTACCCAGTCATCCTGCGAAGAAGAGATATACAGTCTCAAATAGGTCTCAAGTTCTTGATTTACCCTCTCTGTCTGCCCATTTGTTTGAGGATGATAGGCCGTAGAGAACTTCAGTTTTACCTGTAGCGCTGAACACAGAGCCCTCCAAAACTTGGCCACAAATTGTACTCCTCGGTCAGATATGATTTGTGTTGGAAGTCCATGTAACCTGAATATTTCACGAAGAAACAACTTAGCCAACTTTGGAGCAGAGGGTAATCCCATGAGTGGAATGAAGTGTGCCATTTTTGAAAACCTATCGACTACTACCCAGATGGTGTCATACCCTTTGGATGGAGGGAGATCAGAAATAAAGTCCATCGACACATGAGACCAGGGGCGCTTAGGAATGGAATTGGGAATCAATTGGCCTGCGGGAGCCTGACGAGAATTTTTATGCTGAGCACATTTGGGACATGAAGCTATGAACTCTTGAATATCTACCTTCATACGAGGCCACCAATACGTTTGAGACAGAAACTTAAAAGTGTTTAGAACCCCAGGGTGACCAGTAAACTTGGACGTATGAGCCCAAGACAGAAGGTTTGGACGAAGCTCCAGAGAGACAAACATCTTGCCTGGAGGCGGGACTTGCGACATCCCTGTAGCTGCGAAAACCACTGGATTTAATACTGGTCGAGCAGCTTGTTCTCAGGATTCCTCGTTTGAGCTCATGGAGCGAGACAAAGCATCCGCTTTGACATTTTGTGAGCCCGGTCTAAACATCAACTTAAAATCAAAGCGAGAAAAGAATAGAGCCCACCTTGCTTGCCGAGGATTCAGACACTGCGCGGCTTTCAAGTAGAGAAGGTTCTTGTGATCCGTGTAGATGGTAATGGGAAATCTCGTACCCTCCAGCAGATACCTCCATTCTTCAAGGGCCAATTTGATTGCTAACAACTCCTGGTCGCCGATGGTATAGTTCATTTCTGCAGATGAGAACCTACGAGAAAAAACCCCACAGGGGTGAGTCTTACCATCACTGCCAACCTGGGACAGGACTGCGCCCACGCCAACCGTTGAAGCGGCCACTTCCAAGATGAAGGCTTTACTGACATCCGGCTGCTGTAACACAGGAGCTGAAATAAAAGCTTGTTTTATTTTGTGAAAAGCGGACAGTGCGTCATCAGACCATTGGGAAGGATTTCCCCCTTTCCGGGTAAGGCAGGTAATTGGAGCTATTAGCGTGGAAAAGCCTTTAATAAACTTTCTGTAGTAATTGGCGAAGCCAATGAAGCGTTGAACTGACTTGAGTGTTGTTGGAAGAGACCAGTTTTCTATAGCTTCCAGTTTAGCTGGATCCATTTGAAGATCTGTTCCAGAAATTATGTATCCTAAGAAAGATATTGAAGAAGCTTCAAATGTGCATTTGGACAATTTGCCATACAGATGATTCCGCCGAAGACGTTGCAGAACCTCCTTCACTTGTTGGCGATGAGAGGCTAAATCACGGGAGAATATCAAGATGTCATCGAGCTAAACCACCACACATTTATACAAGAGATCTCTAAACACTTCGTTGACAAAGTTTTGAAACACGGCAGGGGCATTACTTAAACCGAAGGGCATCACTAGATATTCATAGTGGCCGTCACGAGTATTGAAAGCGGTTTTCCACTCATCACCACTTCGAATCCTGATAAGGTTGTAAGCCCCGCGAAGATCCAGTTTCGTGAAGATGGAAGCCCCTCTAACTCTGTCAAACAGCTCTGTGATAAGAGGTAACGGGTAGCTATTTTTGATCATGATGTCATTTAAACCCCGATAATCGATACAGGGGCGAAGTCCTCCATCTTTCTTCTTGACGAAGAAGAATCCAGCACCAGCTGGGGAAGTGGATGGACGGATGAAACCTTTCTGTAAATTTTCCTTTATGTATTCACTCATGGCTGGAGTTTCTGGGACTGAAAGAGGGTATGTACGCCCTCTAGGCGGCTTGCTCCCTGGAACCAGATCGATGGGACAATCCCACTCTCGATGGGGAGGCAAGACATCCGCTGCTTTCTCACTGAAGACGTCAGTGAATTCCTGATAGGCCTCCGGAAGGCCAGGCTGAGACTTTACACCAGAAGACTTTATTGGAAACACTTGAGCCAGACAAGACTGATGACAGGAGGAACTCCATGATGTTAACTGCAATGTGGACCAGTCAAATTGCGGATTGTGCAGTTGGAGCCAAGGCATACCCAGTACTATCTCATAGCCCGCTTTGGGTATAACCAGGAACTCAATGAGCTCAGAATGCAGGAAGCCTACTCCTAGAACTACCGGCTTGGTTTGCTGAAAGATGGAACCTTCAGAAACACGGCTTCCGTCCACGGCCGTGAGATAAACTGGACGACACAGCTTAGTCACTGGGAGATGAAGTCTATCCACTGCAGCTTCCGTGATAAAATTCCCAGCAGCACCACAATCCACTAAGGCAGACAAAGATTGGAGTCCCTCAGACCTTTTCAAGGTGACAGATAATATAAGATCCTGAGATGAAGGAGCTTTATTCAAAAGCCCTAACTTGACTCCTCCTCTACAAGTTAGGACCTGGCGTTTCCCGGCCGAGCAAGGCAGGAACCAATCAGATGACCAGCAGCAGCACAATAGAGACACAGTCTTTCTTTTAATCTTCTGGACCGCTCCTCAGGTGTTAAACGAGATTTGTTTACCTGCATGGGTTCATCAGAAATAATAGGTAGAGACTGTACAGGAGGCATAGCTCGGTGCTTGTGAAGATCACCTCGAGAGCGTTCACAGGTCCGCTCGCATAGACGTAGATCCAATTTGACACATAGGGAAATTAGAGCTTCCAGTTGCTCTGGTAAATCTCGAGTAGTCAGTTCATCCTTGATGCGGTCAGACAGACCATGCCAGAAGGCGGCAACCAATGCCTGGTTGTTCCACTTCACCTCCGATGCCAATGTCTGGAACTGGATAATGTACTGACCCACAGTACGTGTTCCCTGGCGGATCTGAAGGAGGTCAGAAGAAGCAGAGGTCGTACGCCCAGGTTCGTCAAAGATGCGTCGGAATGCGGCAACAAATTCAGTATAGTTGTTCAATATTTCATCTGCTCGCTCCCACAGCGGAGAGACCCAGTTCAAAGCAGAGCCAGCTAGAAGAGAAACTATATAAGCCACCTTTGTTCTAGGTGTTGGAAAGTTCTGTGGCTGCAATTCAAACTGAACTTCGCATTGATTTAGAAACCCACGACACATCTTAGAATTACCATCAAATTTACTCGGGGTAGGAAGATGGATGTGAGACATTGGAACAGAAGCAACTGGAGAACTGGAAACTGAGGAACCTGGAGCAGGAACTATAACTGAAGAGGACACTGGGGAAACTGGAATTGGAAGTGATTGTTGCAAAGTATCTAATCGTAAAGACATTTCTTGCAGGAATTGCATAACCTGCTGCTGCGCAGCCTCTTGACCATCCAGTCGTGACACTAGATCTTGGAGTGTCCCTGACCCCACACTCTGACCACCGTCCGGGTCCATGGGCCTCGGACAAACTGTCAGGTCTCTAGGTTTGTCTGTCCCCGGCGGGGGCGCTAGTGGGTCAGTGTTGGTCTGATAGATAAAACGTGGAGGCAATATAATAGTCCTGCGCATAGGCGCTGATGTTTTATTGTTACTGAGCAGATCGGAATAACACAGTATAAACAGAAAAAACGGTAATGGAATGACAATGGTTGATAACTGGATTTAAATAGCTGAGGTCTCTTGCAAATGAAATGTGAAACAACAAAACTGAAGGCAGATGATATAACTTAAAGTCCAATAGTACTTGATAGCACACAGTGTCAGTATAACGTAAGATAAAGTAACTTGAAAGGCAGAACTCCGGTATGTATAAGAAACACTTATAGTGTCTCTATAAAGCACACAAGTCCTGATAGCTTTACTAGGCTCAAGCAGGAAACAGTCTCTAAGCCATCAATAGTAATACTGCTGACATGCACAGATGGAATACAGATAGCCAGTGTACAAGTGAGATGGTAATACGAACACCTGAGGAGAGTCTCTGCTGCTGGTGATTGTGGCTGGATGGAATTGGAGTCCGGAGTTAACAGGAGAGCTGTGAGAATGAAGACTGGAACAAATGGAAGTAACCACGGGGATCGCTGGAAACAGGAACCAGAAGAACTAAGGCACACGGTGTGTGACTTGTTGTCCGAGGCAATGTGAGAGAGCCACAAGCTGGAAGTTATACCTCCTGCCCAGCAGTGATTGGACACAAACTGCAGGCGGAGATACAAGCTGGATTGAACATCAGAATCAGTGCGTGCAGGTGTCATGGTAACGTCCACACAGGCTGGACATCGGCACGCCGCAAAACCCACACAGGACCAGACTCAGGAGTACTCAGCAATGTGAAATAGAACGCTCGCGGTTACTACACCCATGCAGCCGCAACTGGGGACAAGACCTCCGGAGGCCCGCACACCAGCGCGCTGGTAAGTGAGACGTAGCAGAGCGCCGATTCCTGACACAGCCCTTAGAAGCCGGCTAGGGCTGACAAGGCAGGGAGCTAGCTTCCTACTGGCTTCCTGCCTATTGCAGCCCGGTCAGGCAGCCCCAGAGGAAGGAAACACCTCCCAATGGGACTGCCTGTAGTGTCTGTGACTGGCAGGTAAGATATCCAATAGGAAGTCACTGCCAGTCACAGTGAAGCCAGTGCAGTCTCACAGACTGCATCTGGCTTCACTGACGGTGAGCTGGGTGGCGGGTTTTACCTGGTTCCCAGCAAAACAGATTTCATGTTTAAACACAAATTACATGTATAGTGTCGCCCACAGTGCACATGGGCAGTATAAAAGACCCTATTCATCTTCAGTTGCAGTTTTAGCAAAACTGCAACTGCTTGCGAAAGTATGCTGGTGTCCGCCCAGAACAGGGCAAGGCCTCCCAGCATGCCAATAGCGGCCAGAGATGTGATCACAAATCAATTGTGATCGCATCACTAAATAAGTGAAGCCCCCTGCCTCCGCAGACTTGCTGCGAAGGCAATCGGCCCACTGCCAATTTCCTGTTGCAGCGGCTGCATGTGACATCACGTGGCTGCCCCAAACCCGCCCCATTTCCGATGCCACACCTGCCCAAAGCCATGTCGCTGCCCCCGCAATGCCGCGACACCTAAATATACAACTGATCCTCATTTGGGGTTACATGGCCCACTATTTAATCCCATTTACATATGAAATACACTGCATATCTCAAAGCAAGGCTTCCAAATGAAAAACTGCTATTGTTATTTTAATCATAACCCTATCCTCAGATGTATTGTTTCTTCACACTCTGCAACACACCTAGGCCCTCATTCCGAGTTGATCGCTCATTATTATTTTTTTCGCAACGGAGCGATTAGTCGCTAATGCGCATGCGCAATGTCCGCAGTGCGACTTCGCCAAGTAAATTTGCTATGCAGTTAGGTATTTTACTCACGGCATTACGAGGTTTTTTCTTCGTTCTGGTGATTGTAATGTGATTGACAGGAAGTGGGTGTTTCTGGGCGGAAACAGGCCGTTTTATGGGTGTGTGTGAAAAAACGCTGCCGTTTCTGGGAAAACGCGGGAGTGTCTGAAGAAACGGGGGAGTGTCTGGGCGAACGCTGGGAGTGTTTGTGACGTCAAACCAGGAACGAAACTGACTGAACTGATCGCAGTTGCCGAGTAAGTCTGGAGCTACTCAGAAACTGCTAAGAAGTGTCTATTCGTAATTCTGCTAATCTTTCGTTCGCAATTTTACTATGCTAAGATTCACTCCCAGTAGGCGGCGGCTTAGCGTGTGCAAAGCTGCTAAAAGCAGCTTGCGAGCCAACAACTCGGAATGACCACCCTAATTCCACCCTTCTCTTATTAACGGTGCTATGGAGTAGTTTCATGGTAACTGAGTGACATTACTCTGCACGTTATGTACTGCTAATCCCTGGAGTTTGGTGGGAACCTGCAGTGAATGGGAAAAAATTACTGTGACATCTGCAACATGAATAGAAGCTGTGGATATCAGGGGGAAGAGATCCGGCTTCCTGAGTTTACTCTCCTGTCCAGATCTAGACCTGTAACAATGGGGCTGCTGGACAACAAGTGGCGCAGCAGGAAGAAAACTTTATTTCCCAAACTTTCAACTTACAGCAAGCAGTATGGATGTCATTAATCAGAACAGGTGACATGAATTATCCCCTAGGGTCGCCACATAAACTACAGATATACAATGGGATACTACTAGTTTATGTATTGACATTCTTCAGCTGTGCCGTTCAATACATACAGCCATCATTTGTAGAAATCCACAAGTTCAATGGATATTGTAGTTCTGCTGTATAAGAAGTACTTGGCTCCAAAGCTGAAAAGGAATCCAAAAAAAACTTGGCACTAAAAATTTAACTCTATACATAGAACAAGAAAAATTGCACTGAGCAAATGCTGATACAAATAATCTTAGAAAAGAAATGAACAGAAATTAAAATGTAACTCAAAATTATGCAATCTGTTCAAAATTCATTATTTAATTTTAACATATGGTAATTTTTCCTTGGTGATACATGCTGTTCCACCTGTAATCTTACTGGTCATTGTCCATTCATATACGCTATTCCACCTGTAATCAAACTGGACATTGTCCATTCATACACGCTGTTCTACCTGTAATCTTACTGGTCATTGTCCATATATACACGCTGTTCCACCTGTAATCTTACTGCCCGTTGTTCGCAGCGCAGCGATCAGGCTAAAAATCTGCATTTCTGCGCATGCGTACTGGCCGCAGTGCGCACGCGCGACGTACTTTCTCAAAAAAATATGCAGTTTCACACATGGTCGAGCAACGCTTTGCTGTCGCTCTGCTGATCAGAGAGTGATTGACAGGAAGTGGGTGTTTCTGGGAGGTAACTGACCGTTTTCTGGGAGTGTGCTAAAATACGCAGGCGTGTCTGGTAAAAACGCAGGCATGCCTGGGGAAACGGTGGAGTGGCTGGCTGAACGCGGGCTGTGTTTGTGATGTCAAAGCAGGAACTAAACAGACTGAAGTGATCGCAAGGAAGGAGTAGGTCTGCAGCTACTCTGAAACTGCTTGAAAAAATGTCAGCACTGTTCTGCTAACCTTTCGTCGCACTTCTGCTAAGCTAAGATACACTCCCAGAGGGCGGCGGCTTAGCGTTTGCATTGCTGCTAAAAGCAGCAAGCGAGCGATCTACTCGGAATGAGGGCCATTGTCCATACATGCATGCTGTTCCACCTGTAATCTTACTGGTCATTGGGGGTCATTCCGAGTTGTTCGCTCGTTATATTTTTCTCGCAACGGAGCGATTAGTCGCTAATGCGCATGCGCAATGTCCGCAGTGCGACTGTGCCAAGTAAATTTGCTATGCAGTTAGGTATTTTACTCACGGCATTACAAGGTTTTTTCTTCGTTCTGGTGATCGTAATGTGATTGACAGGAAGTGGGTGTTTCTGAGCGGAAACTGTCCGTTTTATGGGTGTGTGCGAAAAACGCTACCGTTTCTGGGAAAAACGCGGGAGTGGCTGGAGAAACGGAGGAGTGTCTGGGCGAACGCTGGGTTTGTTTGTGACGTCAAACCAGGAACGAAACTGACTGAACTGATCGCAGTTGCCGAGTAAGTCTGGAGCTACTCAGAAACTGCTAAGAAGTGTCTATTCGCAATTCTGCTAATCTTTCGTTCGCAATTTTGATAAGCTAAGATTCACTCCCAGTAGGCGGCGGCTTAGCGTGTGCAAAGCTGCTAAAAGCAGCTTGCGAGCGAACAACTCGGAATGAGGGCCATTGTCCATACATCCATGCTGTTCCACCTGTAATCTTACTGGTCATTGTCCATACATACTGTACATGCTGTTCCACCTGTAATCTTACTGGTCATTGTCCATACATCCATGCTGTTCCACCTGTAATCTTACTGGTCATTGTCCATACATACTGTACATGCTGTTCCACCTGTAATCTTACTGGTCATTGTCCATACATCCATGCTGTTCCACCTGTAATCTTACTGGTCACTGTCCATGCTGTTCCACCTGTAATCTTACTGGTCATTGTCCATTCATACACGCTGTTCCACCTGTAGTCTTTCTGGTCATTGTCCATACATACTGTACATGCTGTTCCACCTGCAATCTTACTGGTTATTGTTCATACATGCATGCTGATCTACCTGTAATCTTACTGGTCATTGTCCATACATACATGCTGTTCCACCTGTAATCTTACTGGTCATTGTCAATACATACTGTACTTGTGTTCCACCTGCAATCTTACTGGTCATTGTCCATACATGCATGCTGTTCCACCTGTAATCTTACTAGTCATTGTCCATACATACATACATACATGCTGTTCCACCTGTAATCTTACTGGTCATTGTCCTTACATACACGCTGTTCCACCTGCAATCTTACATGTCCATACATGTTTACTGCAACAATTCATTGTTATAACTATAATTGACATTCCTATTGTTTCTACAGTATTTTGGCAAAATTGTTCGTTGCTACCGCATACTGAAATTGTATATTTTATAATACATGTGATGTATTAATAAAAAAAACATTAAAAAAAAATAAAAAAATTATGTGACCTACGTGCCTCCCGAAAAAATCAGACAAAGGCACTTTGAAACCAATATCCCCATAAAGGTACTTAGGAAAATCAGCAATGTTTGGCTACCATAACATTCGGTGATGTGCGCAGCTGAATGTTGTGGCAGCACAACGCCAAGGACTGAATCTCCCCAAAGAACAATAGTAGTGTCCATAAGCATCTATTTATCATTTATTTATTAACAGTTTCTTATATAGCGCAGCAAATTCTGTTGCGTTTTACAGCTGGACACAATAATACAGGTTGAGTATCCCTTATCCAAAATGCTTGGGACCAGAGGAATTTTGGATATCGGATTTTTCCATATTTTGGAATAATTGCATACCATAATGAGATATCATGGTGATGGGACCTAAATCTAAGCACAGAATGCATTTATGTTACATATACACCTTATACACACAGCCTGAAGGTCATTTTAGCCAATATTTTTTTATAACTTTGTACATTAAACAAAGTGTGTGTACATTCACACAATTCATTTATGTTTCATATACACCTTATACACACAGCCTGAAGGTCATTTAATACAATATTTTTAATAACTTTGTGTATTAAACAAAGTTTGTGTACATTGAGCCATCAAAAAACAAAGGTTTCACTATCTCACTCTCACTCAAAAACGTCCGTATTTCGGAATATTCCGTATTTCGGAATATTTGGATATGGGATACTCAACCTGTAAAACAAAACTGGGCAATAACAAACAGTCATAGAGGTAGGAAGGCCCTGCTTGCTAGCTTACAATCTATAGGGAAATAGGCATTGATACACAAGGATACAGTATGTGCTATGTATTGCATAGTTGTCCACCAGATTGCAAAAGTTCTTGGTGGGCTGCATGATATAGTGAGCATCTATCTATACACTCAACATTGATGATTACACTCAGGGTACTGAGCAGTTTTCCATACATACAGAACAACAACAAATACTGAATGAGCATACAGAACATGAGTCATGGTACTGCGCAGTTGGACCTTATTCATCCCAAAACTTTTCAGGGGCTAATTATTGTAAAGAGGAACTCTCCCCATCATATCATGGCAGCTGGCAAGTATTTAGTGCCCACTTTATATTCTATGCAATTTTGAGGACAGGTAACGGCTACAATACAATGGGACACAGAGAGGACCTGATTCAGAGGTGGATGCTAATGCTGCCAATGACGGAATTTGTACAGAGATGCCCACCGGCTGCGGTGCTAAACTACCGCTTTGTGTAAAAAGTCTCATCAATGGCACCATGAGACAGTAGAGCAGCTCTGTGGCTGCTCAGAGTGTCCGTAGGAACATAACTGCTGTTCAGTCACCTGTATCTTTGGAGACGCTGGAAGCAACAGGTCCGCATCTGACTAGCACTCCCCTGTTACCTCCTAGGAATGCACAACAAAATTGTCTCTCTCTGCATCCAAATTCATTTGCATATTTGGGTGATTAGAATCAAGACACATGCGCAGACTTAAAGTATCGGCACCACCTCTGAATAAATCCTTTATCTGGACAAGACAAGATACAGTAATACAACAAGTGTTGTTGTATATGAGTATTTTGAGCTTAGACGTGCCAATCAACAGCAGTCATTACAATTAATTTACAGAACTGGAGGATTCTGGGTACCTGAAATTTTTCTTTTTCCCCCCCTTGCAGGCACAGGAGAAATGCGAGTATGACCTTCTCACCCCTCTTGCTCTGATGTTTCATTTTGCCGTTCTCTTGGTAAGAAATTCTGATGACAAAAAAAGTGAGCACATGTCAAATTATAGCTGCTCATGTATCATTTTTACATGTGTGATTGCTGGCTTTGCACGTGTAGTTTGTTATGGTCTTAGATTATGTTACATTGTTCAGCACAGTTGTGGTTTATTTTCTCTTTCATTTTCCATGTGTACTGCATTTATTAAACAGAAACTCTCACTATCTTAACGTGAGGTCAGCTGTCTGCTAAATAAACTGCTAAAAGTATTGTATGCAGAGTATGAAGGAGCGCGGTCCCATGTTTAATAGGCCCATAACAGAAGAACATATTTGCCTCTGCAGGATGTGTGTTCGGTGGAGGGTTAAGAAAGGTCCTGGGGGTGGCATAGATAGAGCTAGGGAATCGGGATGCGGTCAAGATGCCGCCGGCCAGAATCCCGGCGGTCGAAATCCCGACCGCCACAATCCCGACATATTCTTCCTCCTTTGGTGTCCACAACACCCATAGAGGGAGAATATAATAGTGTGCCGAGCGTAGCGAGGCACCGTGCTCGCAGCGTGGAGAGCGAAGCGAGCCCGCAAGGGGCTGCGTTCCGCTCGCCACCCCTGTCGGGATTGTGTGGTCGGGATTCCGGCGTCGGTATTTCGACCGCCGGGATTCCGGCCGGCGGCATTTAGTACTGATCCCAGGGAATCCTCTCAAGGGATTGCTATGGGCATACCTCTCAACTGTCAGCGGGATTGTTCCATTTTCCTGGGACTGTCCAGCTTCCCACCAGCGGCCGGCTGGTAGGGCCTGGGAGCAGCCCAGCATTTTGGAGAGTGCTGGGCATGCCCCCAGAGTGATGCAATTTGGGGAGGGAGGGGCGCCCTCTTTCGGAAGTGGTCTTGAATCCCACATCTACAAAGTTGGGAGGTATGCTATGGGTGGTATTCTACAACTACTTAGATTCTATGGGTGGTATGCTATGGGTGGTATTCTACTACTACTTAGATTCTATAGTTGGTATGCTATAGGTGGTATTCTACAACTACTTAGATTGCTTAGATCAGGGGTGGGGAAACTCAGGCCCGCGGGCCGTTTAAGGCCCTCAAAGCCACTTGATCAGGCCCGGCCAGGCTCAACTAACCGAGGGAGATGCCGGGCGCCAGCTGAGATTTTGTTACTAGCGGGCGCCCGGCTCCTTCTCCTCAGCAGCAGCCGGAGAGAGGAGCTCACTCCTGAACTCCGGCTTCCGGCTCAGACAGTGTACATGTGCGGCGCTCCCATAGTTCCGAGGAGCGAGCGGGCAGGCGGAGGGCAGCGGTCCGGAAACAGGAGCGGGGCTGGTGAGTATTGTGGGTTTTTTTTTCTTTTATTGTGTGTATGTAAGCGGCGCTACTAGAGGGCATAACAACTGACTGGGGGCATATCTAATGGGGCATAACAACTGACTGGGGGCATATCTAATGGAGCATAACAACTGACTGGGGGCATATCTAATGGGGCATAACAACTGACTGGGGGCATATCTAATGGGGCATAACAACTGACTGGGGGCATATCTAATGGGGCATAACAACTGACTGGGGGCATATCTAATGGGGCATAACAACTGACTGGGGGCATATCTAATGGGGCATAACAACTGACTGGGGGCATATCTAATGGGGCATATCTAATGGGGCACAACAACTGACTAGGGGTATATCTAATAGGGTATAACAAGTGACTGGGGGTATATCTACTAGGGCATAACAATTGACTGGGGGCAGGCTAATTTTTAAGTTGATAATTTTTGTATGCCCCCCGAAGGATTTTTTAAATATCCAAATGGCTCTTGGTAGAAAAAAGGTTCCCCACCCCTGCTTAGATTTTAAGCACTGATCTGTCGTGTGTATGCCCCCCAGCGATAGCAATGCGTGGCCGATGCTAGATTAAGCCTGCATGCAGGCTCAATATAGCGGGTCGCTCACTTCAGCGCTGTGTGAAGTGAGCGCCCCCCAGTTGTCGTCCCCACCTAGCTCAGCACATCACGCTGTGCTGAGCGGGGGGAGAGATGTGTGCTAAGCGGTCTGTGTTAAGATCGCTCAGCACACATCTCTCCCGTCAGTACTGGTCTTTACACAAGACGCAGCAAAAATAGGATTTTAATTACCTACTGGTAAATCCTTTTCTCGTACTCCGTAGAGGATGCTGGGGTCCACATTAGTACCATGGGGTATAGACGGGTCCCTTGGGAGCCATGGGCACTTTAAGAGTTTAATAGTGTGGGCTGGCTCCTCCCTCTATGTCCCTCCTACCAGGCTCAGTTTAGAAACTGTGCCCGAGGAGACAGACATACTTCAAGAGAAGGAAATACACAGATAGTGGGGAGATTCATACCAGCTCACACATAACAAAGCAAACCAGGCTAACCAACCTGAACAACTTCAGCAACAGCTGAACAACAGTACTTAACCAAGTAACAATGCAGTAATAACCAAGTAACAAGGCAGTACTGAACTAAGTAACTACTGCAGGGAAACGAAGCACTGGGCGGGCGCCCAGCATCCTCTACGGACTATAAGAAAAGGATTTACCGGTAGGTAATAAAAAATCCTATTTTCTCTTACATCCTAGAGGATGCTGGGGTCCACATTAGTACCATGGGGATGTACCAAAGGTCCCAATATGGGAGGGAGAGCGCGGAGGCTCCTGCAGAACTGATTGACCAAACTTTAGGTCCTTAGAGGCCAAAGTATCAAACTTGTAGAACTTAGCAAACATGTTCGACCCTTACCAAGTAGCTGCTCGGCAAATTATAAAGCCAAGACACCCTGGGCAGCCGCCAGAAACAACCCACCTTACGAGTAGAGTGGGCCTTAACAGATTTTGGTCACGGCAAGCCTGCCGTAGAATAAGCATACTGTATAGTAAACGTGATCCAGCGAGAAAGCATCTGCTTAGAAGCAGGACACCCAACCTTGTTGGGATCATAAAGGAGAAGCAGAGCGTCTGACTTCCTGTAACGCGCAGTCCTCTTCACATACATCTTCAAAGCCCTCACAATATCCAAGGACTTTGAGGGAATTGAGGAGTCAGTAGCCACTGGCACCACAATAGGTTGGTTGATATGAAAAGCCGACACAACCGTAGGAAGAAACTGCTGACGCGTCCTGAGCTCAGCTCTATCCTCATGGAAAATTAAGTAGGGGCTTTTACAGGACAAAGCCCCCAATTCTGACACACGTCTAGCAGATGCTAATGCCAACAGTGTGACAGCCTTCCAAGTGAGAAACTTGACCTCCTTTCCTAGCCTGTATCAGGGTAGGAATAACTTTGTTCGGAATGCCCTTTCGAGCTAAGATCTGGCGTTCAACCTACATGCCGTCAAACGTAGCCGTGGTAAGTCTTGATAAGCGAACGACCCCTGTTGCAGAAGGTCCTCTCGAAGAGGAAGAGGCCTCGGGTCTTCCAGCAGTAACTCTCGAAGATCCGCGTACCAAGCTCTTCTTGGCCAGTCCGGAGCAATGAGGATCACCTGAACTCTTGCTTTCTTTATGAGTTTTAGAATTCTTGGGATGAGTGGAAGCGGAGGGAACACGTACACTGACCTGAACACCCATGGAGTTACTAGGGCGTCCACCGCCACTGCCTGTGGATCCCGCGATCTGGAACAGTACCTCCGAAGCTTCTTGTTGAGGTGGGAGGCCATCATGTCTATTTGAGGTACATCCAAAAGATTTGTCACCTCCGTGAACACCTCCGGATGGAAGCCCCACTCTCCCGGATGGAGATCGTGTCTGCTGAGGAAGTCCGCTTCCCAGTTGTCCACTCCCGGAATGAAGATTGCTGACAGCGCCACTGCGCGCTTTTCTGCCCAAAGGAGGATCCTTGTTACCTCCGACATTGCAGCCCTGCTCTTCGTTCCGCCCTGTCGGTTTATGTATGCCACTGTCATTACATTGTCCGACTGCACCTGAAAGGCTTGATCTTGTAGAAGATGTGCCGCTTGTAGAAGACCATTATATACGGCCCTTAGCTCCAGAATGTTTATTGGAAGAATGGATTCCAGACTTGACCACCTTTCCCTGGAAGGTTTCCCCTTGGGTAACAGCGCCCCAACCTCTGAGACTTGCATCCATGGTTAGAAGGATCCAGTTCTGAATCCCGAACCTGCGGACTTCGAGAAGGTGAGGCTTTTGTAGCCACCATAGGAGCGAAATCCTGGCTTTCGGCGAGAGCCGTATTCTCTGGTGCATGTGCAGGTGAGATCCCGACCACTTGTCCAGGAGATCCAGTTGGAAGGACCGTGCATGAAATCTTCCATACTGCAGAGCCTCGTAGGAGGCAACCATCTTCCCCAGAAAGCGAATGCACTGATGAACCAGTACCCGGGCAGGCTTCAAGACATCCCGGACCATTGTTTGTATCACCAACGCCTTCTCCACCGGTAGAAACACCCTCTGCACTTCCGTGTCGATGATCATCCCCAGGAAAGACAATCTCCTTGTTGGTTCCAAATGTGACTTTGGAAGATTCAGGATCCATCCATGATCACTGAGCAGTTGAGTCGTGAGAGCAATGGACTGAAAAAAACTCTCCCTGGACGACGCCTTTATCAGCAAATCGTCCAGATACGGAATTATGTTCACTCCCTCTCTGCGGAGAAGCACCATCATCTCTGCCATCACCTTGGTGAACACCCCCGGTGCTGTGGAGAAGCCGAATGGCAGTGCCTGGAACTGATCATGACAGTCCAGCAGTGCAAATCTTAGATAAGCCTGGTGAGGCGGCCAGATTAGAATGTGAAGGTACGCATCCTTGATATCCAGGGATACCAGGAATCCCCCCTCCTCCAGACCTGAGATCACCACTCTCGGAGACTCCATTTTGAATTTGAATTCCCTCAAATAAGGGTTTAACGACTTCAGGTACAAAATTGGTCTGACCAAACCCTCCGGTTTCGGTACCACAAATAGGTTTGAATAGTAACCCTTGCTTTCCAGATGAGGTGGAACCGGAAAATGACATCTGCCCTTTCCAAATGTTTAATGGCTTCCTGTAGGATAGCCCTTTCTGACAGCAAAGCTGGTAAGCCTTATTTGAAGAATCTGTGAGGTGGAAGCTCTTGAAATTCCAGTCTGTACCCCTGGGACACAATATCCTGTACCCAGGGATCCAGGCCAGATGAAACCCAGATGTGGCTGAAAAGTCTGAGTCTCGCTCCCACCTGCCCGCTCTCCAGGCTGAGAGGTCCACCGTCATGCTGAGGATTTTATGGAAACAGAGCCAGGCTTCTGTTCCTGGGAACCTGCAGGTGCAGGTTTTCTGGATTTTGCCCGACCACCTCTGAAGAAAGTGGTAGGGGCTTTGGACTTCCTAACCTTTGCGGTCCGAAAGGACTGCATTGTAGATGCAGAAAAAGATTTCTTCGGTGTTTGAGTGGCTGAGGGAAGAAAGGTGGACTTACCCGCAGTTGCCGTGGAGATCCACGCATCCAAAGCTTCCCCAAAGAGAGCCTGACCTGTGAAGGGGAGTTTATCCACACTTCTCTTAGATTCCGCGTCTGCATACCATTGGCGCAGCCGGAGTCCCCTGCGTGCCGAGACAGCCATGGAAGATGTCCTTGCAGTCAGATGACCCAGGTCCTTTATGGCCTCCACCATAAAACCTGCAGAATCCTGTATGTGACGTAAAAACATTTCAATGTCATTTCTATCCATAGAATCTAATTCCTCTAGTAATGTGCCTGACCACTTTACTATGGCTTTAGAAATCCATGCACAGGCAATAGTGGGCCTTAACGCCACGCCTGAAGCAGTGTATATGGATTTGAGCGTAGTCTCAATTTTGTGGTCTACCGGTTCTTTCAAAGCGGTAGACCCAGGGACAGGTAAAACCACCTTTTTAGACAGTCCAGATACAGAAGCGTCTACTATAGGGGGGTTTTCCCACTTTTTCCTATCCTCCTCAGGAAAGGGAAAAGCCACAAGAACCCTTTTTGGGATCTGGATTTTTTTCTCCGGGCTCTCCCAGGATTTTTCAAATGCTTTCTTATTGTCTGTAAAGTAAGCCTCCTCAACCTGCTCAGGTGCGTTGTCAGTAATGTGTAACACATCCTTAATGGCCTCAATCCTGAGCTGCACCCCCTTTGCAAGGGATGCCCAGAGCCGGCCCTAACCAATATGATGCCCTAGGCAAGATTTTGGCTGGTGCCCCCTAGCACCGCCGCTAATTCTGCAGGAGATGCCTGGCATGAGTCAGCTGGCAGCTCAGCTAACGTTGGGCACCCTTTCTTTATGAAAATGCATCTTATTTGCATTACTATGTGGCTAGGATGCACAAGCAGCTTCTGCTGATTAAAATGATATGCAGCATGCCTATATTCTGTGTGCGACTGCGGCTGTATCTGCATACGAAATGCTACATTACAGTGATTTTCAGTAATACACGCAAAGTAGCATTTCGTATGCAGATACAGCCACAGTCACACACAGAATATAGGCATGCCACATATCATTTTAATCAGCAGAAGCTGCTGGTGCCCCTAAGCATACCAAATGCCCTAGGCATTTGCCTAGTTTGCCTATGCCTAAGGCCGGCTCTGGGGAGGCCTCAACCCCCCCCCCCCCCCGCATATCCCCCTCATCATCGGTATCCGTGTCGACTTGCATAATTTGGGCAAGAGCACGCTTTTTTGGGCATATTATACCAGGCGAGTTTGAGGAGGCTGTGGGAACAGAACCAGACAAAACCTCTACAGATTTTCTCAAAACCTGTGTTTCAGTCTCGTTATGAGGTATCCTAGATGAAATCTGGGATATCATTCCCTTAAGTGAAGCCACCCACAACGGTTCGGATTCAGAAGACATGATATTGCATCCCTGAGAACATGGAATGGATTCCTCTGGGGAAGATACATACTCTGCAGCACAAGACACAGAGTCCCTGGACATGGTAATGTGAGAAAATGTACAAACACACACACAGGAAAATGTAAGACACCGTTTTCCCCAAGTATCTTCAGAGAGACACAGAGTTAATGGAGCCAGAACCCACACAGCACCCCAGTAGGCAGTTATATCATAACAGTCTGGCGCTGACTGTGCAACCTTAATAAACTACACAGTTAAATGTGAATAACAACTCCCCCCCCACACTGTTATAACCCCCCAGTACCGCACAGGATAGCTGGAGATGTGTGGAGGGTCAGCGCTCCCTGTCAGCATCTGTGTGTGCTGATCTGCAGGGAGAAAATGGCGCTGATGAGCTGCTGGATCCGCTCTGAGGAGAAGCTCCGCCCCCTGTCATGGCGCGTCTTCCCGCACTTTATGATTATACTGGCCTGAGGTAAATTACACAGCTGGCAGTAGAACACATTCCCTGATAGCCCAGTAACCAGTTTTAAGGGTGTTCACAGTGCCGCACCTAAGTACCGCTGCTGAGCCCTCTGGAGCTCAGCCTTTACGCTGCCCTCCTATCCTGATGCTGCCATTCACACCGGCTCCCTGCTTTTCAGGTCGACGGCAATCTACTCACCACCGACGTCTTCTGGCTCTGTTAGGGGGTGGCGGCATGCTGTGGGAGTGAGGGGTTGCCTCGGGGGCTAGCGATCATCACCCTAAGGAGCTCAGCATCCTGTCCGTGGAGATTGTGGCCATTAACTTCAGAGGGTTGGAAACTACTCCCTCCCCCCCCCCCCACCCCAAGTCCCACGAAGCAGCCTCCCTGTGCCTAACTCTATTTATAATAATAAAACTAGAAAAACTCCTATGGAGCTCCCCTAGCTGTGACCGGTTCTTCCGGGCACATTTTCTAAACTGAGTCTGGTAGGAGGGGCATAGAGGGAGGAGCCAGCCAACACTATTAAACTCTTAAAGTGCCCATGGCTCCCAAGGGACCCGTCTATACCCCATGGTACTAATGTGGACCCCAGCATCCTCTAGAACGTAAAAAAAACCTGTAATCCATGCTCTCATTATCTCCCGCATTTATTATTGTAATAGTCTCCTGACTGGTCTTCCCAAACATAGGCTCTCATCACTACAATCCATTTTGAATGCAGCTGCAAGGCTAATCTTCCTCGCTAGACGTTCATCGTCTGCAGATCCGCTCTGTCAGCCCCTCCATTGGTTACCGGTATTCTACAGTATTAAATATAAAATGCTTTTACTTACATACAAGGCTATTAACCAAACTGCACCAACATACATCTCTTCACTCATCTCAAAATATCTCCCTACCCGACCTCTCCATTCTGCACAAGATCTGCGTCTCTCATCCACACGCATTACTTGTTCACACTCAAAATTACAGGACTTTATCTGGGCTTTGTCACAACTGAGGGCCTGAGCTGACGGGAGGCAGCCTCAGTTGTAGGGGCTGAGATGTACCGGAACCTGGGAGGTTGTATCAGACCCCTGGACATGTAAGTAACATGAATAATAACTGCCCGAAGGCGTGACCACGACAACTTGGATAAAAGTCAATGATGTTTATTATGACAACTCCGCAACACAGCAGCAGTAAAAGAAAACGTAAAAGTCAGCAAAGAATAAATACAGTTCCTGGGTACTACAGGATGGCAGGAGCCACAGGGCACTGGTAGTGTGAGATAGTTCTTATGATCTTCTAGATGGAAAGTCCTTACCAGGCCCGACTGTAGCAATGGAGATAACCCAGGATTGTGCCAGCTGGTGTTCCAGGAAAAGCTGGGTTGCTGAAGATAAAACAGCTGCTGTGGATACTGGCTGGAACCAGACTGTTGTTAGCACGGAGTGGATACTGGCTGGAACCAGTTAAATAATAAATGAACTTGGGAGCGATGAAATATGAACTGAAATGTAGAACTTGAGAGCGGAGAAATAATAATACCGGTGGAGAGTGGTAAAGTGTAGAAAGGACACCGGCCCTTTAAGGGAAGCTGTACTCTGCTGGAAGCTGAGCTGGAAGCAGGTAATGTTGTAGCTGGAAACAGATGAATCCACAATGGATTGGAGAGTCAGGCTACACCGCAGGTGGAATGCTGGTGCGGGTCTCTATGGTGGAAGTCTTGAGACAGGAGCTGGAACCTGGAAGACAATCACAGGAGAGAGACAAACAGGAACTAGGTTTGACAACCAAAGCACTGACGCCTTCCTTGCTCAGGCACAGTGTATTTATACCTGCAGCAAGGAAGGGATTGGCTAGGCAATTATGCAGATTAACAATACTGACAACAGATTGGAGGAAATGATCAGCTGACAGAATCCAAGATGGCTGCGCCCATGCAGACACTTGGAGGGAAGTTTGGTTTGTAATCCATGTGGTAATGAAAACAGTAATGGCGGCGCCGGCCACTGGAGACAGGAGACGCCAGGCTGACAAGTGCACATCCAACCACGCGGACACAGCGGAGGCCGCGGCTGACGTAATCGCCACTCTGACACTCTGCATGCAGAAGCTCAGGGACGGCGGCGGAGGCCGCGGGAGACGCCATGCCAGATGTAATAAGGCGTTACTGTGACAGCGTCTCAGAGAGACAGGAGAGGATACAGGAATGTGAACATTAGGATAACAGATGGGATCCGGTCCTGGAGCGCTGAGCCAGCCTTAGGAGGCATCTGATGGGTAAGAAATGGCGTCCAGATACCCGGATCGTGACAGCACCCCCCCCCCTTTAGGAGTGGCCCCAGGACACTTCTTTGGCTTTTGAGGAAACTTGGAATGGAATCTCCGGACCAAGGCAGGAGCATGGACATCAGAAGCATTGGTCCATGAACGTTCCTCAGGGCCGTAACCCTTCCAGTCAATAAGATACTGTAGTTGACCGTAACGGTGACGTGAGTCCAGGATCTTGGCCACTTCATACTCAACGCCTCGTTGAGTTTGGACTTTCGGAGTTGGAGGAAGTGAGGAATGAAACCGATTCAAGATCAGCGGTTTCAACAGGGAAACATGGAATGTCCTGGGTATTTTTAAGAAGGGAGGCAACTGAAGTCTATAAGCAACAGGATTGATGACTTGAAAGGACCGATATAGCGAGGTGCAAACTTCATACTGGGAACTCTTAACCTCAGATTCTTCGTGGATAACCATACCCGATCACCCACCTTGAGAGCAGGAACTGCTCGACGCTTCTTATCCGCAAACTTCTTGTACCTGAACGATGCCTTGAGCAGAGCTGATCGTACGCTCTTCCAGATATTGGCAAACTGATGCAAGGTGATATCCACTGCGGGAACAGAAGTTGCTGGAAGCGGTTGGAACTCAGGGACTTTAGGGTGGAATCCAAAGTTAGTGAAGAATGGTGTTGAAGCAGATGAAGAATGATACTGGTTGTTATGACAGAACTCGGCCCAGGGAAGTAATTGAACCCAGTCATCTTGAGAGGAGGACACATAGATGCGGAGGAAGGCCTCCAAGTCCTGATTCACCCTCTCGGTTTGACCATTGGTCTGAGGATGGTAAGCCGTGGAAAACTTTAGCTTGACTTGAAGGACTTGACATAAACTCCGCCAGAATTTGGCTGTGAATTGAACTCCTCGATCTGAGATAATTTCTTCAGGAAGACCGTAGAGTCGGAAGATCTCTTGTATGAATACTTGAGCCAACTTGGAAGCTGACGGAAGACCGGTGAGAGGAATGAAGTGTGCCATCTTGGTGAACCGGTCAACTACCACCCAGATGGTATTGAACTTGTTGCACATGGGTAAGTCTGTAATGAAATCCATCGACAAGTGGGTCCATGGTCGACGGGGAACGGATAGTGGAACCAGTTGCCCCGCAGGCGACTGGCGGGATACTTTATGTTGGGCACACTTTGGGCAAGATGCAATAAACTCCAAGACGTCCTTTTTCAGAGTTGGCCACCAATAGGACCTAGAGATAAACTCCAGGGTTTTTTGGATACCTGTATGTCCGGCAAAACGGGAAGCATGGGCCCAATGCATGAGCTTCTTCCTTAGCATCGGCTTCACAAAACTTTTCCCTGATGGGGGCGTAGAGTCCATCCCTACCGTGGAGAATGCCAACGGATTTATAATAGGATGCTTGTCTGAAGACTCTGACTCATTTTCTTGCTCCCATGAGCAGGAAAGGGCATCGGCCTTGCGATTCTGAGAGCCCGGACAGAACTGGAGTTTAAAGTCGAACCTGGAAAAGAAAAGTGCCCATCTGGCCTGACGAGGGTTGAGACATTGTGCGCCCTTCAGGTATAAAAGGTTCTTGTGGTCTGTAAGTATGGTGATTGAATGAGAAGCTCCCTCCAACAGATACCTCCACTCTTCTAGAGCGAGCTTGATGGCTAGCAACTCCTGGTCGCCAATGGCATAGTTGCGCTCAGCTGGGGAGAACTTCCGGGAGAAGAAACTGCAAGGGTGTAAATGGCCATCTTTAGCCCTCTGAGATAACACCGCTCCTACTCCAACGGAGGAGGCATCCACCTCTAAGATGAAAGGAGAGTCGATGTCAGGCTGTTTCAGAACAGGCGCAGAGATGAACCTTTGTTTTAAAAGATGAAATGCTTGCATGGCTTCTTCAGACCACTTGGACGGGTTAGCACCCTTCTTAGTGAAAGCAGTAATAGGCGCCACAATGGTGGAAAAGTCTCGTATAAACTTTCGGTAATAGTTGGCGAACCCTAAGAACCTCTGGACCCCTTTGAGGGTTAAGGGTACCGGCCAATTTTGGATTGCTTGTAGTTTCTCAGGATCCATCTCTAGTCCGGAACCGGACACAATGTACCCTAGAAACGGAATGGACTTGACTTCAAAGACGCATTTTTCTAATTTGCAATAGAGATGATTGACACGGAGACGGGACAGAACCTCTTTAACCCAAAAACGATGTTCCTCTAAATCGTTGGCAAAAATGAGGATATCGTCTAGATAGACCACGACATGACGGTATAGAATGTCTCTGAAGATCTCATTGACAAAATGCTGGAAGACAGCTGGAGCATTGCTCAATCCGAAGGGCATGACGAGGTACTCATAATGTCCGTCACGGGTGTTAAAGGCGGTCTTCCACTCGTCACCCTCACGGATCCGGATGAGATTGTATGCACCTCTCAAGTCCAGCTTTGTAAAGATGGTAGCTCCGCTAACTCTGTCAAAGAGCTCAGTAATCAGGGGTAAAGGATAACGGTTCTTGATGGTAATGTCGTTCAAACCTCTGTAGTCGATGCACGGCCGCAGACCACCATCTTTCTTTTTTACAAAAAAGAAGCCTGCGCCGGCTGGAGAAGAAGAAGGTCGAATGAACCCCTTTGCTAGGTTCTCCTTAATATATTCCTCCATAAAATGCGTCTCAGGCAGAGACAACGGATAAGTTCGGCCTCGAGGTGGAACCTTCCCTGGAACGAGATCAATCGGACAGTCCCATTCTCTATGAGGAGGAAGGATATCAGCAGAAGCTTTACTGAACACATCCGTGAAATCTTGATATGGAGGAGGTGGAACATCAGACGACCTGGGGGAGGAAGAACAGACAGGCAATACTTTAAACAAACATGTCTCAGCACAGGAGGAACCCCATGCCAGGATTTGCGTAGTCGTCCAATCAATTGTAGGATTGTGAAGACGGAGCCATGGAAGGCCCAGGACCACAGGATGTGTGGCTCTTGGAATCACTAAAAAAGAAATAAGTTCGGAATGAAGAACTCCCACTCTCAGACGAACTGGTAGAGTCCTTAAAGAAATAACTGCATCAAAAATTTTGCTGCCATCCACGGCAGTTAAAGAAATGGACGAAGGAAGTCTCTCGGTGGGTAGGGACCACCGTTTAACATAGGCTTCGGTAATAAAGTTCCCAGCTGCTCCGGAATCAAGGAGGGCAATGACGTTCCGATAACGTTGAGCAACTTGAAGCGAGACTGGGAGATTACAATCTTGAGGAGATGGAGAGGAGATCATTACTCCTAGCCGGCCCTCTCCTTGGCGAGCTAGGATTTGGAGTTTCCCGGACGTTTGGGACAGGCATTAATGGTGTGAGACGGAGCTGCACAATAGAGACAGAGAAACTCGGAGAGACGTCTTCGGCGCTCAGCAGGAGTTAAACGGGAACGGCCAAGTTGCATGGGCTCATCTTTAGATGGTGACAGTTGACGAGGAGGAGGAGCAGAAGATTTTGGAGCAGATGATCTTCCACGCTCAGTTGCTCTCTCTCTGAAACGTAAATCAACTTTCGTGCAGAGTGAAATTAGCTCATCTAACTTAGAAGGTAAGTCTCTGGTAGCTAACTCATCTTTAATACGCTCAGATAAGCCATGCCAGAATGCAGCATACAGGGCCTCGTCGTTCCATGCCAGTTCGGATGCCAGGATCTGGAACTGTATCAGATACTGTCCTACAGTACGTGACCCCTGGCGTAAACGGAGAATCTCGGATGAAGCTGAGGTTACCCGGCCTGGCTCGTCGAAGATGCGCCTGAATGTTGACACGAAGGCAGTGTAGGAAGATAGCAGGGTGTCGGACCTCTCCCATAACGGTGATGCCCAATCAAGGGCTGAGCCACTGAGAAGAGAAATAATGTAGGCAATTTTTGTACGGTCACTGGGAAAATTGCCAGGTTGTAGCTCAAACTGAATCTCACACTGGTTGAAAAATCCCCTGCAGAATCTTGGAGATCCGTCAAATTTTGCTGGCGTTGGAAGATGAAGACGTGGAGCAGAAATGGGTAAGGTGGGTGGGGTTATAGCTGGAGTCACTGTGGTTGACGCACCAGACGCGCCTGATCCACGGAGAGTTGTCTGAATCCCATCCAGCCGAGTAGAGAGATCCTGGAGACAGCGGATGATGTGGCCCTGTGCAGCCTCCTGATGTTCTAGTCGGGCTGCCAGTTCTTGCATCGGCCTGGCCGCTTGATCCTGGTCTCCGGCTGGATTCATTAGGTCAGTGCTTACTGTCACAACTGAGGGCCTGAGCTGACGGGAGGCAGCCTCAGTTGTAGGGGCTGAGATGTACCGGAACCTGGGAGGTTGTATCAGACCCCTGGACATGTAAGTAACATGAATAATAACTGCCCGAAGGCGTGACCACGACAACTTGGATAAAAGTCAATGATGTTTATTATGACAACTCCGCAACACAGCAGCAGTAAAAGAAAACGTAAAAGTCAGCAAAGAATAAATACAGTTCCTGGGTACTACAGGATGGCAGGAGCCACAGGGCACTGGTAGTGTGAGATAGTTCTTATGATCTTCTAGATGGAAAGTCCTTACCAGGCCCGACTGTAGCAATGGAGATAACCCAGGATTGTGCCAGCTGGTGTTCCAGGAAAAGCTGGGTTGCTGAAGATAAAACAGCTGCTGTGGATACTGGCTGGAACCAGACTGTTGTTAGCACGGAGTGGATACTGGCTGGAACCAGTTAAATAATAAATGAACTTGGGAGCGATGAAATATGAACTGAAATGTAGAACTTGAGAGCGGAGAAATAATAATACCGGTGGAGAGTGGTAAAGTGTAGAAAGGTCACCGGCCCTTTAAGGGAAGCTGTACTCTGCTGGAAGCTGAGCTGGAAGCAGGTAATGTTGTAGCTGGAAACAGATGAATCCACAATGGATTGGAGAGTCAGGCTACACCGCAGGTGGAATGCTGGTGCGGGTCTCTATGGTGGAAGTCTTGAGACAGGAGCTGGAACCTGGAAGACAATCACAGGAGAGAGACAAACAGGAACTAGGTTTGACAACCAAAGCACTGACGCCTTCCTTGCTCAGGCACAGTGTATTTATACCCGCAGCAAGGAAGGGATTGGCTAGGCAATTATGCAGATTAACAATACTGACAACAGATTGGAGGAAATGATCAGCTGACAGAATCCAAGATGGCTGCGCCCATGCAGACACTTGGAGGGAAGTTTGGTTTGTAATCCATGTGGTAATGAAAACAGTAATGGCGGCGCCGGCCACTGGAGACAGGAGACGCCAGGCTGACAAGTGCACATCCAACCACGCGGATACAGCGGAGGCCGCGGCTGACGTAATCGCCACTCTGACACTCTGCATGCAGAAGCTCAGGGACGGCGGCGGAGGCCGCGGGAGACGCCATGCCAGATGTAATAAGGCGTTACTGTGACAGCGTCTCAGAGAGACAGGAGAGGATACAGGAATGTGAACATTAGGATAACAGATGGGATCCGGTCCTGGAGCGCTGAGCCAGCCTTAGGAGGCATCTGATGGGTAAGAAATGGCGTCCAGATACCCGGATCGTGACAGGCTTCAGCCACTCTGTAGAATGCCCTCCCATGCACAATAAGACTCACCTCTAATCTCCAAACTTTTAAACGTTCCCTGAAAACTCACCTCTATTAAATTCCAGACCCACCCACACAACCTTCAGTGCTTCCCTATCTAATTACATCCTCTCTGTACAGTACATATAACATCACATATATTGTCTTTCTTCACTCTCACACCCTCCTGACCCTTGGCCAACATTGGGGGTAATTCCAAGTTGATCACAGCAGGATTTTTGATAGCAATTGGGCAAAACCATGTGCACTGCAGGGGGGGGCAGATATAACATTTGCAGAGAGCGTTAGATTTGGGTGGGTTATTTTATTTCTGTGCATGGTAAATACTGGCTGCTTTATTTTTACACTGCAAATTAGATTGCAGATTGAACACACCACACCCAAATCTAACTCTCTCTGCACATGTTATATCTGCCCCACCTGCAGTGCACATGGTTTTGCCCAATTGCTAACAAAAATCCTGCTGCAATCAATTTGGAATTACCCCCATTGCTGGGTGATCATATCATACAACCCATACTTGCCTACCTGACCCTCTTTATGAGGGAGAAAATGCTCTGTTCCTGGACTTTCCTGGTAATGTATGATTGCCATCACCTGTGGTGAGCTAGTTAATTGATAGGAAAGGTATTTCACCACAGGTGATGGCAATCATACATTACCAGGAAAGTCCAGGAACAGAGCATTTTCTCCCTCATGGAGAGGGTCAGGTAGGCAAGTATGATACAACCCATTAAGAATGAGTGCTAATCCAGTCACCAGCAGCACAAACCCCAGTCACAGCAGTGCTAATCCAGTCACCAGCAGTACTAACCCCAGTCACAGCAGTGCTAATCCAGTCACCAGCAGTACTAACCCCAGTCACAGCAGTGCTAATCCAGTCACCAGCAGTACTAACCCCAGTCACAGCAGTGCTAATCCAGTCACCAGCAGCACTAAACCCAGTCACTAGCAGCACTAACCCCAGTCACAGCAGTGCTAATCCAGTCACCAGCAGCACTAACCCCAGTCACAGCAGTGCTAATCCAGTCACCAGCAGCACTAACCCCAGTCACAGCAGTGCTAATCCAGTCACCAGCAGCACTAACCCCAGTCACAGCAGTGCTAATCCAGTCACCAGCAGCACTAACCCAGTCACAGCAGTTCTAATCCAGTCACCAGCAGCACTAACCCAGTCACAGCAGTGCTAATCCAGTCACCAGCAGCACTAACCCCAGTCACAGCAGTGCTAATCCAGTCACCAGCAGCACTAATCCCAGTCACAGCAGTTCTAATCCAGTCACCAGTGCTAATCCAGTCACCAGCAGCACTAACCCAGTCACAGCAGTGCTAATCCAATCACCAGCAGCACTAACCCGTTACAGCAGTGCTAATCCAGTCACCAGCAGTACTAACCCCAGTCACAGCAGTGCTAATCCAGTCACCAGCAGTACTAACCCCAGTCACAGCAGTGCTAATCCAGTCACCAGCAGTACTAACCCCAGTCACAGCAGTGCTAATCCAGTCACCAGCAGCACTAACCCCAGTCACAGCAGTGCTAATCCAGTCACCAGCAGCACTAACCCCAGTCACAGCAGTTCTAATCCAGTCACCAGTGCTAATCCAGTCACCAGCAGCACTAACCCAGTCACAGCAGTGCTAATCCAGTCACCAGCAGCACTAACCCGTCACAGCAGTGCTAATCCAGTCACCAGCAGTACTAACCCCAGTCACAGCAGTGCTAATCCAGTCACCAGCAGTACTAACCCCAGTCACAGCAGTGCTAATCCAGTCACCAGCAGTACTAACCCCAGTCACAGCAGTGCTAATCCAGTCACCAGCAGCACTAACCCCAGTCACAGCAGTGCTAATCCAGTCACCAGCAGCACTAACCCGTCACAGCAGTGCTAATCCAGTCACTAGCAGCACTAACCCCAGTCACAGCAGTGCTAATCCAGTCACCAGCAGCACTAACCCCAGTCACAGCAGTGCTAATCCAGTCACCAGCAGTACTAACCCCAGTCACAGCAGTGCTAATCCAGTCACCAGCAGCACTAACCCCAGTCACAGCAGTGCTAATCCAGTCACCAGCAGCACTAACCCCAGTCACAGCAGTTCTAATCCAGTCACCAGTGCTAATCCAGTCACCAGCAGCACTAACCCAGTCACAGCAGTGCTAATCCAGTCACCAGCAGCACTAACCCGTCACAGCAGTGCTAATCCAGTCACCAGCAGCACTAACCCGTCACAGCAGTGCTAATCCAGTCACCAGCAGTACTAACCCCAGTCACAGCAGTGTTAATCCAGACCCCAGTCACAGCAGTGTTAATCCAGTCACCAGCAGCACTAACCCCAGTCACAGCAGTGCTAATCCAGACCCCAGTCACAGCAGTGTTAATCCAGTCACCAGCAGCACTAACCCCAGTCACAGCAGTGCTAATCCAGTCACCAGCAGCACTAACCCCAGTCACAGCAGTGCTAATCCAGTCACCAGCAGCACTAACCCGTCACAGCAGTGCTAATCCAGACCCCAGTCACAGCAGTGTTAATCCAGTCACCAGCAGCACTAACCCCAGTCACAGCAGTGCTAATCCAGTCACTAGCAGCACTAACCCCAGTCACAGCAGTGCTAATCCAGTCACCAGCAGCACTAACCCCAGTCACAGCAGTTCTAATCCCAGTCACCAGCAGCACTAACCCCAGTCACAGCAGTGCTAATCCAGTCACCTGCAGCGCTAATCCAGTCACAGCAGTGCTAATCCAGTCACCAGCAGCACTAACCCCAGTCGCAGCAGTGCTAATCCAGTCACCAGCAGCACTAACCCCAGTCACAGCAGTGCTAATCCAGTCACCAGCAGCACTAACCCCAGTCACAGCAGTGCTAATCCAGTCACCAGCAGCACTAACCCCAGTCACAGCAGTTCTAATCCAGTCACCAGCAGCACTAACCCCAGTCACAGCAGTGCTAATCCAGTCACCAGCAGCACTAACCCCAGTCACAGCAGTGCTAATCCAGTCACCAGCAGCACTAACCCCAGTCTCAGCAGTGCTAATCCAGTCACCAGCAGTACTAACCCCAGTCACAGCAGTGCTAATCCAGTCACCAGCAGCACTAACCCCAGTCACAGCAGTGCTAATCCAGTCACCAGCAGCACTAACCCCAGTCACAGCAGTGCTAATCCAGTCACCAGCAGCACTAACCCCAGTCACAGCAGTGCTAATCCAGTCTCCAGCAGCACTAACCCCAGTCACAGCAGTTCTAATCCAGTCACCAGCAGCACTAACCCCAGTCACAGCAGTTCTAATCCAGTCACCAGCAGCACTAACCCCAGTCACAGCAGTGCTAATCCAGTCACCAGCAGCACTAACCCCAGTCACAGCAGTGCTAATCCAGTCACCAGCAGTACTAACCCCAGTCACAGCAGTGCTAATCCAGTCACCAGCAGTACTAACCCCAGTCACAGCAGTGCTAATCCAGTCACCAGCAGCACTAACCCCAGTCACAGCAGTTCTAATCCAGTCACCAGCAGCACTAACCCCAGTCACAGCAGTGCTAATCCAGTCACCAGCAGCACTAACCCCAGTCACAGCAGTGCTAATCCAGTCACCAGCAGCACTAACCCCAGTCTCAGCAGTGCTAATCCAGTCACCTGCAGCACTAATCCAGTCACAGCAGTGGTAATTTAGTCACAGCAGTGATATTCCCGGTCACCGCAGCGATATTTCCAGTCACATCAGTGCTAATGTTTGACTACAGGTTACACTATATGGGGTTACCGATAATTTAAATGTTTACATTTTGATTGTTGACACATTGACATGGACATATAGCATAGTTGTCGACTTCTTGGCTGCTCTCCCTGGGAGAGAGCAGCTAGGTCGGCACAGAAGGGGAAGGAGCTGGCTCATGTCACAGCACATGGGGCAGGGTGAGGCTATTTAAATTAAGATGTATGGGGCGTGGCAGTTACGATGACATCATCGTAGCCACGCCCACTGCCCTATAATGCAGTGATTACTGTCATTATACAGCAGGGGGCGTGGCTACGATGACGCAATTCAGTGAGAAAAGTGGGTGGCCGGCTCTGGGTGCTGCAATAATTGGGAGTCTTGTCCATTCTTCCGGGGAGCTGGGAGGGACACTCAATTTTCGGGAGCCTCGCGGCCATTCCGGGAGAGTAGACAAGTATGTCATATTGTCAGCAGTCAAAATATAGACCTGTCTATATTTTGAATATCAACATTTTTACCATGTCTGTATTTTGATATGATCAAATTGTTGACAGTCAAAGTGTATACATGCCTAAATTTGGACTAAACCACTGTATGTGCAGTTTCCTATAATTTGATTGACGACATACTGACAGGGTCAAAATGTCGACATATAAAATACAGACATCTAGGTAGAATCAGCCTCATGCAATGCTGATGCGGCAGCGATCTTTTTAAGTGACGGAACTGCAAGGAATCACAAGTGTAGCAGCTGCCCACAAGTAAACACAGACGACCAATGAAGCCATTGCAACTTGCTCAGTAACTGCGTACTCCATCACAACCGCCACGCAGATGCAAGAAACATCCACTCCCTGAGTGCTTCAATGGCTGCGCAGAATAGCCGGGGGAGCTGTGGCGCTGGTGCCATGTGCCGCGACACGCCTGCATTTTTTCATCTTCTAAACAGCCTGTTAATCAGTGTGATGATAATTGCTCAGATGCGACATCAAAGTTGTGACTGAATGAGGCTCCATATGTGGACATATTGTTACACAGATCACCAGGTTCTGCATATTAAAGTGGCCATATTAATTACTACCAAGGAAGAAGGAAAATTACTCTTTTGGGGGGCACTCTTCTAGGGAGACATTTTAACTGGATAAGGCACCAGAAGAGGCTTTTCTTGCTAAATGTTTTAAAGAATTGACACCAAATATGGCTATGTGGTGTCAATAGTCAATCAAATTATGGGGGTCATTCCGACTCGTTTGCACGCAGCGGTTCTTCGCTGCGGTGCGAACGGGTCGGGACTGCGGCTGCGCAGCACCCGCAATGCTCATGCGCGTCATCACCAGGCAGCGACACCGCCAGCGCAGAAAGTGATCGCAGCGGCAATCGCATGAAGACTGATAGATGGGAGGCGTTCCGGGGCATCAACTGACCGTTTTCAAGACGTGGTGAGGCGAAAGCAGGTGGATCCAGGCGTTTGGAGGGCGGATGTCTGACGTCAATCCCGGGACCTTCGTCGCTGGATCCGTCGCATAGGGTAAGTAACTCTTACCCTGGTCTTGTTTTGAAGGAAACTTTTTTAGCATAGCAGGGCTGCACAAGCGATCGCAGCCCTGCTATGCTAAAATAAACTGCCCCATAGGTGGCGTCAAGTTGATCGCACGAGCAGCAAAAAGTTGCTACGTGCGATCAACTCGGAATGAGGGCCAAAATACCCTCACTTATGTGCTTGTGATGATTCATAAGTCCTTTTGGAAGAGGGTGCTTGCTATATTAATTAATCATACTTTCTGTTATATGATGAACAAACATTCAATAAACTGTGTACTTTTAAGATATATATATAAACCAATTAACCTCTTTCAGATATTGTAATATGGCTCTGACTAAAGGATTTCATGCAGACACATTCCTCATAGGTGCATTTTCAGGACATTGCATTCATGTATCTGTTTTGACCACCCTATGGCAGGTCCCACAAAAACACATATAAATGTAAATATATGAAGAAGGCAGACTTTTAAATATGCTGTATTATAATATGCCAGTACAACTTGTAATGTATTTGGAAAGCATTATAATGCCCTCAGAGATGGAGCTTGATGTAGTGTAAGTTAAATTGATGTTTATGTGCCGTTTCATTACAGGCTCCTTGGATTCCTGAAGAGTGCGACCTTCTTTATAAAGCCTTTGAGACATTCCATGTTTTTCTCACCTGGCCAACTCCGTATTGTGACATTTATCAAGAGATCCTCAGCTTTATTAGTGAAGAACAAAAAGCACCAGGTATCTCCTTCTACAGAAGGCCCTACCTCATACATTTTTCCATGGGGAAAAAAATAAGATACAAAACAATGATAATAAGATGTATTGACCAATTTGTTCTTAGGAGCTAGATTACATGATAAAATTATTTTTTTCCAATATCTTTTAACCCCTTCAGTGCTAAGCATTAGTGGGACTCATCCTCAGTACTAGAGGGGTTCAAATTGGAGGGAAGTGATGGCACAACTAAGCCACGCTTCCTCTGGGTACTGCACCTCTCAAAATGTACTTTCTGTTTTTGCAGCTAGCATCCTGACAACTACTAGTAAAATTAGATATTGTTGTCCATGGGGCCTAAACACAACTGTTTAAATTATGCAGCAGGAAAAAGTTGCAAAACATATCACATTTTCATAGCTTATAAAAAAAAGACCATAAAGATTATCCTATTGCAACTGTGGGTGCGTTGTCAGTGGCGTCACTAGGAATTTTGCTCCCCCAAGCCAAAAAAAGTTTCCGGCGCCACCCCCTCCCCCCATTGCCATCCAAAAAAGGGTGTGTGACATCACTGGCAGGGAGTGACCTCATTGGAAGGGGCGTGATATTGCAGGAAAAGACTTCCTTATACCCTAGTTTTGCAACCTGCATGCCCAGACGTTGGCCACCACATGACCACAAAAAAATCCTGATTCATGCCCCTTACATTATTTGTAATTTTTCCACCTTATAGTAATGCCCCATACACCATTATGCCACACACCGCATTGACCATTTCACATTATACCACAAACCGTAATGCCCCTTGCACATTATGGCACACACCGTAATGCCCATTACACAATATGCCACAAACCGTAATGCCGACACATTATGCCACACACTTTAATGCCTGTGACACATTATGCCACACACCTCAATGCCTCTGACACATTACGCCACACATAGCGATGCCCGTGGCACATTATGCCACACACCATGCCTGTGATGCATTATGCCACACACTACACTGCCTCTGACACATTATGCCACACACTGTAATGCTGTGATACATTATACCACAAACAATGCACCTGACACATTAGGCCCCACAGTAAGACTTCTAATTACTTTTAAATTACCTGCTCATTACCATGGATTTCATGAGCTGGGTTCCATGCTCGTTGCCAGGGGTTTCATGCGCTGGGTGTCATGCTCGTTGCAGGAATTTCATGATCTGGGTGTAATGCTCGTTGCCAGGGGTGTAATGCTCGTTGGACGGGGTTTCATGCTCTGGGTCTCATGCTCGTTGCCAGGTGTTTCATGCTCTGGGTGTCATGCTCGTTGCCAGATGTTTCATGCTTCGGGCAAAGGGTGTAATGCTCATTGCCAGGGGTGTAACATGTTGGGACCGTGTAGTTGCTGGCACTTTTGGGTAACACAGCAGCAATGTGCAGGGAGAGGAGAGTCAGGCGCTAGAGGCCAAGATTGATCTCTATCATCTGTCTCCTTCAAGGCGGTAGCCATTTTAGGAGGGACATTAGCAGATTAACATATTAACATGCGAACGGCTGGTCTGCATGGGAATCTGATGCCCAACCCCCCCCCGCGTGGCGACTCCAAGCAGTGGTTGCGGGGGCTGTAGATACGCCAGTGTGCATTGTGCCACGAATCTCACCTTCACTGTGAAATGACTGTGAAACAATTAGTTATGTCCAAGCACTGCTGAAAAAGACGGGATGTGGTAGAGGTGAAGACAGTAGATCAATTTAAACATACATGGGATAGACATAAGGATATCCTTACAAAGGAATAAGGCTCAAATAAGGATTGAGATAAAAAAAATATGGTAAAAAACAAAAGGGGCAGACTAGATGGGCCAAGTGGTTCTTATCTGCCGTCAAATTCTATGTTTCTATGTGTGAGAGTGTCTACTCTCTAATGATTGCTCCCCCTAATGTATGAGTCTCCAGCACATTCCAGGAGATTAGGCAAATATGGTGTAGCCACAACCCGATATAGATTGTGTTTTATGCATTATCCCTAGTTTCATCAAGTACCTGTTTTAGGGATGTAATTTTTTTTTTTTTTTTATTGTTGGCAGGAATCTCTTATCAACGCCTGGTAAGAGCAGAACAAGGTCTCTTAACAAAATCCTCCCTACCCAGCATTGTGTGAGTATAATACAGTTGGCTAATTCAACACGGAAAATGCTAATTACAATTAAAAAAAAAAGCTATGGCCCTAAGAGCCTATTTATAAACCATTGGTAAAGTTCAGTTATTGAATTGGACTTATCTTGTTGCATATTTTTATTTATTTTAACGTCTGTGAAACTGATCATCTGTATATAAAAACTAAAACTGCACTGACAACAGAAGCTGATTGTAAAGAAAAGAGAACAAAATGGTGCAAACATACTGAGCAACAAACACAAGATGTGGAGGGACTATTAGCTGTTACAGGATCAGTATAATATCCTGGCTGTCGGGATTCCGGTGGTAAGGAAACCGACGCCGGAATACCAGCGGCAAGCGCTGCATGTTCCATCGTGGGCTTGCCACGCTTCAGGCACGGTGCAACCTTCAGTCGCCACAGGGTTATTTCCCCCCTCAGGTGGTCACCTGAGGGGGGATTTCAGCCGGTGGTCGGGATTACGACCGCCAGTATTTCACCAGGTGTCGGGATTCTGGCGTTGCTATCCTAACAGTCAGGATCCCGACAGCTGGCAAGGTGAATGCCTCCTGGCTGTTACCTACTGTACATACAGTATAAGAGTAACAATCATTGACAAAAAGAAAATATTAGTTGACATAAAGTGACAATGATAAAAATTATTACGTAATAAAGAAAAGGTAAAGAATTGCTCCACTAATGTCAACATCAGCGCTTTCCCCATTAGCTTCAGTGATAGCTCTGCAAGTTTCCATGTGTATGTACAACACATATCTGGAACTGTGCTATCCAACCCAACAAATAGTTATAAAATCCATATAATACATTATAAATATACAATATTAAACAGTATTAAAAAGTGAGAAGAATTTTGATGCAGGCAGGATAACTCAGTATCACTTAAAATATGTATCTTGTATAAGCTGGTATTTCTAAATGTTATACACAGTAGGGGACCCAAAAATGTGGGATTTTGGATAAGGGATACTCAACCTGTAGTATGATATATGATGGAGTATCCAGTGATCGACTGGGAAATATACCTTCTAACATCTCTCTAGAATGCACCATGTTTCTATTGGGTTTATTTACTTAGTCTTGGAGAGAGATAAAGTGGAAAGAAATAAAGTACCAGCCAATCAGTTCCTGTCATTTTTCAAACACAGCCTGTAACATGACAGTTAGAAGCTGATTGGCTGGTACTTTATCTCAGTCCACTTTATCTCTTGCCACGGCTTAGTAAACACAGACTCCTTTATCTCTCTCCAAAGCTTAGTACATAGACCCCTATGCACCTGACTAGTAGTATAGAGCTCCTTAAAATTTTGTGTCCATACTGTATGTTTGTTTTGCAGTGCCAAACACTACCATCTTGTGGTCTATAGACCAACTGCAGAGTATATGGGAATTTGTAATGTGCAGAAATACAAAGATTTAGCACAATGAAGCTTAATACTGTAAATAAAGTACAGTAGAGCACTTGTAAATATATTCACTTTTACTTTTCACTAACTAGTTTTAAACTGATATCTGATTGGTTATCATGGTTTATAGCACCTCATTGCTCTTTGCATAATGTTTCTAAATAAGATCTGGCATGTCTATGTATGTGCAGCAATTCCTTTGATATAAACATAACTCAAATAAATGTCCCGATTTCCGTGGGACAGTACCGTTTTTCGGGCGCTGCCCCACCCAGCGAGCTGCAGTGTGGGGCGGGGGGTGTTTAGTTGGGAGCCCCCTCATCACTCGCTGTAAATAGATGCTATGTGCATACCGCAGCATCTATTCAGATGGAGGGAAGAGACAACGGGCATGCCAGCAGCTCCAGAAGCACTTAGCATGCCCCCTCAGTGACAGAAAGCAAAAGGTGTGGCTCACAGTTGTGACATTCCCACAAAGCCAGGCTCCCTTGAGCAGAAACAATGCCCTATTTGTGGGCACGCGCTGGAGTCCTGAGTTCACCCTGCAAAGCGCTGAAAGGTATATATATATATATAATTTACCAAAGAATGCACTCTCCAGTCTTATCCAAAGTGAAAAAGAGTGGATTTAATCATTTATCAGGTTTACAGGGTCAAGGTCAACGTTTCGGTCCCTGCCAGGACCTTTGTCAAGACCAAAGCCTCAGGCTGCCACCAGGGAATGATAACTTCCTGAGAGGAGCTCCCCCTAGTGTACATATGAAACATAAATGCATTCTGTGCTTAGACTTAGGTCCCATCGCCATGATACTGTATCTCATTATAGAATGCAATTATTCCAAAATATGGAAAAATACAATATCCAAAATACTTCTGGTCCCAAGCATTTTGGATAAGGGATACTCAACCTCTATTACTAGGGCTATTTATCAAAGCTTGGAGAGAGATAAAGTGGAGAGAGATAAACTATCAAACACTCAGATCCTGTCATTTTTCAAACACAGCCTGTAACATGGCAGTTAGGAGCTGGTTTGGTGGTACCTTATCTTTTTCCACTTTATCTCTCCGTAGGCATAAAACCATTTTGTCTCTCTAAATTTTATCTCTCGATCAAGCTTTAATAAATAATAATATCCCTCTTAGTTTTGCTGATTAGAGATGAGAGAATATGACTAAAAAGGCTTGGTTTATGATTCTCATTATTGAACTAATAGCTTTTTTTTTAGATTTAATTAATTTGGCAATTCTTGTATCACTCATTCAAGCAGCAAAAAATAAAATAAAAATTAAAGAATATCAGTTAATGGTATAAGGCAGTATTTCTCTGACTTTCTCAAATTGTGGATCTCGAGAGTCTCTGCACCAATGCACACAGACTGATCTGTGGGACAGCCCACCAGCTCCAGACCCCTGGAGTAACGAAAACATGGGTTCAGGCCACGAGGCACGCCCCTATCCAAAAGGTCACGCCTCCTACTTACGGAACTACTCCCCATTTGGCAAACTTATTGTAGTCATCCTTAGGTTCAGTGATGTGGAGGGGGACACATTTGTGCATCTGTTTGTCCACATAGCTCATGACTGGCATCTGCTAGCACTGATTTTAGCAATGGGGCATATGGAGCTCCAGCTCCAGGTACCCACATAAAAATAGGTCCATCATCATTAAAGTATGATGATAACAAGCCGCCTAGCTGGCCACACGGTCTGCCATAATCATTAGTTTTAAAACTGTATTTCTAGTTTTCTCACAAAATTATTTAATTTTTCTATTTTTAGCATTTTGTGAGACGTTGGGTCTGATAGTGTAGGGGTGTAAACACCCAGATGGCAATGACCACACCCATGCAGCACTGGCCACACCCACACAGCACTAGTTGCAGTTCCTCCCTTTCTCAGTATAGGTCTTTAAAACATTTTCAGCCCCGGGCCCATGTGGCCCTGCAAAGAGGGTGACCAGAGCAGTGATGTGCGGTCAGGTGAAGCAGAGCCTTTCCTGTCATACAGTACTTCAGTATACTTTAGAGTTTTGACTGTATGAAGTATATAAAAAAATACCATGACCATATTATAAATGTCTTCTTTATATTATTCTAATCATTTTTATAATCAAAGAGTAAAAAGTCTATGGCAGGTGAGGCAGTGTCTCCCCTGCCTATCTTTTCTGCACTTCTCTTATAACTCACCAAATTTCCAGCAGTATATACTGCTGCACCTGTGTATAATGCCCACATGAACCCTTGAACTCATATATTGTGTGTAAATCTGGCTCTGGTACTAGCTAGTGCCGGGATCCGGTCTAAAGATCGACACTGTCTAGGTCGACAATGTTTAGGTCGACCACTATAGGTCGACAGTCACTAGGTCGACATGGATGGAAAGTCGACAGGGTTTCTAGGTTGACATGTGCTAGGTCAATAGGTCTAAAGGACGACATGAGTTTTTCAAAAAATTTTTCTTTTTTTGAATTTTTTCATACTTAATGATCCACGTGGACTACGATTGGAACGGTAATCTGTGCCGAGCGAAGCGAAGGCACCATGCGAGGGGACGCGGTGCACTAATTTGGGATCCCGGTCACTCTACAAAGAAAACGACACAAAAAAAAAATAAAAAAAATCCTCATGTCGACCTTTAGACCTGTCGACCTAGAAACCCTGTCGACCTTCCATCCATGTTGACTTAGTGACTGTCAACCTATAGTGGTTAACCTAAACATTGTCGACCTAGATACTGTTGATTTGATGAACCACACCCCTAGTGCCTCCTGAGTCATTTACCTTACCATACGTCCCTGGACCAGAGACACACACAGTGGATGGGACAAACATTGCAAAGGGGAAGAGTAAGTAGGTGCAGTGGGCAGAGGCAGGGATGCCAGGGACACACTCAGAAGTTCTGCCTGTATAAATGTTTGTGTGTTACCTCCCTACGGGCTCCATTTAAGACTGAGTAATAACTTTAGCACTTGCTAAAGCGGTTATAACATGCATTCATTATTTAGCAAACAGCTATAACCTTGCTGCATGGATCATTACTTTAGTCTGACTTAAAAGGTTGCAAGGTTACAGTTGCTGATTAAAAGACATTTATTTCATATTTGCCAAACATTATGCCTTAGTCCAAATTGTTCACTTTAGTCAGTCATTGGTGGCTTCTTGAGTTTTAGGCACAGAAGCTTAAGACTGTATAGTTTATGTCTGTTGTGATGATATGGTTCTCCACCTGTTGTGGTATTTCAATGTCCAGCATACACAGCTTGTTTTATTCCTTTAATATAATTGTATGTCAGTTGTTCTTCCACAAAGGCACATCATAAAAATCACTAAATAGCATAGCCAAGCATAATGCTGTAGTACAATAACCTAAACACTCATTCTTTTGCAGTACTGTACTCTTGGTTAACCCTGTGGAGTTGCCTAAAGAGTTTCATTCAGTTGCTGACCATCTGAGCAATACAGAGCAAAGTACAGAGAGTACATACACTTCCCTTATCCTGCACCAGTACCAAGCCATCCTGGGACCCTCCACCCAGATCACTGCCATAGAAAGTGCACTAAAGGTAGGTGTGAAAAGCTCAAAATCCTAACACCAATGTGGAGGCAGACATTTTGATGGTATTCGTCAGCTTGTCGAAGGTTAAATACAGAATACAACACCAAGTTCTGAACTGTCGACAGAATGTGGACATGGATGTTAGGTCGACAAACAATAAGTCGACATACAATCAGGTAGACATTGTTCAGAATGTCGGAATTTGACATGCCGATGCCAGAATGTTGACATATGCTTTTTTGTTAATGGTTAGGCTAAAATAGACACATTGGCTGTCAACCTAATGTCCATCTTATTGTGCAGAACCTGCTGACATTCTGGTGTTGACCTTCCAAATGTTGACTAGTCATAGCACACCCATTTTGAGATCTGTGAGAATTTAGTATATCATTTTACTAGGAACCAGTGTGACATCACAAATGCTAAATATTACTGTATCCAAGTCCGCCATACCAATTTTTCAAAATGTTGGATAATGAAAACAATATGAAGTGAGAGGACTCCGGAAAAACTGAACAAGAGACAAAACTAGCAATTATTTGGTCCACGGAATAGTTATACAAGGGTACCGATTCCCTCAGATCCATCACCAGAGTTACATGTAACCCTTGAGATCCTACATTGAATTCTCCTTTCATCTCTGTTATCAGTTCTGTTAAAAACTTTTGGAGGACCCCCAAATTAGCTTTTTTAGAAGAACGTTTCTAACCAGTGACTGGTCCTCTTTAGAATTATACTGAGTTAGTTTCCCAAGGCTTGCACTCCTGCCAAGACTAATTTATGATACAACAAACATTTGCACATTTCACTTGCTATTGTGTAGTTATGATATAGTTTTTGATACCTGGTTTTAAGGTACCTGTCCCCCACAGGGAACCTCTGTTAAAGTTATTAAGTTATTATGCCCATTGTTTTCTTGAGGAGCATGACTTACACATTCACTTCATTGGGAGGCTTCTGTGGTTTGTGTGATTATATACAGCTCTTTTTTTCTTTTCTTTTTTTTCAGTCTAAGACCTTTGAAGAACTTGAGACCATCTTTACCTCCTTGACAGAGGCCTTAGAACAAGCAGTCAATGACAGTAAAATAGCAAAAAATAGGGAGTGGCTGAAGGAAAAGGTGCAGGAAATTGGGAAGCAAGCCGGTCTACTGGGGGACACAACAGGTAAGTTTTTTTGGGGCATAATTTTCTAAAAACAAGTCGGATACATGAACTCTGCTTTAGAGAGAGCACACGTCGAATGCAAAGAAGTTAAACCATAGGTGGGTACAGGCACTTGAGATGGTCATTCAAGTCAATGGATATTTAATAAGAGTCATTTACAAGCCTCAATTTTTTTTTTCTATTTCTGCAAATGCTGCTACTTGCCCTCAAGGTGCATTTTAAGCTGCATAGGTGCCGGCACACTTGACAGGTACTAAATCTGCACCTAACTCATTGGCAAATGCAGGGAAGGGGGGAGGGGGGGGGGTCCAGTTGCCCAGACACCTCCCTTTCCCAAAGTGTGGCCATCAGCCTCTATATGCAGTATAAAGGGTGGAATGGAGCTACTGCACATGCCCAGTGGCAGCAGCTTTTCCTAGTTTGCATTAGGGGACCATATATAAAAAGTGACGCATTCACAGTACATATGTACAATTTGTAGAAAAAATGAGACTTTTTATAAATGTCATGTTTTTGTAAATGCTTTTTAGTACTGCAATTAATTCTATCTACAGTCATAAAATAAGATTTTAAACCTACTGGCAAATCTTTTTCTCCTAATGCGTAGAGGATGCTGGGGACTCCGTAAGGACCATGGGGTATAGACGGGCTCCGCAGAAGACATGGGCACCTATAAAGAAGTTTTAGTATGGGTGTGCACTGGCTCCTCCCTCTATGCCCCTCCTCCAGACCTCAGTTAGAGAACTGTGCCCAGAGGAGATGGACAATATGAGGAAAGGATTTTGTTAATCTAAGGGCAAGATTCATACCAGCCCACACCAATCATACCATATAACCTGGAATACCCAAAACCAGTTAACAGTATGAACAAACAACAGCATCGGTCCAAGACCGATTCCAACTGTAACATAACCCTTATGTAAGCAATAACTATATACAGGTCTTGCAGATTTTCCGCACTGGGACGGGCGCCCAGCATCCTCTACGGACTAGGAGAAAAAGATTTACCGGTAGGTTTAAAATCTTATTTTCTCTTACGTTCTAGAGGATGCTGGGGACTCCATAAGGACCATGGGGTTTATACCAAAGCTCCCAATCGGGCGGGAGAGTGCGGAAGACTCTGTAGCACCGACTGAGCAAATGCTAGGTCCTCATCAGCCAGGGTATCAAACTTGTAGAATTTAGCAAAAGTGTTTGAACCCGACCAAGTCGCCGCTCGGCAAAGCTGTAATGCCGAGACGCCTCGGGCAGCTGCCCAAGAAGAGCCCACCTTCCTAGTGGAATGGGCCTTTACTGAATGTGGTAACGGCAATCCAGCCGTAACATAAGCCTGCTGAATAGTGTTACAGATCCAGCGAGCAATAGTCTGCTTTGAAGCAGGCGCGCCAATCTTGCTGGCTGCATACAGGACAAACAGAGCCTCTGTTTTCCTAATTCTAGCCATCCTGGCTACATAAATCTTTAAGGCCCTGACTACATCCAGGGACATGGAATCCTCCAAGTCACTCGTAGCCACAGGCACCACGATAGGCTTGGTTCATATGAAATGAAGACACCACCTTAGGTCAAAATTGAGGATGAGTCCTCAATTCTCCTCTATCCACATGAAAAATCAAGTAGGGGCTCTTGTGAGACAATGCCGCCAATTCAGACACCCGCCTTGCCGAAGCTAAGGCCAATAACATGACCACCTTCCAGGTGAGAAATTTCAACTCAAGTGTTTTAAGGGGTTTAAACCAGTGTGACTTAAGGAACTGTAACACCACGTTCAGGTCCCATGGCGCCACTGGGGCCACAAAAGGAGGCTGGATGTGTAGCACTCCCTTCACAAACATCTGGACTTCTGGAAGAGAAGCCAATTCCTTCTGAAAGAATATCGATAAGGCCGAAATCTGTACCTTAACAGAGCCTAACTTCAGGCCCATATCCACTCCTGTCTGTAGAAAGTGGAGTAAACGGCCCAGGTGGAAATCTTCCATAGGAGCATTCTTGGCTTCACACCAAGATACATACTTCCTCCAGATACGGTGATAATGTTTCGCCGTCACCTACTTCCTAGCCTTTATTAGAGTAGGTATGACCTCCTCCGGAATACCCTTCTCAGATAGGATCCGGCGTTTAACCGCCATGCCGTCAAACGTAACCGCGGTAAGTCTTGGAACGTGCAGGGTCCCTGCTGTAACAGGTCATCCCTTAGCGGAAGAGGCCAAGGATCTTCTGCAAGCATCTCCTGAAGATCTGAGTACCAGGCCCTTCGAGGCCAGTCTGGAACAATGAGTATTGTCTGTACTCTTTTCCGTCTTATGATCCTCAACACCTTTGTGATGAGAGGCAGAGGAGGAAACACACAGACTGACTGGAACACCCATGGCGTTACCAGAGCGTCTACTGCTATTGCCTGAGGGTCTCGGGACCTGGCACAGTACATCCAAAGCTTCTTGTTAAGGTGTGACGCCATCATGTCTATTTGAGGAACTCCCCAGAGACCCGTTATCTCTGCAAAGACTTCTTGATGAAGTCCCCACTCTCCTGGATGGAGATCGTGTCTGCTGAGGAAGTCTGCTTCCCAGTTGTCCACTCCCGGAATGAAGACAGCTGACAGAACGCTTACGTGATTTTCCGCCCAGCAAAGAATTCTGGTGGCTTCTGCCATCACCACTCTGCTCCTTGTGCCGCCTTGGCGGTTCACGTGAGCCACGGCTGTGACACTGTCTGATTGAATCAGAACCGGTAGGTTGCGAAGAAGACCCTCCGCTTGTCGAAGGCTGTTGTATATGGCCCTTAATTCCAGCACGTTGATGTGCAGACAGGACTCCTGGCTTGACCATAGTCCTTGAAAGTTTCTTCCGTGGGTGACTGCTCCCCAACCTCGGAGGCTCGCGTCCGTGGTTACGAGAACCCAGTCCTGAATACCGGACCTGCGACCCGCTAGGTGAGTACTTTGCAGCCACCATAGGAGAGACACCCTGGCCCTGGGGGACAGTGTTATTTTCTGATGTATTTGTAGATGGGACCCGGACCACTTGTCCAGAAGGTCCCATTGAAACGTCCTCGCATGGAACCTGCCGAAGGGAATGGCCTCGTAGGCTGCCACCATTTTCCCCAGAACTCGAGTGCATTGATGAACTGACACTCTTTTTGGCTTTAGCGGGTCTCTGACCATGTTCTGGAGGTCCTGGGCTTTTTCCAACAGGAGAAAAACCTTCTTTCGTTCTGTGTCTAGTATCATGCCTAGGAATGATAGTCGAGTTGTTGGAACCAACTGTGACTCTGGCAGATTGAGAATCCAACCATGGTGCTGGAGCACTCTCAGAGAGAGTGACACGTTCTTCAGTAATTGATCTTTTGATCTCGCCTTTATCAGGAGATCGTCCAAGTATGGGATAATTGTGACTCCTTGCCTGCGCAGGATCACCATAATTTCCGCCATTATCTTGGTGAAAATCCTCGGGGCCGTTGAAAGCCCAAACGGCAACGTCTGAAACTGGAAACGACAATCCTGTACCACGAATCTCAGGTACTCCTGATGAGCCGGGATATATGGGGACATGAAGGTAAGCATCCTTTATGTCCAGTGACACCATAAAATCCCCCCCTTCCACGCTGGCTATTACAGCTCGGAGTGATTCCATCTTGAATTTGAAACATTTCAAGTACAGATTTAGGGATTTTAGATTTAAAATGGGCCTGACCGAACCATCCGGCTTCGGGACCACAAAGAGTTTCGAATAGTACCCTTTTCCCTGTTGGCTCAGGGGAACCCCGATAATCACTTGCTGTTGACACAGCGTTTGAATTGCCGCTAACACTACTTCCCGCTCTGGGGTAGAAGCTGGTAAGGCCGACTTGAAAAATCGGCGTGGGGGCACCTCTTCGAATTCCAGCTTGTAGCCTTGGGAAACTATCTCCATCGCCCAAGGATCTACGTCTGACCGAACCCAGACCTGACTGAAGAGTCGAAGGCGTGCCCCCACCGGTGCGGACTCCCGCAGGGGAGCCCCAGCATCATGCGGTGGATTTTGTAGAAGCCGGGGAGGACTTCTGTTCCTGGGAACCCGCCGCGGCAGGTGTTCTTTTCCCTCTACCCTTACCTCTGGCAAGGAAGGAGCCCCGACCTCTTCTGAGCTTTTGCGACCGAAAGGACTGCATCTGATACTGTGGAGTTTTCTTTTGCTGTTGGGGAACAAAAGGTAAAAAGGTAGATTTACCTGCGGTAGCTGTGGAAACCAGGTCCGCGAGCCCATCCCCAAACAACACATCACCCTTATAGGGTAAAACCTCCATATGCTTTTTTGAATCCGCATCACCCGTCCATTGGCGGGTCCATAAGGATCGTCTCGCTGAAATAGCCATGGCATTGGCTCTGGAACCCAACAATCCAATGTCTCTTTGAGCGTCTCTCATATATAAGACTGCGTCTTTAATATGTGCTAAAGTTAGCAAAATAGTATCCCTATCTAGGGTATCAAGGTCAGCTGACAGGGTATCTGTCCAAGCTGCAACTGCACTACATACCCATGCCGACGCAATTGCCGGTCTAAGTAAAGTACCATTATGTGTATAAATAGACTTTAATGTAGTCTCCTGCCTGCGGTCCGCAGGGTCCTTGAGGGCCGCTGTATCTGGAGACGGCAGCGCCACCTTCTTGTACAGGCGTGTTAGAGCCTTGTCCACTATGGTAGAGGATTCCCAACGTGCCCTCTCCTGTGTAGGGAAAGGGTACGCCATAAGAACCCTTTTTGGAATCTGCAGTCTCTTATCTGGAGATTCCCAAGCTTTTTCAAATAACTCATTAAGTTCATGAGATGGAGGAAAGTTTACCACAGGTTTCTTTTCCTTATACATGCGCACCCTCGTGTCGGGAACAGAGGGGTCGTCTGTGATATGCAAAACATTTTTTATTGCAATAATCATATACTGAATAGTTTTTGCCACCCTAGGGTGCAATCTAGCATCATCATAGTCGACACTGGAATCAGAGTCCGTGTCGGTATCTGTGTCCACAATTTGTGACAAGGGACGCTTTTGAGACCCTGATGGACCCTGTGAGTCGGTCCAATCCGTGGATTGACCCCCTGATGTTTCCCTGGATTCTGCTTTGTCTAGTCTCTTATGCAATGATGCTACACTTGCATTTAACATATGCCACATATCCATCCATTCCTGAGTCGGCACTACCGACGGGGACACACCACTCATCTCCTCCACCTCCTCCTTTGATAAGCCTTCCGCTTCAGACATGCCGACACGCACGTACCGACCCCCCCCCCCCCCCCACACACACACACACAGGGATATAACTATACGGGGACAATTCCCGAACCAGGCCCTTTGGAGACACAGAGAGAGAGTATGCCAGCACACACCCAGCGCCAAACTGACACTGGAAAACCCAGATAGCGCTTTTATATATAATGCCAATGCTATTCCCACTCACTGCGCTTGAAATGTGCCCCCCTCCTCTTTTTTTCAGCCCTCTGATGTGTTCAGCAGGGGAGAGTCCGGGGAGCCAGCGTTCTCTGCAGCTTCTGTGGAGAAAATGGCGCTGGTTAGTGCTGAGGGATCAAGCTCTGCCCCCACCAGCGGCGGGCTTCGGTCCCGCTTCAATTTCATAAAAATGGCGGGGGATCGTCTATTTGCTGCCTCCGCAGCCTAATATATATATTTATGCCAAAAACGAGGTTTATTGCTGCCCAGGGCGCCCCCCCTGCGCCCTGCACCCATCTGTGCCTGTGTGTGTTGTGTGCGCGCTTACCTCATGAAGATCTGAAGTCTTCTGCCGCCTTGAAGTCTTCTTTTCTTCTCATACTTACCCGGCTTCTATCTTCCGGCTCTGCGAGGAGGACGGCGGCGCGGCTCCGGGACGAACCCCAGGGTGAGACCTGTGTTCCGACTACCTCTGGAGCTAATGGTGTCCAGTAGCCTAAGAAGCAGATCCTATCATTTAAGTAGGTCTGCTTCTCTCTCCTCAGTCCCACGATGCAGGGAGTCTGTTGCCAGCAGTGCTCCCTGAAAATAAAAAACCTAACAAAATTCTTTTACACAGAATACTCAGGAGAGCTCCCTGTAATGCACCCTATCTCCTCTGGGCACAAGATCTAACTGAGGTCTGGAGGAGGGGCATAGAGGGAGGAGCCAGTGCCCACCCATACTAAAAGTTCTTTATAGGTGCCCATGTCTCCTGCGGAGCCCGTCTATACCCCATGGTCCTTACGGAGTCCCCAGCACCCTCTAGGACGTAAGAGAAATAGAGATTGCTTTTAAACACATACTGTAAGTAATTTCTACTTTTGTATTTCATTAGGGCCTATTTCTGCAGCTCATTTTCGACCAATTTCTTTACCAGTGGCCAAATGTTACACATACAGCTGGGATCAGGATAACTTTGGTATGGATCTATCTACTGTATCTTTCTATCTATCTCACAGATCATACACCTTATACTGTTACAGCTACTACACCCACCCTGCTTCAACACTGTACTTATACCACCTATTCTACTTCCCTTCCCCTATCCAACCTTTGACCTTCTATCAACCCAAATCCACCCCAATCTTACAAATGACCTTATATCATAAATCTACTACCTTTTCCCTAACGATCACTATCCCTAAATCACATGAAATACCCAAATACTTCCAATTCTCCATTAGACTGCTGGACATATGTAACTACAGCTACTCTTCTTTCTCGCACCCGGCTACATATAACCACAACTACTTGTCTGCCTGGCACATGACTTTGTGTCATCATTATCACTACCCCAACTCTATATCAGCACTGTTTTATAACACACCACCTTCATTATATGACTACTGACCTTATATCACTTTAAACACTCCTGCAACGAACCTCTGACCTTATATTACCACAGATATTCTCCCTCATCTACCTGACTATTGACCTTATATCACACCAACTACTCTCCCTCCTCTACCTGAACACTGACCTTATATCACACCAACTACTCTCCCTGATCTACCTGACTACTGACCTTATATCACACCAACTACTCTCCCTCCTCTACCTGACCACTGACCTTATATCACCACAGCTACTCTCCCTCATCTACCTGACCACTGACCTTATATAAATACAGCTAAACTCCCTCTTCTACCTGACCACTGACCTTTTATCACACTGGCTACTCTCCCTTCTCTACCTGACCACTGACCTTATATGATATCACCACAACTATTTTTTCTTTTCCGATATGATTATTTATTTATATATGTTTTTGTGTACTATGAAATAGTTTACTCTATACCAGGTAGTCCTTTGTATTTTTCTGGTCATTTCTATTATTTTATGTTTTGACTTTTGTCAATTTACCAACATACAAAGTACAAAATTAAAAAGAGAAGTTGTGCACTCAAAATAAACTAATATATGACTCAAAGCAAAACTTCTCATTCTCATTTTAGATTTTGTATCAGATACTCAACTGTCTTCTTTTTTTTCAGATGTTCTGAATAACATCATTTTAAATGAAGGAAACACAAGATCAACATGTCTTTCTCCAGAGTATGAAGTAAATGAGGAAGATGATGATGACGATGAGGAAGAAGATTTAGAAGAAGTGGAAGAGGAAATTAATAATGATAATCACCAGCGAGATTCTGTGTTCTCTAGACAGTCCATGCATTATGTGTACTGGAGTACACCAAGCAACGCTCAGGAGGATTCCACCATGGCCAACATTACCAACCACTCTTTATCATTTGTATCAAATCTCTCCAGTTGTGTAGATAGTGGCTACATGGAAGATAGCGATGACAGTTCCCAAGAGACATTGGACAAGGTAGAGTGCAGGGAAGAAAGGATCAATCATAAATTTACACATAAGTTATATAAACTATTTAAATCTAAAAATCACCTGGTCAAAAGCAAGCCGAAAACTGAACTCAGAAATTCCCCTACTTCAATTGTAAGCTCTGCCTGCAACTTGCAGCAGAATCTTCCACTAAGACGAGCTGGTAGCTTATGTACCCCTCAGGTGAGAAGAGTCCCAGCTCGGTCTAAAAGATCTCAGTCACTTCCTCAGCATGCTCTTGGTCTCCATATCTGGGAAATCCAACAGAACCAGAAGTTGGCCTTAAAAAGGAGACCATTTCTGAGCTGTAATGAGGACTCCAGAGCTTCTACATTGAGGGTTGTGGTGTTCGGTTCTGATCGAATTTCTGGAAAATTAGCCAGGGCTTATAGCAATCTAAGGTGAGTATGGACATTATTGACCCATATGGCCCTATAGTCTCTTGTTCTTTAGTTTCATTACCTCTACAACCAGTGCTCCTTGTTTTCTCATCTTCCCCCTTTTAACTTCTCTGATACTGTCTGCTTGTCCATTCGAGGGGTACAGGATTATCAAAAGCTGTTGTGTCTTTCCTTGTGACTCACGGCTGCCTGCTACTCTAGCTACAGCGAGCTGCTCTACCCTTTCCCCTTGTATTTGTTACTCCCTGCTTATGGTTCTACTGCAGTGTTTGTGTTTATGCTTTGTACTCACTCTGGTGCATTGGATTTTTGCTTTGTTTCATGCCGATTTTTTGTATACACCTAGCGCTGTATACACCTAGGGACACCTAACAAATAAAAGCTTATAATAATGATGATGATGATGATAATAATGATGACGATGCATGTCTATTTTTTATTTTTTTTAAATCTAGGCATAGTTTGTAAATCATAAGGAAATTTATGCTAATTGATGCATTTTTACCCTTGTTTGTTTGTTTGTTTCAGGCTGAAGGAAAGTAACTGCCCTTTACTAACAAGGTTTTTTAAGCTGCAGCTGTACTATGTCCCAGTGAAGAGAAATAGTCCTTCTCATTCCGTATCACTGACAAGCCCCGACAATCCCTTAAAGTCTCCTAGCCCATTTGGATCAGCCAACACAGAGGTGATGTCACTGTATTCAGTATGCTTACTGAATGCCATATTTTATTTTAATAGGTTTAAACATTTTAACATTTAGAACCTTAACCTAAATTAAATATACTATAAACATTCATTATACAGTATATACTTTAAAAACACTGCTCAATTCTCTTCATTAAAAATATGTCATATCAAATCAGTGCTGGATTCTGACTCAAAATGTCACAGGTAATGCACAAATCATTTGGGTGAGTGAGTAAATTTGGGCTAGGCATTGGTACAAGCAGGGCGTAGCTGCTTAGGGCGCCAGCCCATGGAGGATGCTGCGGTGACAAACAAAAAAATTCTGAGACATCCTTCTTTTACATGGCACTGGGGGCGGCTACAGCCCTAATAAGCCACCCCTGTGACCCATCACCCACACATGGACTCACTGGATACCTACATGCCAGGTCTCTGCCACAGCCGGACAATGGGGGTCATTCCGAGTTGTTCGCTCGTTGCCGATTTATTTTCGCAACGGAGCGATTAAGGCAAAAATGCGCATGGTACGCAGTGCGCATGCGCTAAGTATTTTAGCACAAAACTTAGTAGATTTACTCACGTCCGAACGAAGAAATTTCATCGTTGAAGTGATCGGAGTGTGATTGACAGGAAGTGGGTGTTTCTGGGCGGAAATTGACCGTTTTCTGGGAGTGTGCGGAAAAACGCAGGCGTGCCAGGATAAAACGCGGGAGTGTCTGCAGAAACGGGGGAGTGGCTGGCCGAACGCAGGGCGTGTTTGTGACGTCAAACCAGGAACGAAACGGGTTGAGCTGATCGCAGTGTAGGAGTAAGTCTCGAGCTACTCAGAAACTGCTAAGAATTTTCTATTCGCAATTCTGCTAATCTTTCATTCGCTATTCTGCTAAGCTAAGATACACTCCCAGAGGGCGGCGGCCTAGCGTGTGCAATGCTGCTAAAATCTGCTAGCGAGCGAACAACTCGGAATGAGGGCCAATGTGCTATGTACCAGTGTGGAGTCCCGTTCCTGACTCTCTTTTCTCCTTATCTCTTCTTCCCTTATTAACCCCCCCACCCCCACCCGCCCCCTCTCCCAGTCCTTTGAAGAAGAGCAAGCTGCTGGCCAATGATAAGCATTTGGTTGGGTTTTAGTGTAGCTATTGAAGATAATTGGTTTATCATTTCTAGGTGGGGGGAAGTTATTAGGTGTTGACAGCAGGGATATTGGTTTGCTGGGGGTGGGTTAATGGGTACTGTTTTGGGAATCATGATGGGTGCTGACAAGGTTGATGAATGTGCTAATGGGTGCTGGGAGGAGGAATCCATAATAGATTCTTGGAATGGAATGGGTTGCTGGATGCTTGGAAAGTAAATGCTTGATTCTTGAGGGGGATGGCTGTTTGGCGGGGGACGTTAATGGATGTTGAGTGTGGGGGCAGGACCGAAACTAGGATTTTTGTCACTCGGGGCAAAGGAGCAATTTTGCGCCCCCGCTACCAATATTTGTCTGGTAGGGATGGTGACCAAACTGGGAATCAGGGTAAGAAGATTATGTAGGTAACTCGTAAATAGTGGTCGAGATAGAATTGTGATTATTGAGGGATGAAACTGACGTAGTAAAAGGGATCAATTTATTGCAAACATCTATTAAAAACAATAGACAAATAGCTATTAAAAACAATAAAGTATAAAACTATGTTCCAATGCTGCATATTTCAAGGTACACACAACACTAACAGGACCAGAGGCTAAACTTAGGCATGTAACCCTAGTTTCAGAGGTGACTGACACCATAGGAATCAGATACTGCAGTGATGGACGGATGCAATAAATCCCAAAACACACAGTGTATTAGCAAATATACACATGTAAGTTGATTATGAACAGTAAACCCATTGCACAAGCATACAGCTAGGACATTTTTATTTAATCACTCCAGTCAGTGATATGAGTGGTATGTGGTCATGTGTCTAGATTGGGAAGTGGCAGAATCATACTTACCCCATGCGGGAAGGGCAGCCAGGTCGGCACAAAAGGGGCGTGGCCTCATTATCGGTGGGCAGTATGGGGTGTGGATGCACAATTGCCTTATTGTGAGCCCCACTCTCCGATATTCAATGTCTGGATTACCAGAACTGTATAGTTGGGAGGGAGGGGGAGAAGGGGCTACAATTACATAATTAATCACGAATCGCACCATCGGCCTTCCCAGACCACCCACTTTCCAGGATGACTGGGGGGTGCGAGTGTGTGTGTGTGTGTGTGTGAAGCTGGCACCACCCGGTTTTTGGGAGCCCCCTGGCCAATCCAGGAGAGTAGGCAAGTACAATAAGTGAGAGATGGGGAAAGTGAGGTAACAAAGACATGAAAAACACAGTAAATATATGTTGTAGGAAGGGTTGTGATATCTTTGTGCTGTAAATTAATGTATATTCATTGAATGTCCCAATTTCACCTTAGGATGTGTCAGGAGATGAGGAAAGCACTAATGACATCTCTCACTACATTGGACTATTGGACCCCTGGTACAAGCGTAACATCTTGGGTCTGATGGATCTATCCACATCCGTTCTGTGTCAGGTAGCTATTATAAAACAAACAGAAACAAGGGAAAGACTTGCACTTACTGGGCCTGAAAACTTAAGTCAAAAGTGTCTACTGGACTCACACCTGACAACAAAGTAACATATTTATTTAAGTAGAATAAATATTATACAAAATAAGAACGAATAGCCTGAACCAGGGACGTTTCTAGACAATTTGTCTCCCAGTGCGAACAGTAATAAATGCGCAACCCAACCCACCCCACCGGACATGGTTTTGCCGTGTAAATGATAGCCGCTTTAAAAAACCTCAGCGTTCGGCCAGCATGCAGCCCCTCCGGCAAACTCGGACCCTGTTACATTTGCCCTTTGGCAATACACACTGACACATTTGGTCACAAACCAATGGCACACTGACACTTTTAGTCCCAGAACAATAGCACACTGCCACTTCTGGCCACAGATCCATGGCACTGCGACCAGTGCCGTATTTATGCATTTTGGTGCCCTGTGTTAGAAAGAAAATTGGTGCCCCCCCCCCATTCAAAATAGGGATAGTGCGCACCAAAGGAGTGCACCAAAAATATAAGGTCCTGGTTTGAAGGGGAAGGGGCTTAGCCACAAAATAGTACCAATTCACATTACACCACACAGTAGTGTCTGTTATTCACATTACACCACACAGTAGTGTCTGTTATTCACATTACACCGTACAGTAGTGTCCATTATTCACATTACACCACACAGCAGTGTCTGTTATTCACATTACACCGCACAGTATTGTCCGTTATTCAAGTTACACCGCACAGTAGTACCACGGCCTTATACACGTTACACCACGCAGGGTCATTCTGTGTCAAATCAACTGATTTTAGCTCACCAGCTCAGATTTTTTTTATTTGGTACATGGAGAGTGTATATGTAGTCTTAAGGTGGGTACACACTAGTAGATATATCTGCAGATCAACTGATCTGCAGATATATCTATGGACGGATCGGGCAGTGTGCTGTGCATACACACTGCCCGATCCGTCGGGGACTGACGTGTACACACGCCCGCCCAGTTCAGCTGTCAGTCACCGCCGGCCGCCACAGCATGTGTACGGGCGGTCGGACGACCGCCCCGTACACACACAGTGACGCGCCAATATATCGGTAGATATATTGGCCGTCGGCTGTGCTGCGCGGCCGACGCGATACGTCTGTGAACGACGGAGTTCACAGACGTATCGGCCGTACACACTGGCCAACGGTCCCGTGATATATCGGCCGTTCAAGAGAACGGCCGATATATCGACCAGTGTGTACGGGCCTTAAGAAAAATTCTAAATATTATTTAAATATATCATGCCATTTCCAAATTATGGCTATGTAAAGTCTGGTAAAAATGCACAACCAACATATTTTTGAATCGCCATAGCAGCTCTCCTAATTAAGCTAGAGAGGTGGAAGTGGTGCCATTTTACTGTGTTTTTATGAACTTTCCTATGCTATACAACAATATAGGCTTTGTGAGGAAAAACTTTTTTCAAATTCAAACTGAAATTTTTGATCATGATTATCTCAAAAAGTGCATCAACAAAAAGTAAAAAAAATTTTTTAGGAAATAGTCTATGCTAATGTTTGTAGTATACTAAATGTTTGTCAAAATGTAAAAGTGGGAGGATAATTGGTTCATAGATAAAAATAATTTTAAAGCAAGGTAGTTTATAAAAAAAAAATAGGATTTTAGTACCTACCGGTAAATCCTTTTCTCCTAGCCGGTAGAGGATGCTGGGGACTCCAAAAGGACCATGGGCTATAGACGGGATCCGCCGGAGCTTGGGCACACTGAAAAGACTTTAACTGGGTGTGAACTGGCTCCTCCCTCTATGCCCCTCCTCCAGACCTCAGTTATAGGAACTGTGCCCACTGCCAGGAGAGACGGACATTTCGAGGAAAGGATTTTTGTTTATACTAAGGGCTAGAACATACCAGCCCACACCACAAACATACCGTACAACCGGAGTAACAGTAAACCAGATAACAGTATGAATTAACAACAGCAACAAGCTGAAACCAATAAATACACAACCCGTGTATAAACTAAATTAACCAGCAAGAATACACTGCAAGTAACAGTCCGCATTGGGATGGGCGCCCAGCATCCTCTACGGACTAGGAGAAAAGGATTTACCGGTAGGTACTAAAATCCTATTTTCTCTTACGTCCTAGAGGATGCTGGGGACTCCGAAAGGACCATGGGGTCTATACCAAAGCTCCAACCCGGGCGGGAGAGTGCGGACGACTCTGCAGCACCGATTGAGCAAACATGAGGTCCTCCTCAGCTAGGGTATCAAACTTGTAAAACTTAGCAAAAGTGTTTGAACCCGACCAGGTAGCTGCTCTGCAAAGCTGAAGTGCCGAGACCCCTCGGGCAGCCGCCCAAGATGAGCCCACTTTCCTGATAGGGTGGGCCTTTACTGACTTCGGCACCGGTAGGCCAGACGAAGAATGAACTTGCTGAATCGTATTACAAATCCAGCGTGCAATAGTCTGTTTCGAAGCAGGATGACCAATCTTGTTGGAAGCATACAGGACAAAAAGCGCCTCTGTCTTCCTGGCAACAGCCGTTCTGGCGACGTAGATTTTGAAAGCTCTCACAACATCCAGAGACCTTGGAACTGCCACAGCATCCGTAGCCACAGGTACTACAATAGGTTGGTTAATGTGAAACGAGGAAACCACCTTCGGCAGAAACTGTTGACGAGTCCTTAATTCCGCTCTATCCGAATGGAAAATCAAGTACGGACTCTTATGAGAGCCAACAGCATGACTACCTTCCAAGTGAGAAACTTTAACTCAACCTTATGCAAAGGTTCAAACCAGGAAGACATAAGAAACTGCAAGACCACATCAAGATCCTATGGTGCCACAGGGGGCACAAACGGAGGATGGATATGCACCACTCCTTTCACAAAAGTCTGAACCTCTAGGAGGACAGCCAATTCTTTTTGAAAGAAAATAGATAAAGCCGAAATCTGCACTTTGATGGAGCCTAATTTCAGGCCTGCATCGACGCCTGCCTGCAAAAAATGGAGAAACCGACCTAAGTGGAATTCTTCCGCAGGAGCCGTTTTAGTCTCACACCACGAAACATACTTTCTCCAAATACGGTGATAATGTTTCGCCGTAACCTCCTTCCTAGCCTTAAGGAGAGTATGAATGACCTCCCCGGGAATACCTTTTCGAGCTAAGATTTGGCGCTCAACTTCCATGCCGTCAAACGCAGCCGCGGTAAGGCTGGAAACACGCATGGTCCCTGCAATAACAGGTCCTCTCTTAGAGGAAGCGGCCAAGGATCTTCCACAAGTAATTCCTGAAGATCCGGATACCAGGCCCTTCTTGGCCAATCTGGAACGACGAGAATCGCCTGAACCCTTGCTCGTCGAATGATTCCCAGTACCTTTGGAATGAGAGGAAGTGGAGGGAACACATACACCGACTGGAACACCCACGGAGTCACAAGGGCGTCCACTGCACTGGCTTGGGGTCACTGGACCTGGAACAATACCTCGGAAGCTTCTTGTTGAGGCGAGACGCCATCATGTCGATCAGCGGAATTCCCCAACGCTTCGTCACTTCTGCAAATACCTCTTGGTGAAGAGCCCACTCTCCCGGATGGAGATCGTGTCTGCTGAGGAAATCTGCTTCCCAGTTGTCCACTCCCGGAAGGAAGACTGCTGACAGGGCGCTCACGTGTTGTTCCGCCCAGCGAAGGGTTCTTGTGGCCTCCTCCATAGCCGCCCTGCTCCTTGTTCCACCTTGACGGTTTATATGCGCCACCGCTGTGATGTTGTCCGACTGTACGAGGACAGGTCGACCCTGAAGTAGGCTTCTTGCTTGTAGCAGGCCGTTGTAAATGGCTCTTAACTCGAGAACATTTATGTGGTGACAAGCTTCCTGGAGCGACCATTTCCCCTGGAAATTTCTTCCTTGGGTGACTGCGCCCCAGCCTCGGAGACTTGCATCTGTTGTCAGTAGTACCCAGGCCTGGATACCGAACCGGCGCCCTCCTAGGATGTGAGAACTTTGTAGCCACCACAGGAGAGAAATCCTGGCCTTGGGAGATAGACTTATCTTCCGGTGCATGTGCAGGTGAGACCCGGACCATTTGCTCATCAGGTCCCACTGAAACACCCGGGCATGAAACCTGCCAAATGGAATGGCTTCGTACGCCGCAACCATTTTCCCCAGAACCCGAGTACAGTGATGAATCGACACACTTGTCGGCCTCAGAAGTTCCCTGACCATCGTCTGCAGTTCCAGAGCTTTTTCTTCCGGAAGAAACACTCTCCGTAGCTACGTGTCCAGAATCATGCCCAGAAAAGGCAGCCGAGTGGTCGGAATCAACTGAGATTTTGGCAAATTTAGCACCCAATCGTGCTGTCGCAGAACCGACAGTGACAAATTCACACTTCTCAGCAACCGTTCCTTGGACCTCGCCTTTATCAGGAGATCGTCCAAGTACGGGATAATTGTAACCCCTTGACCTTGGTGAAAATCGTCGGGGCCGTGGAAAGCCCAAACGGCAACGTCTGAAATTGGTAATGAGAATTCTGTATCGCAAACCTGAGGAAGGCTTGATGCGGAGGATATATCGGGACGTGTAAGTAGGCATCCTTTATGTCGACTGACGCCATAAAATCCCCCCCTTCTAGGCTGGAAATCACAGCTCGAAGAGATTCCATCTTGAACTTGAAAACTTTCAAGTATGGATTGAGGGGTTTTAGGTTCAGAATCGGTCTGACCGAACCGTCCGGTTTCGGTACAACAAAGAGGCTCGACTAGAACCCCTCCCCCTGTTGGGACGGGGGAATGGGAACAATGACCCTCTGTTGACACAACTTTTGTATTGCTGCCATCACCACCTCCCTGTCCGGAAGAGACACTGGTAAGACCGAAATGAAAAACCGGTGAGGGGGCACCTCCTGAAACTCCAGCTTGTATCCCTGAGATACTATCTCTAGGACCCAAGGATCCAGGCCTGATTGAACCCAGACCTGACTGAAGATCCGCAGACGGCCCCCCACCGTTCCGGACTCCCCCAGGGAAGCCCGAGCGTCATGCGGTGGACTTGGTAGAGGCAGGGGAGGACTTTTGGTCCTGGGCGCCTGACACTGCAGGCGACTTACTTCCCCTTCCTCTACCCTTTGAAGCGAGGAAGGACGAACCTTTTCCACGCCTGTATTTATTTGGACGAAAGGACTGCATCTGCTGATGTGGTGCCTTTTTCTGTTGTGTGGGAACATAGGGAAGAAAAGACGACTTACCCGCAGTCGCGGTAGAGACCAGGTCAGCCAAGCCTTCCGCAAACAAGACACTACCTTTGAAGGGTAGAGCTTCCATAGCTCTCTTGGAGTCGGCATCAGCATTCCATTGATGGATCCACAGCGCCCTCCTGGCCGAGATCGCCATGGCATTGGCTCTTGATCCCAAGAGACCAACATCCCTCGCCGCATCCTTCAGGTAATCTGCAGCGTCCTTGATATAACCAAGAGTCAAAAGAACATTATCTTTATCAAGGGTATCCATATCAGCAGCTAAATTCTCAGCCCATTTAGCAATAGCACTACTCACCCATACCGACGCCACAGCAGGTCTGAGAAATGCACCCGTATTAGTGAAAATGGACTTCAGGGACGTCTCCAGCTTGCGATCCGCCGGATCCTTGAGAGCTGCCGTGTCAGGAGACGGAAGCGCCACCTTGTTAGACAAACGAGATAGAGCTTTGTCAACATTTGGAGACGCCTCCCATTTTTCCCTGTCATCAGAGGGGAAAGGATACGCCATGTAAATTCTCTTGGGAATCTGCCACCTCTTGTCCGGCGACTCCCAAGCCTTTTCACAAAGAGTATTCATTTCATGAGAGGGGGGAAACTTCACCTCAGGTTTTTTCCCTTTGAACAAACAAATCCTTGTTTCCTGCACCGCAGGTTCATCAGAAATGTGTAAAACATCTTTTATAGCCACAATCATGTACTGAATACTCTTAACTAACCGTGGATGTAAAGCAGCCTCAGTGAAATCGACCTCGGAATCAGAATCCGTGTCGGTATCAGTATCTACCACTTGGGTAAATGGCCGCTTTTGCGACCCCGATGGGGTCTGCACCTGAGACAAAGCATCCTCCATGGATTTCCTCCACACCTGTGTCTGCGACTCCGATTTATCTAACCTTTTTGACAAAGAGGCCACATTTGTATTAAGTGTACTTTACAATGTGAGTAAATCAGGTGTCGGCTGCGCCGACAGAGCCAATTCCAGACCCGCATCTGCTCCCCCAGCAACCTTCTCCGGGGAATAACATTCAGCCTCAGACATGCCGACACTGAGTATCGACACACCGACACAATGCCTCAGCCAGGGGACAGGCCCACAAGGAAGCCTGGATAGAGAAACATGGAGGGAGTATGCCAGCTCACACCCCAGCGCCCATACATCCCACCAAAGAATATATGTAAATAGCGATGCTTAAAAGAACAATAATTATGCACCACAAAACTGTGTCACCCCCCCCCATTAGTTACTTGTAGTGGAGCTTTGGAGGTCCCGGGCCAGCGTCTCATGCAGCCGCATGTATGAGGGAAAATGGCGCTGGTGAGCTGTGCGGCTAAGCTCCGCCCCTTCCCGGCGCGCTTCAGCCCGCTAAATTTGAAAATTGAAAATGCTGGCGGGGGTATGAAAAAAGGTGCCGAGGCACCGAAAAGCCTTCTGCCAGCTTCCCAGACCTCAGTAACTGCTGCCCAGGGCGCCCCCCAGCGCCCTGCACCCTGTGAGTGCCGTTGGAAAAGTGTGTGGGAGCATGGAGCGCAGCGCTACGGCTGCGCTGTACCTCGTTACTGAAGTCTTCTGCCGTCACTGAAGTCTTCTGCCTTCTGCATACTCACCCGGCTTCTTTCTTCTGGCTTCTGTGAGGGGGGTGATGGTGCGGCTCCGGGAACAAGCAGCTAGGCGCACCACGTGATCGAACCCTCTGGAGCTAATGGTGTCCAGTAGCCTAAGAAGCAGAGCCCTTGAACTAAGTAGAAGTAGGTCTGACTTCTCTCCCCTCAGTCCCTCGATGCAGGGAGCCTGTAGCCAGCAGGTCTCCCTGAAAATAAAAAACCTAACAAAAGTCTTTTCTAGAGAAACTCAGGAGAGCTCCCCTAGTGAGTGTCCAGTCAGTCCTGGGCACAGAGTCTAACTGAGGTCTGGAGGAGGGGCATAGAGGGAGGAGCCAGTTCACACCCAGTTAAAGTCTTTTCAGTGTGTCCAAGCTCCTGCGGATCCCGTCTATACCCCATGGTCCTTTTGGAGTCCCCAGCAACCTCTAGGACGTAAGAGAAAAGCCTATATTATGAGTAGTAATGAGAAATAATAGATTTGATGGCTTGTCGTGGACACCCACGAGTGGGAATAGTCCTAGGCCCCCTGCTGGCATCCAGGTGTCGGTATGCTGACCGCTGGGATCTCGACCGCTGGTCACCTGACTACATCCCGTGCCTAGTACACTGGTTATGGCCTTGGCAGTGACACTTGAGATCCCAGAACAATGGCACACTGACACTTCTGGTCACAGACCAATGGCACACTGACACATCTGGTCACAGAACAATTGCACACTGGCACTTGATATCCCAGACCAATGACACACTGACACTTGAGATCCTAGAACAATGGAACATTGAAAATGGTGTTTCACACTCAGCGCTGTTCAAATTTCTCCAATGATACAGCTTGTGATGAATTATATAAAAATAAATAACAAAATATATAGGGGGACTCCAAATAGCCGCAGTAATTTACCGTGGGCTAATTGATCCCCTGGGGCTATTAAATTATCACCAAAGTCAGCCTGCAGGCTGTACTTAATGAGGATTGTTTTTCAGTCCTAAGCAAGCTAGACCTTTAAATAGCTTGTTTTCACGAACTGTGGCAGTGTTAACACATAGATGCGGGAACTTTTGCTGGATTCTACGTGTTAACACCCGAAAACAGATTATTTAGCGGGCGACAAAGTAGGCTGTAATTGAATAGCCCGAAGTGAAAAAGCAAGAGGCTATCCCCATTTTATGCCCCCCCTAAATTAAAGTGCCCCCTTAGTGTGATATGTTCAATAAACCATCCAATGCAAACACCCTTGTGTCCAAAAATTATAAATTCAAATATTGGTGAATAAGATCCTTCTTCTCCACAAGGTCTACGGGGGCTATCCAATTGCAGGTGATCCATTTTCAGCGGGTGGAAACGGCAGGATATCGCGATTAATGGCCAATGTTCATTATCGCAGTATCCTATTACAGACCATTTTCATCGGCCGAAAACGAACCCGTGATCGTGCGTAAAAAACATGGGAATGGAGATAAGTCCCCGATCGTATTTGTTATTGCGGCTCCGGCAACCACTAATCACGGATTATGCTTCAGGTGCTTGAGGCACCCAAAGTAGAATATGTGATAAGTGTCGGCATAAGGGGGAGGATCCTGCCACATCGGGGCTAATAGGATAGCCCCCGGCGATACAATTTCCCGCTGTCATCGACTGCGGGTTACTGGATAACCCCCCACATGTTGAAGTAAATAGAATTAGCTACTCTTACTTCCAATAAACTGGAATCACAAGCATGTCATTATTCCTCCAGATATTAAATGTTCCACCTTGTACTTTTCGTTACTTTCAGAAATAGGAATAAAATATAAAACACAGACCATAGGGCAACAACGTTTATATAAAATAATATATATTTAATAGTTTGCACTTAGAAACACAAAAGTTGAGAACAGCAATACTTACTGTAACTTTTGGGGCACAGAATAATGTTCACTGACACTTATGGGACACTGAATAATGCTCACTGACACTTATAGGGCACTGAATAAAGCTCACTGACACTTATAGGGCACTGAATAAAGCTCAATGACACTTATGGGGCACTGAATAATGCACACTGACACTTATGGGACACTGAATAATGCTCACTGACACTTATAGGGCACTGAATAAAGCTCACTGACACTTATAGGGCACTGAATAAAGCTCAATGACACTTATGGGGCACTGAATAATGCACACTGACACTTATAGGGCACTGAATAAAGCTCACTAACACTTATGGGGCACTGAATAAAGCTCACTGACACTTATGGGGCACTGAATAAAGCTCACTGACACTTATAGGGCATTGAATAAAGCTCACTGACACTTATGGGGCACTGAACAATGCACACTGACACTTATAGGGCACTGAATAATGCTCACTGACACTTATAAGGCACAGAATAATGCTCACTGACACTTATGGTGCACTGAATAATGCTCACTGACACTTATAGGGCACTGAATAAAGCTCACTGACACCTATAGGGCACTGAATAATGCTCACTGACACTTATGGGACACTGAATAATGCACACTGACACTTATAGGGCACTGAATAAAGCTCACTAACACTTGTGGGGCACTGAATAAAGCTCACTGACACTTATAGGGCATTGAATAATGCTCACTGACACTTATGGGGCACTGAACAATGCACACTGACACTTATAGGGCACTGAATAATGCTCACTGACACTTATGGTGCACTGAATAATGCTCACTGACACTTATGGTGCACTGAATAATGCTCACTGACACTTATAGGGCACTGAATAAAGCTCACTGACACCTATAGGGCACTGAATAATGCTCACTGACACTTATGGGACACTGAATAATGCACACTGACACTTATAGGGCACTGAATAATGCTCACTGACACTTATGGTGCACTGAATAATGCTCACTGACACTTATGGGGCACTGAATAATGCACACTGACACTTATAGGGCACTGAATAATGCTCACTGACACTTATGGTGCACTGAATAATGCTCACTGACACTTATAGGGCACTGAATAAAGCTCACTGACACCTATAGGGCACTGAATAATGCTCACTGACACTTATGGGACACTGAATAATGCACACTGACACTTATAGGGCACTGAATAATGCTCACTGACACTTATGGGGCACTGAAAAAGGGTGGTCATCAGTTTGCCGGCTGTCGAGATCCCGTCGCACAGTATACCGGCGCCGGAATCCTAACAGCCGGCATACCAACACTTTTTTTCCCTCTTGGGGTTCCACGACCCCCCTGGAGGGAGAATAAATAGCGTGTCCGCACCGTGGCGAGCGCAGAGAGCCCGCAAGGGGCTAATTTGCGCTCACCACACTGTTGGTATGCCGGCGGTCGGGATTCCGGCGCCGGTATGCTGGTCGCTGGGAGCCCAGCCGCCGGCATACCATACTATGTAAAAGAAAATAGAAGCAGTGCGCTGTCAAAAAGCTGCTGGTGTAGGGGGTGGTAATTCCCCAAAATGGTATAGACAAATGAAAATAGTGATCACCAGCGCTAAGTTGTATAAATGTATATACTCCAATTAAAACAAATCAGGACGGTAGGTTATGTTGAAAAAAATATATATAATAAATTTAATAAGAATAATATCTTAAAATCACAGATGCCTTTAGCAACACAATCAGGAATTAATTAATCATATAAAATGCCAACCTATACATGGGTAATTTTGAAGATCACCATGTGTGGGGCGGCATCTGGGACGCGAACCTGGTCTTCTATGGCCGTTATATAGATGATCTTTTTATTATTTGGGATGGGGACATTTCCTCGGCTTCTTCCTTTGTATCCACTCTCAATTCTAATCATTATAATTTATCATTCACTTCCACCTTCAGTCAGGAAAGTGTTGACTTCTTGGATGTGACCCTTAGAATAGTGGACGATAAAATAATTACTTCTAACTATATTAAATCAGTGAATACCAATTCATATTTACATTATAAAAGTGCCCATTATGCTCCCTGGAAACGCAATATCCCTAAGGGACAACTAATAAGGCTGAGACGTAATTGTACAGAAATTGAAACCTTCTATACACAAGCCAATACTATGATTTTTCTCCCTCTTGGGGCTCCGAGGGGCTCATTTGCGCTCACCACGCTGTCGGTATGCCGGCGGTCGGGATTCCGGCGCCGGTATGCTGGTCGCTGGGAGCCCGGCCGACGGCATACCATACTACACCCCTGAAAAATGCACACTGACACTTATGGGGCACTGAAAAATGCACACTGACACTTATGGTGCACTGAATAATGCTCACTGACACTTATGGTGCACAGAATAATGCTCACTGACACTTATGGTGCACAGAATAATGCTCACTGACACTTATGGTGCACTGAATAATGCTCACTGACACTTATGGTGCACTGAATAATGCTCACTGATACTTATGGTGCACTGAATAATGCTCACTGACACTTATGGAGCACAGAATAATGCTCACTGACACTTATGGAGCACAGATTAATGCTCACTGACACTTATGGAGCACAGAATAATGCTCACTGACACTTATGGAGCACAGATTAATGCTCACTGACACTTATGGAGCACTGAATAATGCTCACTGACACTTATGGAGCACTGAATAATGCTCACTGACACTTATGGTGCACTGAATAATGCTCACTGATACTTATGGTGCACTGAATAATGCTCACTGACACTTATGGTTCTGTTTGTGGAAATAGAGGCGTGTCGCCGTCGTTTAGTGGGAGGGAAGAGGTCAGGGTTCTGGTCTCTGCCACGTACAGCTTGTGTGGCACATGGGTGCCATAAGCCACCCGATGGTTACTGACTGATCTGATGCTGCATCCTACTGCAGCAGGAGGTGTCTGCTTGTAATAGACGTCTCCTGCTGCATCACCATACAGCGCTATCACTGCTGCTTCCAAGGAAGCAGAAATTATAGCAGGAACAGTAGGATTTACTGATGATTAGGATGTCGGCCGTCAGTATACCGACAGCGGCATCCCGATCATCAGTATGCCAGCAGCGGGGCAAGCGCAAAGATGTCCATTGCGGGCTCGCTGCACTCGCCATGCTGTGGGCTTGGACACACGAGTGAGAATAACCCCTTATGGTGCACAAAGCAATGCTCACTGACACTTATGGAGCACAGATTAATGCTCACTGACACTTATGGAGCACAGATTAATGCTCACTGACACTTATGGAGCACAGAATAATGCTCACTGACACTTATGGAGCACAGATTAATGCTCACTGACACTTATGGAGCACAGAATAATGCTCACTGACACTTATGGAGCACAGAATAATGCTCACTGACACTTATGGAGCACAGAATAATGCTCACTGACACTTATGGAGCACAGAATAATGCTCACTGACACTTATGGAGCACAGAATAATGCTCACTGACACTTATGGAGCACAGAATAATGCTCACTGACACTTATGGAGCACAGAATAATGCTCACTGACACTTATGGAGCACAGAATAATGCTCACTGACACTTATGGAGCACAGAATAATGCTCACTGACACTTATGGAGCACAGAATAATGCTCACTGACACTTATGGAGCACAGAATAATGCTCACTGACACTTATGGAGCACAGATTAATGCTCACTGACACTTATGGAGCACAGAATAATGCTGACTGACACTTATGGAGCACAGAATAATGCTCACTGACACTTATGGAGCACAGAATAATGCTCACTGACACTTATGGAGCACAGATTAATGCTCACTGACACTTATGGAGCACAGAATAATGCTCACTGACACTTATGGAGCACAGAATAATGCTCACTGACACTTATGGAGCACAGAATAATGCTCACTGACACTTATGGAGCACAGAATAATGCTCACTGACACTTATGGAGCACAGAATAATGCTCACTGACACTTATGGAGCACAGAATAATGCTCACTGACACTTATGGAGCAGAGAATTATGCTCACTGACACTTATGGTGCACAGAGCAATGCTCACTGACACTTATGGTGCACAGAATAATGCTCACTGACACTTATGGAGCACAGAATAATGCTCACTGACACTTATGGAGCACAGAATAATGCTCACTGACACTTATGGAGCACAGAATAATGCTCACTGACACTTATGGAGCACAGAATAATGCTCACTGACACTTATGGAGCACAGATTAATGCTCACTGACACTTATGGAGCACAGAATAATGCTCACTGACACTTATGGAGCACAGAATAATGCTCACTGACACTTATGGAGCACAGAATAATGCTCACTGACACTTATGGAGCACAGAATAATGCTCACTGACACTTATGGAGCACAGAATAATGCTCACTGACACTTATGGAGCACAGAATAATGCTCACTGACACTTATGGAGCACAGAATAATGCTCACTGACACTTATGGAGCACAGATTAATGCTCACTGACACTTATGGAGCACAGAATAATGCTCACTGACACTTATGGAGCACAGAATAATGCTCACTGACACTTATGGAGCACAGAATAATGCTCACTGACACTTATGGAGCACAGAATAATGCTCACTGACACTTATGGAGCACAGAATAATGCTCACTGACACTTATGGAGCACAGAATAATGCTCACTGACACTTATGGAGCACAGATTAATGCTCACTGACACTTATGAAACACAGAATAATGCTCACTGACACTTATGGAGCACAGAATAATGCTCACTGACACTTATGGAGCACAGAATAATGCTCACTGACACTTATGGAGCACAGAATAATGCTCACTGACACTTATGGAGCACAGAATAATGCTCACTGACACTTATGGAGCACAGAATAATGCTCACTGACACTTATGGAGCACAGAATAATGCTCACTGACACTTATGGAGCACAGAATAATGCTCACTGACACTTATGGAGCACAGATTAATGCTCACTGACACTTATGGAGCACAGAATAATGCTCACTGACACTTATGGAGCAGAGAATTATGCTCACTGACACTTATGGTGCACAGAGCAATGCTCACTGACACTTATGGTGCACAGAATAATGCTCACTGACACTTATGGAGCACAGAATAATGCTCACTGACACTTATGGAGCACAGAATAATGCTCACTGACACTTATGGAGCACAGAATAATGCTCACTGACACTTATGGAGCACAGAATAATGCTCACTGACACTTATGGTGCACAGAATTATGCTCACTGACACTTATGGAGCAGAGAATTATGCTCACTGACACTTATGGTGCACAGAGCAATGCTCACTGACACTTATGGTGCACAGAATAATGCTCACTGACACTTATGGAGCACAGAATAATGCTCACTGACACTTATGGAGCACAGAATAATGCTCACTGACACTTATGGTGCACAGAATTATGCTCACTGACACTTATGGAGCACAGAATGCTCACTGACACTTATGTAGTACAGAATAATGCTCACTGACACTTATGGAGCACAGAATAATGCTCACTGACACTTATGGAGCACAGATTAATGCTCACTGACACTTATGGAACACAGAATAATGCTCACTGACACTTATGGAGCAGAGAATTATGCTCAATGACACTTATGGTGCACAGAGCAATGCTCACTGACACTTATGGTGCACAGAATAATGCTCACTGACACTTATGGAGCACAGAATAATGCTCACTGACACTTATGGAGCACAGAATAATGCTCACTGACACTTATGGTGCACAGAATTATGCTCACTGACACTTATGGAGCACAGAATAATGCTCACTGACACTTATGGAGCACAGAATAATGCTCACTGACACTTATGGAGCACAGAATAATGCTCACTGACACTTATGGAGCACAGATTAATGCTCACTGACACTTATGGAGCACAGAATAATGCTCACTGACACTTATGGAGCACAGAATAATGCTCACTGACACTTATGGAGCACAGAATAATGCTCACTGACACTTATGGAGCACAGAATAATGCTCACTGACACTTATGGAGCACAGAATAATGCTCACTGACACTTATGGAGCACAGAATAATGCTCACTGACACTTATGGAGCACAGAATAATGCTCACTGACACTTATGGGGCACAGAATAATGCTCACTGACACTTATGGAGCACAGAATAATGCTCACTGACACTTATGGAGCACAGATTAATGCTCACTGACACTTATGGAGCACAGATTAATGCTCACTGACACTTATGGAGCACAGAATAATGCTCACTGACACTTATGGAGCACAGATTAATGCTCACTGACACTTATGGAGCACAGAATAATGCTCAGTGACACTTATGGAGCACAGAATAATGCTCACTGACACTTATGGAGCACAGATTAAAGCTCACTGACACTTATGGAGCACAGAATAATGCTCACTGACACTTATGGAGCACAGAATAATGCTCACTGACACTTATGGAGCACAGAATAATGCTCACTGACACTTATGGAGCACAGAATAATGCTCACTGACACTTATGGAGCACAGAATAATGCTCACTGACACTTATGGAGCACAGAATAATGCTCACTGACACTTATGGAGCACAGAATAATGCTCACTGACACTTATGGAGCACAGAATAATGCTCACTGACACTTATGGAGCACAGAATAATGCTCACTGACACTTACAGTATGGAGCACAGAATAATGCTCAGTGACACTTATGGGGCACAGAACAATGGTACACTGACACTTTTTGCAACAGACCAATGGCACATGGACACTTTTGGGTCACAGAACAATGGCACATTGATGCCTGGGGCCAAATACCAATGTAAGGGCGTGTTGCTGCAAGACAGTTTCTCCCACTCTGAGATCTCTCCTGGCCTGTCATTTCCTCAATTCTGTTATTTCTATTGAGTAAGATATATTAAAATCTGGAATTTTTTCACCTGGCAAAACAATTGTGTAATTATACCACCATGTCCGCAAAAAGATTGGTCACAACCCTTTTAATTATCATGTCTCACATTTCTTTCTCCGTGCTGTTACATAAGACTATGATAGGTATGATACAATTTAACATTTGCAAACTTGCTTGTAGGTGGTTGCTACTGCTTGTCCATACAGTATATACAGAAAAAAACGCAGTGCTAAAACTCCACCACACTTTACAAACAAAACACCAAAACACATTTTTTTCATTTCAAATTACTGCTACTCTACCAAGTCTTATTTACCCATCTAATATTGGACTATCCTTCCAGTTAAGTTGTCTGGACCTTGGGCTCCTGTCATTGGGAGTGATTCAGACCTGATCGCTGGGCTGCTAATTTTGCTGTCTTGCGTACAGATAGTCACCGCCTCCAGGGTATATTTGCCGTGCAAGTGTGCGATCATATGTGTACGCCGAGCTGCTAAAATCCACTTTGTGCAGTCTCTGTGCAGCCCAGGACTTATTCCTACAGTGCGATCACAACAGGCTGATCGGGGCCGGAGCTGACGTCAGACATCTTCCTTGAAAATGCTTGGACACGCCTGCGTTTTTCCGGACACTCTCAATAAACGGTCAGTTACCACCCACAAACAGCCTCCATCTGTCAATCACCTTGTGAACGCCTGTGCTGTGGATTTTTCGCACTATCTCGTCGCTGACCGGCGATGCCCTTTGTTGTTGTAGGACGCGCAAAGCAGCAATCAGATCTGAATGACCCCCATTGTTTCCCCCTAGCCATGACTTTTCATAGTTCTACAGAGGAAACAGTGCTATCTGGGCCTCCTGTCTAGTGTATTTTACATGATCTCTGCATCAAAATATAAAGGGTGGTGGAAATAAGGGATTCACTTCCTGGTAAACAGTTTGCTTTTCCTCCGATACTGTGCTCTTGAGACGGTAAATACTGCATTGGACTTAGTCACCGTCTAGATGACATATTAAACTGTGATACTTCATCATAAAAAAATAAACTAGGGGCTGCCATACAGTAATTTTGAAATGAAATGCAACTATGTACTGAGGTTTTTAGTAGTACATACATTCCAACTCATACTTCTCGTGAGATCCTAAATATCATGGTAAAACAGTTAAATAGTAGTAACCAAATCTAAACTGTACAAATGATGTACATCCACCTGGGCTCCACCATAGCGGTGTAATTGATACATTCAGGGCCTAATTCAAGGTTGATTTCAAAAATAAGAATTTACTTACCGATAATTCTATTTCTCGTAGTCCGTAGTGGATGCTGGGAACTCCGTAAGGACCATGGGGAATAGCGGCTCCGCAGGAGACTGGGCACATCTAAAGAAAGCTTTAGGATCACCTGGTGTGCACTGGCTCCTCCCCCTATGACCCTCCTCCAAGCCTCAGTTAGGATACTGTGCCCGGACGAGCGTACACAATAAGGAAGGATTTTGAATCCCGGGTAAGACTCATACCAGCCACACCAATCACACCGTACAACTTGTGATCTGAACCCAGTTAACAGCATGATAATAGAGGAGCCTCTAGAAAAGATGGCTCACTACAACAATAACCCGAATTTTTTGGTAACAATAATTATGTACCAGTATTGCAGACAATCCGCACTTGGGATGGGCGCCCAGCATCCACTACGGACTACGAGAAATAGAATTATCGGTAAGTAAATTCTTATTTTCTCTGACGTCCTAGTGGATGCTGGGAACTCCGTAAGGACCATGGGGATTATACCAAAGCTCCCAAACGGGCGGGAGAGTGCGGATGACTCTGCAGCACCGAATGAGAGAACTCCAGGTCCTCCTCAGCCAAGATATCAAATTTGTAGAATTTTACAAACGTATTTGCTCCTGACCAAGTAACTGCTCGGCAAAGTTGTAAAGCCGAGACCCCTCGGGCAGCTGCCCAAGATGAGCCCACCTTCCTTGTGGAGTGGGCATTTTAAGATTTTTGGCTGTGGCAGGCCTGCCACAGAATGTGCAAGCTGAATTGTACTACAAATCCAACGAGCAATCGTCTGCTTAGAAGCAGGAGCACCCAGTTTGTTGGGTGCATACAGGATAAACAGCGAGTCAGATTTTCTGACTCCAGCCGTCCTGGAAACATATATTTTCAGGGTCCTGACCACGTCAAGCAACTTGGAATCCTCCAAGTCCTTAGTAGCCGCAGGTACCACAATAGGTTGGTTCATGTGAAATGCAGAAACCACCTTAGGTAGAAAATTTGAGGACGAGTCCTCAATTCTGCCCTTTCAGAATGAAATATTAAGTAAGGGCTTTTATATGATAAAGCCGCCAATTCTGACACCCGCCTGGCTGAAACCAGGGCTAACTCGTCACTTCCATGTGAGATATTTTAAGTCCACAGTGGTGAGTGGTTCAAACCAATGTGACTTTAGGAAACTCAACACAACATTGAGATCCCCAAGGTGCCACTGGAGGCACAAAAGGAGACTGTATATGCAGTACCCCTTTTACAAATGTCTGAACTTCAGGCACTGAAGCCAGTTCTTTTTGGAAGAAAATCGACAGGGCCGAAATTTGAACCTTAATGAATTTTAGGCCCATAGACAGTCCTGTTTGCAGGAAATGGAGGAAACGACCCAGTTGAAATTCCTCTGTAGGGGCCTTCTTGGCCTCACCCCACGCAACATATTTTCGCCAAATGCGGTGATAATGTTTTGCGGTTACGTCTTTCCTGGCCTTGACCAGGGTAGGGATCTTCAGGATCCGGCGTTCAACCGCCATGCCGTCAAACGCAGCCGCGGTAAGTCTTGGAACAGACAAGGCCCTTGCTGGAGCAGGTCCTTTCTTAGAGGTAGAGGCCACGGTTCGTCCGTGAGCATCTCTTGAAGTTCCGGATACCAAGTCCTTCTTGGCCAATCCGGAACCACGAGTATAGTTCTTACTCCTCTCCTTCTTATGATTCTCAGTACTTTTGGTATGAGGGGCAGAGGAGGGAACACATACACTGACTGGTACACCCACGGTGTTACCAGAGCGTCCACCGCTATTGCCTGAGGGACCCTTGACCTGGCGCAATATCTGTCTAGTTTTTTGTTTAGACGGGACGCCATTATGTCCACCTTTTGTTTTTCCCAACGGTTTACAATCAGGTGGAAGACTTCTGGGTGAAGTCCCCACTCTCCCGGGTGAAGGTCGTGTCTGCTGAGGAAGTCTGCTTCCCAGTTGTCCACTCCCGGAATGAACACTGCTGACAGTGCTATCACATGATTTTCCGCCCAGCGAAAATCCTTGCAGTTTCTGCCATTGCCCTCCTGCTTCTCGTGCCGCCCTGTCTGTTTACGTGGGCGACTGACGTGATGTTGTCCGATTGGATCAATACCGCCTGACCCTGAAGCAGGGGTTTCGCTTGACTTAGGGCATTGTAAATGGCCCTTAGTTCCAGAATGTTTATATGAAGAGATGTCTCCAGGCTTGACCATAAGCCCTGGAAATTCCTTCCCTGTGTGACTGCTCCCCAGCCTCGCAGGCTGGCATCCGTGGCCACCAGGACCCAGTCCCGAATGCCGAATCTGCGGCCCTCTAGAAGATGAGCACTCTGCAACCACCACAGGAGGGATACCCTTGTCCCTGGTGACAGGGTTATCCGCTGAAGCATCTGAAGATGCGACCCGGACCATTTGTCCAGAAGGTTCCACTGTGCGTGGAATCTGCCGAATGGGATTGCTTCGTAGGAAGCCACCATTTTTACCCAGAACCCTTGTGCATTGATGCACTGAGACTTGGTTCGGTTTTAGGAGGTTCCTGACTAGCTCGGATAACTCCCTGGCTTTCTCCTCCGGGATAAGCACCTTCTTTCTGGACTATGTCCAGAATCATCCCTAGGAACAGAAGACAAGTCGTCGGAACCAGCTGCGATTTTGGAATATTGAAAATCCAATCGTGCTGCCGCAACACTACCTGATATAGTGCTACACCGATCTCCAACTGTTCCCTGGATCTTACCCTTATCAGGGAATCGTCCAAGTAAAGGATAACTAAAATTCCCTTCCTTCGAAGGAATATCATCATTTCGGTCATTACTTCAGTAAAGACCCAGGGTGCCGTGGACCATCCCTACGGCAGCGTCCGAACTGATACAGTTCTGTACCATAACCTGAAATACCCTTGGTGAGAAGGGTAAATTTTGACATGAAGGTAAGCCTCCTTGATGTCCCGAGACATCATGTAGTCCCCTTCTTCCAGGTTTGCAATCACTGCTCTGAGTGACTCAATTTTGAATTTGAACCTCTGTATGCAAGTGTTCAAAGATTTTAGATTTTAGATTTTAAAATCGGTCTCACCGAGCCGTCTGGCTTCGGTACCACAATAGTGTGGAATAATACCCCGTTCCCTGTTGCAGGAGGGGTACCTTGATTATCACCTGCTGGGAATACAGCTTGTGAATGGCTTCCAAAACTGCCTCCCTGTCAGCGGGAGACGTCGGTAAAACAGACTTTTGGAAACGGCGAGGGGAATACGTCTCGAATTCCAATTTGTACCCCTGAAATATTATCTGAAGGATCCAGGGGTCTACTTGCGAGTGAGCCCACTGCGCACTGAAATTCATTGAGAACGGGACCCCACCGTGCCTGAACTTGTAAAGCCCTAGCGTCATACTGAGGGCTTGGCAGCGGCGGAAAAGGGTTTCTGTTCCTTGGAACTGGCTGATCTCTGCAGCCATTTTCCTCTCCCTCTGTCACGAGCAGAAAAGAGGAACCTTTTTGTCCGCTTGCCAACCAGGACTGCGCCTGATAATACGGCGTCTTATTTTGAGAGGCGACCTGGGGTACATCCCCTCTTTTAAGGCAATACTTCCAAATGCCGTTTGGAATCCGCATCACCTGACCACTTTACTGGAATAATTGGACAACGCACTTATACTTGATGCCAGTCGGCAAATATTCCGCTGTGCATCATGCATATATAGAAATGCATCTTTTAATTGCTCTATAGGCAATAATATACTGTCCTTATCTAGGATATCATATTTCCAGTCAGGGAATCCGACCACGCCAACCCAGCACTGCACATCCAGGCTGAGGCGATTGCTGGTCGCAGTATAACACCAGTATGTGTGTAAATACATTTTAGGATACGCTCCTGCTTTCTATCAGCAGGATCCTTAAGGGCGGCCATCTCAGGAGAGGGTAGAGCCCTTGTTTTTACAAGCGTGTGAGCGCTTTATCCACCCTAGGGGGGTGTTTCCCAACGCACCCTAACCTCTGGCGGGAAAAGGTATACTGCCAATAACTTTTTAGAAATTATCAATTGTTATCGGGGGGAAACCCACGCATCATCACACACCTCATTTTATTTCTCAGATTCAGGAAAACTACAGGAAGTTTTTCCTCACCAAACATAATACCCCTTTTTTTTGGTGGTATTCATATTATCAGAAAAGTGTAAACTTTTTCCATTGCCTCAATCATGCAATGTGTGGCCCTATTGGAAATCACGGTTGTCTCTTCACCGTCGACACAGGAGTCAGTACCCTTGTCGGCGTCTGTATCTGAGGTAACGGGCGCTTTAGGGCCCCTGTATGAGACGTCTGGACATGCACAAGCTGAGTAGCCGGCTGTCTCATGTCAACCACTGTCTTTTATACAAAGCTGACACTGTCACGCAATTTCAACAGTACATCCACTCAGGTGTCGACCCCCTAGGGGGTGACAACACTATTTCAGACACTCTACTCCGTCTCCTCATCATTTTTCTCCTCATACATGTCGACACCAACGTACCGACACACAGCACACACACAGGGAATGCTCTGATAGAGGACAGGACCCCACTAGCCCTTTGGGGAGACAGAGGGAGAGTTTGCCAGCACACACCAGAGCGCTATATATATATACAGGGATAACCTTATAGAAGTGTTTTTCCCTTTATAGCTGCTGTATTGTTATATACTGCGCCTAATTTGTGCCCCCCTCTCTTTTTTAACCCCTTTCTGTAGTGTAGTGACTGCAGGGGAGAGCCAGGGAGCTTCCCTCCAACTGAGCTGTGAGGGAAAATGGCGCCAGTGTGCTGAGGAGATAGGCTCCGCCCCTTTCTCGGCGTCCTTATCATCCTTTTTCTGTATGTTTTGGCAGGGGTTAAATGCATCCATATAGCCCAGGAGTTATATGTGATGCATTTATTTTAGCCATATAAGGTTTTTTATCGATTTATTGCGTCTCAGGGCGCTGCCCCCCCCAGCGCCCTGCACCCTCAGTGACCGGAGTGTGAAGTGTGCTGAGAGCAATGGCGCACAGCTGCGGTGCTGTGCGCTACCTTATCTGAAGACAGGATCGTCTTCTGCCGCCGATTTTTCCGGACCTCTTCGCTCTTCTGGCTCTGTAAGGGGGACGGCGGCGCGGCTCCGGTGACCCATCCAGGCTGAACCTGTGATCGTCCCTCTGGAGCTAATGTCCAGTAGCCTAAGAAGCCCAATCCACTCTGCACGCAGGTGAGTTCGCTTCTTCTCCCCTTAGTCCCTCGATGCAGTGAGCCTGTTGCCAGCAGGTCTCACTGAAAATATAAACCTAAACTAAAACTTTCACAAAGAGCTCAGGAGAGCCCCTAGTGTGCACCCTTCTCGTCGGGCACAGAAATCTAACTGAGGCTTGGAGGAGGGTCATAGGGGGAGGAGCCAGTGCACACCAGGTGATCCTAAAGCTTTCTTTAGATGTGCCCAGTCTCCTGCGGAGCCGCTATTCCCCATGGTCCTTACGGAGTTCCCAGCATCCACTAGGACGTCAGAGAAACAACATTTTCCTCTAATGGGCTAAACCATGTGCACTGCAGGTGGGGCAGATAAAACATGTGCAGAGAGTGTTAGATTTGGGTGGGGTATGTTCAAACTGAAATCTAAATTGCAGTGTAAAAATAAAGCAGCCAGTATTTACCCTGCACTGAAACAAAATAACCTACCCAAATCTAACTCTCTCTGAACATGTTATATCTGCCCCACCTGCTCTGCACCTGGTTTTGCCCATTAGAGGAAAATGTTGTTTTGCAATCAACCTTGAATTAGGCCCTCAGTCCACAGTTTTGTACACTGGTAGTAAAGGCTTCAGACACTTGTGTGGTACATAGGGTACATCTGAGTTGTTTTATAACCATTTATGGTCCTGTAAAATAGAATACTAGTATACACAGACTGTGTACGCCAGTGAACCAAAGGTAACATGTTTTGTTTCCCTTCTTATCATGCAGTTGTCCACACCTGAGAATTACTCAGGCGAAAATCCCAAAATGCCCATTCTTGCTGACATGGTGCTGTATTACTGCCGATTTGCCAATAGATCTTTGCTCCTGCAGCTGTACCAAGCTGAGGTAATAATCTCTCTAATCTGAATCTGTAATTAACCAGTGACTCGTACCACAATAATAGGCTTCATTTACATCATACTTGCCGACTTTTTCCAAGTCTCCTTTCTGGGAGAAGCCCAGAGAAAATACACCATATTTGCCTACCTGACCCTCTCCATGAGGGAGAAAATGCTCTGTTCCTGGACTTTCCTGGTAATGTATGATTGCCATCACCTGTGGTGAAACACCTTTCGTATCAATTAACTAGCTCACCCCAGGTGATGGCAATCATACATTACCAGTAAAGTCTAGGAACAGAGCATTTTCTCCCTCATGGAGAGGGTCAGGTAGGCAAGTATGAAATACACCGCTGGCCACTTCGGGTGACGCAGCCAGGCTGACACGTCATTAGGCCCCACCACAAGGAAAATGCAAGGATTCACAGCTTCTCGGGTAAGGGGGGTGGGGCTAAAATGCTGTGATTCATGTCATTTAGCCACATTCCCTCCACACGGCACCGCGATTCCTGGCACTGGATGCTATGGTAATGCAGCAGGATATGTCTATTATAAGCAGATGCTTCCTGCTGCGGTAGTGATCCTGACCTGCGGCCTAGGACGCAGCGTCGGTTCACCAATCAACATCGGGGCGGCTTGTGGCACCTGCGGTGCCGTGCAAGCCACCCACCGCAGAGTGCCAAGAAATCTCCGTCCAAGTTTATGCCAAAGACCTCAGATATGAAGTATAATTATAATTCCATTGGTTGTATGGCGCACCAAAAGGTTTGCTGTGCCCGGTAATGATGGGGTGTGTGGCCAATGAGGGGGCGTGGCCATATATTTCCTTTCAAAATAGTACAAAGTATTACTTACAGTACGTGTGGCCGTGAAGCGAGTGCACGCCGCACAAGGGGGCTAGCGTCAGAACCAGTGGGTGGCAGTGGGCATATGGGAGGGAATTCGTGATCACTCCCCTATGTTTCATCATGCAGGGAGAGAGAACTGGCCGCCGCTGCAGCTGCCTCTCTCCCCAGCTGGGAAAGAGGCTGCTGCAGCAGCGGCCAGGCCTCTCTCTCCACCCACTGTCAGCAATGGGAAAGGGGGAGGGCAGCGGGAACCAGGCCCCCTCCAATGGGTCTAGACCCAGCTAAAGAGTAGCCTTCTCCCCCCCCCCCCCCCCCCCCTTCCCTCTCAGCACCACTGGGTGCACCTGCTCTCTTTTTCTATGTCACCTCAGAAATGTAAGTCAGGTAGAGCCTCAAAAATATAATTGGTTGTTTTAAGGCTGTGTACTGCTTCTACACCCAAAATGGCTGCCACCAGTATGTGTAGGTGACATACTAACCTCAATGATATAACAACAGATAAAAAAATGTATCTGATATATTCATTGATTTGGTAGCAAGAATGGGGTTGCCTCAAATGTAGTTTTCTCTTAGATCATATTCTCTTTTTTCTAGATCACGTTTGATGGGGGCAGGAAACAGACTGAGGTCTTTATCCAATCTCTGGAGCTCGGGCATTCTGCAGCTTTAAGAGCTATTAGAGCTTCAGGTAAGAACCTTGTTCAATTAGGGCTGAACATATACAGTAGTTACATGTTAAACACTTGAGAGGTGATGATTTATGAGCTGTTGATATTTTTGGCCCTAATCTTTACATGTCCTTGGGCAGGGGCCTGCTTCATCTAATTGTTAATTCAACCCTGACCATGAAATAAAAATAATTGCTTGAGCATCATAACACCACCTGTGTGTCTAAGAGGTGCCTTTTCTCTCTAGGTCCCGGCTGTAAGAGGCTCGGCATAGATGGAGACCGGGAAGCAATCCCTTTTACACTACAAATTGTCTTCAGCAAGGTCTTTTTTTTTTTTTTTTAAATATATTCTTTCATTGTCACAACAGGGAATTAAGAGAATAATAAGATATTATCATACCCAAAAGACCAGTAAGGTCATTTTTTTCTCAAGTACAGAATACCTAAAAATAACCAAATATACAGTATGTCAAAGTTTTAGGAGATTAGCTTATAAAAAAATGAAATGAGATACCGATTTCTTCATCGATTATGTTTTATTTTCTATGCATATTTAACTTCTTTAAAATACACTGCAGGTAGTTTTTGTAGCTTAGGTGGACATGTACTAAGCAGTGATAAAAGTAAGCCAGCGGAGAGTAGCCCATGGCAACCAATCAGCTGCTCTATATACTTTTATAGTATGCACATCATGAATGTTACATCAATGCTGATTGGTTGCCATGGGCAACTTCTCCATTGGCTCACTTCTCCACTTTTATCACTGCTTAGTACATCTTCCCCTAAATTGGCTAATTCCAGAGAGTAATAGTTTCTATTAAGATACAAAAAACAACAAGGTTATATAAATGAAACAAGGTTATATAATTTATCAAGTAACTTTTTTTTTTTTAAATATCTTTTGTCAAAAAGAGACAAAAGCTGCATAACATGTTACAACAGGAAGGAGAAAGAGTAGGGCAAACACGGCCTCAACGATAATGACAGTACAATAAACACTGAACAGAAGTTACTACGATACAGTACAATCAACAAAAGCTGGTGTTACTCTCTGCACCGAAACCCCGGGATGCAGGGCTTTGGGGCTAATTCAGACCTGATCGTAGCGGCTACAATCAGCCACCCTGACATGCGGGGGACGCCCAGCACAGTATGCCCCGCATGTCTGGCCCTCTCACCAAAGCACAGGTACAAAAGCATTGCACATCGGCGATGCTTTTGTACCTGAATAGTAGCGCCCTACCAGCGCAGCTCCTGCGTGCTAGCAGGGAGCTACCTGTCACTCTCCGGGTTGCAGCGTCTGCATGACACAAAGCCGCCGCGGCCTGCCCCCCCACGGTCCGGGGGTGCCTGCGTTGCCTGGACTGCACCCCCAAATGGCAGAAGCGATCAGGTCTGGATTAGCCCCCTAGTGCATATGTAAATGCTGTAAAAACCCTGGAAACTGGCCAGCATTTGGCTGAGGCGTGTAACATCAAGATATCTATGAAAGTCTGGTAAGCCCAGGCCTTGGAAGTGATAGGTTTAAACATCAAGCTTGTAGCATTTGGTGATTCCAAATGTGATGAAACATGAGCAGGAATTTTGCAAAGAACAGAGAACGGATCAGAAATTAATGTGACACCCCTCAGTCACATACGATCTGAATGGCGGCAAAGTCTCACTACAGTGAAATTGCACCATCATGGGTGACACCCCCTCTGGGGTGCCTCAGTAGGAAGGCAGTTATTTAGGGTATATGTGTTTGAGTGTTAAAGAGTGAAAACTAAACCTTTAAAATCTAACATGCCCCTGTCTGCAGCACAAACAAATGCTGCAAAAATGTCAATGTATTGAACAGTATGGTTCTTCTCTATAAGATCTTTTTCTGTGGAATAACCAGAACATGTCACAGAAATGTAATACACGCTTTCTGTTTTTGCAGTCCAGTGTTAGTGGCCGGAGTCGTTGGAGTAATGGAGAGAAGGTTTGTACATCCGTCAGCCTGAGGAAAGCATGCAAGACATATGAAGAACTTGGTAAGACACTAATTTCAGCTTCCGACAAATTTCCGAAATGAAACCGATTCTAGATTGGATTAGTAGGAGTTTTTGGCAATGATTCAAATAAAATTAAAATAAATAAAACAACAAATCCTTTCCACAAATTACTAAAAATGTAAAAGCACACAATTTAGTTGGTACCCATAGCCAAGTCACATAATTTTCCATTAACTATACCTATGTAAGAGATGAGTGGATTTAATGTTGTAAATTGTGTCAATGTAAGTCCCCATTTATGGTGAGGTCCTACAGATCGGTAGATTGAATGAACATGAAAGCGCATTCCAAACAAGTCATACATATGATTATAGAAAGTCACAAATCTAGGAAAAGGCTGCACATTGCACTGATCTGATTTGTGTGAAAACTCCCGTTTGTCATGCCAGGGGTAACGCATTTTGATGTAGTTTCATTGTCAGTTCTGTTAATTATGTAAACAAACCACTTGCAAAATCCAGATTCAAAGAATTGTTTCTAGTGCATACTGTGAATATCACTGAAATCATGTACGCAGCTGTAGAAACCTTAGTGGGCGTCATTCAAACATTACAGTTGATATTTATAGCCACACAGAGGTAAATATAGATAGTCAACAAGGCAATTTTCTACCATAGAGGCAGCTGTATTAAGCCTGGAGAAGTGATAAAGGAGTGATAAGTGGCAGGTGATAACGCACCAGCCAATCATTACAGGTTTGAAAATTGACAGGTAGGAGCTGATTTGCTGGTGCGTTATCACCTTCCACATTACTTCTTTATCACTTCTCCGGGTTTAATACATCTAACCTATAGTTTCCATTCACACTAACAGCACAAAACTACAAGCAGTCCTCCCTGTAAATATGATGTTTAGTTTCTATACAGGTTATCCAAAATGCTTGGGACCAGAGGTATTTTGGATATTGGATTATTCCGTATTTCAGAATAATTGCATACCATAATGATATATCATGGTGATGGGACCTATGTCTAAGCACAGAATGCATTTATGTTTCATATATACCTTATACACACAGCCTGAAGGTCATTTTAGCCAATATTTTTTTTATAACTTTGTGCATTAAACAAAATGTGTCTGCATTCACACAATTCATTTATGTTTCATATACACCTTATACACACAGCCTGAAGGTCATTTAATACAATATTATTAATAACTTTGTGTTTTAAACAAAGTTTGTATACATTGAGCCATCAGAAAACAAAGGTTTCACTATCTCATTCTCACTCAAAAAAGTCTGTATTTCGGAATATTCCGTATTTCGGAATATTTGGATATGGGATACTCAACCTGTATTATGTTTTATCTACATGTGTTGTTCAGATTCCAAAATGGATTGCCTAAATCTAACTGTGCGGGAGGTGGTAAAAAGGCAGAATTCCAAGACAAAGAAAAGCTTCAATCAGGTACGATTCACTTTGCATCACACAAGCAATGACTGTTTATATCCTTCAAATACCATTACCGTTTAGGCAGGGGACCTGATTGAGAGCTGCATGCACAGCTGCTGCATCTGTGGACAGATTGCCACCTGTATTCAGATTCCCGATAAATCTGTTTGTAAAAAACAATGTAATCACTATCAGCACTGATCTGCAACCGTACTATGGCCCTCATTCCGAGTTGTTCGCTCGTTCTTTTTCATCGCATCGCAGTGAAAATCCGCTTAGTACGCATGCGCAAAGTTCGCACTGCGACTGCGCCAAGTAACTTTACTATGAAGAAAGTATTTTTACTCACGGCTTTTTCTTCGCTCCGGCGATCGTAATGTGATTGACAGGAAATGGGTGTTACTGGGCGGAAACACAGCGTTTTAGGGGCGTGTGGCTGAAAACGCTACCGTTTCCGAAAAAAACGCAGGAGTGGCTGGAGAAACGGTGGGAGTGCCTGGGCGAACGCTGGGTGTGTTTGTGACGTCAACCAGGAACGACAAGCACTGAACTGATCGCACAGGCAGAGTAAGTCTGGAGCTACTCTGAAACTGCGAAGTAGTTTGTAATAGCAATATTGCGAATACATCGGTCGCAATTTTAAGAAGCTAAGATTCACTCCCAGTAGGCGGCGGCTTAGCGTGAGCAACTCTGCTAAATTCGCCTTGCGACCGACCAACTCGGAATGAGGGCCTATGTGCCCAATTCAGACCTGATCGCAGTTATGCGAAATCGCACAGCGGATGATTATTGAATGACTGCACATGCGCCGCAATGCGCAGGCACGAGTCCAAACAGCAACATAATGGTGCGAACATTTTGATCGCTAGGCATACGCAAGGTGATTGACAGGAAGGGGACGTTTGTGGGTGGTAAGTGGCCGTTTTCTTGGAGTGTCAGGAAAAACACAGCCGTCCCAAAGCGTTTTCTGGGAGGGAGTGTGACGTCAGCTCCGGCCCCGAACAGCCTGATTCTTTCGCACTGTAGGAGTAAGTCCTGGGCTACGTACAGACTGCACAGGCTGGAAAAATCATTCAATGGTTTGTAAGTTGGAAACGAATTTGCAGCTGTCCGCTGTCTTACGAAGTTTTTGTACGGTGTACACATGCATTCGTACACTTGCATGGGGCAGGTTTTCACTCTCTATGGGCGGTGACTATCTGATCGCAGCCCTTTGCAAATTTGCAGAGTAGTGATCAGGTCTGAATTATATATTTTATATATATATATATATATATATATATATATATATATATATATATATACATACACTGCTCAAAAAAATAAAGGGAACACTAAAATAACACATCCTAGATCTGAATGAATGAAATATTCTTATTAAATACTTTGTTCTTTACATAGTTGAATGTGCTGACAACAAAATCACACAAAAATTATCAATGGAAATCAAATTTATTAACCCATGGAGGTCTGGATTTGGAGTCACACTCAAAATTAAAGTGGAAAAACACACTACAGGCTGATCCAACTTTGATGTAATGTCCTTAAAACAAGTCAAAATGAGGCTCAGTAGTGTGTGTGGCTTCCACGTGCCTGTATGACCTCCCTACAACGCCTGGGCATGCTCCTGATGAGGTGGCGGATGGTCTCCTGAGGGATCTCCTCCCAGACCTGGACTAAAGCATCCACCAGCGAGACATGATGTCCCAGATGTGCTCAATTGGATTCAGGTCTGGGGAACGGGTGGGCCAGTCCATAGCATCAATGCCTTCGTCTTGCAGGAACTGCTGACACACTCCAGCCACATGAGGTCTAGCATTGTCTTGCATTAGGAGGAACCCAGGGCCAACCGCACCAGCATATGGTCTCACAAGTGGTCTGAGGATCTCATCTCGGTACTTAATGGCAGTCAGGCTACCTCTGGCGAGCACATGGAGGGCTGTGCGGCCCCCCAAAGAAATGCCACCCCTCACCATTACTGACCCACTGCCAAACCGGTCATGCTGGAGGATGTTGCAGGCAGCAGAATGTTCTCCTTGGCGTCTCCAGACTCTGGCACGTGCTCAGTGAGAACCTGCTTTCATCTGTGAAGAGCACAGGGCGCCAGTGGCGAATTTGCCAATCTTGGTGTTCTCTGGCAAATGCCAAACGTCCTGCACGGTGTTGGGCTGTAAGTACAACCCCCACCTGTGGACGTCGGGCCCTCATACCACCCTCATGGAGTCTGTTTCTGATTGTTTGAGTAGACACATGCACATTTGTGGCTTGCTGGAGGTCATTTTGCAGAGCTCTGGCAGTGCTCCTCCTGTTCCTCCTTGCACAAAGGCGGAGGTAGCGGTCCTGCTGCTGGGTTGTTGCCCTCCTACGGCCTCCTCCACGTCTCCTGATGTACTGGCCTGTCTCCTGGTAGCGCGTCCATGCTCTGGACACTACGCTGACAGACACAGCAAACCTTCTTGCCACAGCTCGCATTGATGTGCCATCCTGGATGAGCTGCACTACCTGAGCCACTTGTGTGGGTTGTAGACTCCGTCTCATGCTACCACTAGAGTGAAAGCACCGCCAGCTTTCAAAAGTGAACAAAACATCAGCCAGAAAGCATAGGAGCTGAGAAGTGGTCTGTGGTCACCACCTGCAGAACAACTCCTTTATTGGGGGTGTCTTGCTAATTGCCTATAATTTCCACCTGTTGTCTATTCCATTTGCACAACAGCATGTGAAATTGATTGTCAGTCAGTGTTGCTTCCTAAGTGGATAGTTTGATTTCACAGAAGTGTGATTGACTTGGAGTTACATTGTTTTGTTTAAGTGTTCCCTCTACTTTTTTGAGCAGTGTGTATATATATATATAATATTTATCTGTCTAGCAAAGGTTATATTTAGGTTTCAAACTCAAAGGGGGATATTCAATTGTTTGAAAAGTAGTTGGGTGTTTGTTTTTCCTATCTAATAGACAGAAAAAAACAGACAACCAACCGTCTTTTCAAACATTTGAATTCCCCCCAGGATGTCTATAGATTTGACCAAACTGCAACCATTCTTTTCAGCAGATCAGTATATCCCAAATAAAAGTGGACAAAGCACAGATTATAGCACAAAATGGTGGAACTTTTCCCTTATGCTTGGACCAAGATGAGCGCAAAATCCTTCAACGGGTTATAAAGTGAGTCACATTTAAACATTTTGGGGGTTGTGTTATTGCATTTATTATATGTTAGCATTTATTTTAAAGAATAAACAATGAGGATCACAGACATTGCTTGGGATAGACAGTTTGCCACAATCCATGAATATATAACATAAAATTAAATAACTAAATTTTACTATTTCAGAGAGTCTTATTCAAAGGGTAACTATCCTTGAAAAACATGTTACATAGTTAAAAATTATTCATATATCTGCTGCAACATACATGAATTATTCCCAGTTCTTGAAATAGACTTCCGCTGTTTAAGAACCTACTTGATTTCATTTGAGTAATCGATTTTGTAGATTGTACATAACTGTCTTTCTTATACTGGGCATATACGATACAATGATTTGGCTGATCCGCTGTATATCGCAGATCGCCAAGACAATTGTACAGTGTATTACCACAACTGACCACTAATTTTCGGCCTGTCGAACATGCTGAAATTGTCCAACATGTCTGAAAGATTTTATTGTAGGTGATTGCATCTGGCTCAACTGCCTGCCATTTCCCCTATTCCTCCCCTATGAAGGAATGCAGATATTGTGGCCATACACTGTGAAATATCTTACAATGGGAGACATTTTTTAATCCAATCTTGTAAAGTAATAAAGTGGAGAGAGATAAAGTACTGATCAATCAGCTTCTACAGGCTGTTTGATAAAAATGACGAGATCTGATTGGTTACTAGGGGAGAGTCTGTTAAAATGAGCCAGTTTTACTTATGCTGTCCCCTAGGCAAGGTAAGTGAAATAAAAATAAAATGAAAATACTGTATCTAACTTTATTTCGGCATGTATCCTGTCTATTGAAACGATAAGAATGTATTTATGGCAAAGGGCTGCGAAAAAATAGTCTTATTTAATTTTTTTTTTTTTAAATAAATTTTTTATTGTCAGAACTTTTTTTTATAAAACAGGTGTCGGTAATAAATATACAAAAAGAGTAAATTACAAACTATACACATATACAGCATATAGAATGATAAATTCATTTCTGAACATTCATAACATCTGAGCATAATAGAACTAAAATATAAACATAATTAAGCCTGATCATGAGTATCTGTAATATACAAATTTGAACAAAGATAGAACATGATGGAGGAGAGAAAAAAAATCAGAGAAAAAAAAAAACAGAAAAAAAGATGAATGAGCAGAGTAAGGAGGGGAAAGGAGGGGTAGGGTGCAGGTGCAAGGTAGGACAGGATAACATGTAGATACAGAGCTAATGAGAGGTGGTCAGTGCTGTTTTTCTTGAAATATCATTTGAGGAGTCCTTTTTGTAGTCATTATTAATAAAAAAATCAGGCTTGTGGTATAAGAGCCTTTAAGGAAGAAGAATATTTAAATTCAATCCAGCTAAACCACATTACCGCAGATTCATATTGTTTTTCAGTAGCCATGAATAAAATATCATTCATGGCCATATAGATGTCTAGGTGTTGACACATTTTCATGCTGAATGAGGAATATGAGAACCAGTAGGAGCCATGTGGGGGAGAGGAAATATAGGATTTTAATTACCTACAAGTAAATCCTTTTCTCGTATTCTGTAGGGGATACTGGGAATCCATATAGTACCATGGGGTTTATAGACGGGTTCACTTGGAGCCATGGGCACTATAGAAGTTTGAATACGTGTGCTGGCTCCTCCCTCTATGCCTCTCCTACCAGACTCAGTCTAGGAAATTGTGCCCGAGGAGACGGACATACTTCGAGAGAAGGAAATAGATAAGGAAAGTGGTGAGATTTCAAACCAGCACAACCAGAACAAGAGGAAAGCCATGCTAACCAAACTTGCAAACAGGGACAGCAACAGCTGAACCAAACAACATTACTTAACCAAGTAACAGTGCAGGAAGAATGAAGCATCGGGCGGGTGCCCAGTATCCCCTACAGACTATGAGAAAAGGATTTACCGGGAGGTAATTAAAATCCTATTTTCTCTTACGTCCTAGGGGGTACTGGGAATCCATTTAGTACAGGCATGTCCAAAACTGCGGCCCTCCAGCTATTGTGAAACTACATATCTCAGCATGCTGGGACACAGTTTTGCTGTCAGAGAATGCTACAGCTGTGTCAGGGCATGCTGGGATGTGTAGTTTCTCAACAGCTGGACGGCTGCAGTTTGGACATGCCTGATTTAGTACCATGGGGAAGTACCAAAGCTCCCAAACTGGGTGGGAGAGTGCTGAGGTTCCTGCAGAACAGACTGACCAAACTGAAGGTCCTCAGAGGCCAAGGTATCGAACTTGTAAAACCTGGCAAACGTGTTCGAACCCGACCAAGTAGCTGCTCGGCTGTAAAGAGGAACACATCAACCTAGTAGAGTGGGCTTGTACAGATTTTGGAATCGGCAAACCTGCCGTGGAATAAGCATGCTGGATAGTGAGCCTGATCCAGCGTGCAATTGACTGCTTTGAAGCAGGACACCCAATTTTATTGGGATCATAAAGAACGAACAGCGAGTCTGATTTCCTGTGACAAGCTGTTCTCTTTACATACACCTTCAGAGCCCTTACAACATCCAAAGACTTTGAAGTAGCAGAGTTGTCAGTAACAACCGGAATCACAATTGGCTGGTTGATATGAACATCAGCATTTTGAGAAGATCCGCATACCAGGCCCTTCGTGGCCAGTCCGGAGCAATGATTATTGCTTGAACCTTTTCCCTTTTTATTCTTTTTAGAATTCTTGGGATCAGAGGAATTGGAGGAAACAAGTACACCAGCTGGTAGACCAAGAGAGTTGTCAGGGCGTCTACCGCCACTGCCTGTGGGTCCCTCAAACTGGAACAATACCGATTGAGCTACTTGTTGAGTCGAGAGGCCATCATGTTGATTTGTGGATACCCCCACCGACGTGTCAACCCCCGGAACACTTCAGGGTGAAGGCCCTATCCCCCGGGTGCAGATGGTGTCTGCTGAGGAAGTCTGCTTCCCAGTTGTCTGCACCCGGAAAGAAGATCACCGACAATGCCACAGCGTGTTTTTCTGCCCAGAGGAGAATTCTTGACACCTCTGACATTGCTGCTCTGCTTTTCGCTTCGCCCTGTCGGTTTATGTACGTTACCGCCGTCACATTGTGCGATTGGACCTGAATGGCCTGATTCTGAAGAAGAGATGAGGCCTGCAGAAGGGCGTTGTAGATAGCCCTAAGTTCCAGGATGTTTATTGGAAGGACGACTTCCTGACTTGACCCTCTTCCCTGAAACTGAACCCCCTGGGTGACTGCTCCCCAACCTCTGAGGCTTGCGTCTGTGGTTAAAAGGATCCAATTCTAAATCCCGAACGTTCGACCCCACACTAGGTGAGAAGTTTGTTGCCACCACAGGAGGGAGATCGTGGCTTTCGGCAACAGACGAATCCTCCAGTGCATGTGCAGATGTGTTCCGGACCATATGTCCAACTGATCCAGTTGGAAGGGCCTCACATGAAATCTTTCGTACTGAATTGCTTTGTAAGAAGCCACCATTTTCACCAGAAGGCGGATGCAGAGATGTACTGAGATCCAGATCGGCTTCAAGATGGCCTGAACATTCGACTGGATTACTATTGTCTTTTCCAAGGGAAGGAACACTTTCTGAGACTCTGTGACCAGTATCATTCCCAGGAAATAAAGCTTCTGCATTGGTTCTAGGTGAGATTTTGGTAGGTTCAGAATCCACCCATGATTCAGGAGTAGCCTGGTTGTGAGACCAATGTTCTCCAACAACTGCTCCCTGGATGGAGCCTTTATGAGAAGATCGTCCAGGTACGGAATTATATTCACTCCTTGTTTACGGAGTAGTATCATCATCTCTGCCATCACTTTGTTGAACACCCTCGGTGCCGTGGAGAGACCACTTGGCAGGGCCTGGAACTGGTAGTGACAGTCCTGTATTGCAAACCGTAGATAAGCCTGATGAGGCGGCCAGATCGGAATATGAAGGTACGCATCCTTGATATCCAGAGACACTAGAAATTCCCC